>NC_092147.1:70334558-70934558 GCF_045791955.1 Oncorhynchus clarkii lewisi
TAGAGACAGTGAGCTAGAGACAGAGACAGAGAGCTAGAGACAGAGAAAGAGAGCTAGAGACAGAGACAGAGAGCTAGAGACAGAGAGCTAGAGACAGAGACAGAGAGCTAGAGACAGAGAGCTAGAGACAGAGAGCTAGAGACAGAGACAGAGAGCTAGAGACAGAGACAGAGAGCTAGAGACAGAGAGCTAGAGACAGAGAGCTAGAGACAGAGAGCTAGAGACAGAGAGCTAGAGACAGAGAGCTAGAGACAGAGACAGAGAGCTAGAGACAGAGACAGAGAGCTAGAGACAGAGACAGAGAGCTAGAGACAGAGACAGAGAGCTAGAGACAGAGAGCTAGAGACAGAGACAGAGTCAGGAGGGAAGCAGCATGTAATGTGAGCAGAAGAAACCCCCAGAGACTAGATAGTGAGTAAGTGCGTGTCTGTGTGTGTGCATGAGTGAGTGTAGAACAACAATGAAAAATTCAGTGCTGAAATCTCAGAGATTCTATTGTATTGCTGCTGGTTCCTGGAAAGACTAACGCACTCTGTAACCATAGCTACCACATGTCTGTCTTCAGGTACCCCTGAGAAAGGTCAACAAAAGGTCAGGCTCTATAGTGGAACTAAATGCTTTACCACAGTAGAGTACATTATGAAAGAGAATGCTCATTCCCTAGTAACATACATAGCAACGACATCTAGATACAAGAAGAAATGGAATAGCCAAACGAGCCTGTGTTGTGTTTATTGCTTGGCATTTGTGACAGTATTTGAATGATCATGTGGTGTCAACATGTGGGTTATTTTCTTTCCAAGTAAATTGCGCTAAAAGTCTTTCTAATTGTAGTGGAAGAGGATTATAGCCATTATACTGGCTGGTTTCCTAAAGAGGAGAGTTCAGGATAGAAGACTAAAGTCACTGGATAACTGGATTCATAGGGGTTGAGAGGTCAAAAGGCTGACTGGTGACCGACTGGTTTCCTCCTACAGGGGTGTCAGACCCCTCCCCGGGGGGGGGGGGTCAGTGACTAGCTCATTATCACACTAATTACCAGCTACATCATTTGGCTAATGACCATCCAATCAAAAGGTGATCAGAGCCTCTGGGTGGGGCTGTGGGGAACTGGGATGCACCTGATTTATCAACTCCTCGCCAAGCACTCAAATAGTTGAATCGCGTGTGTTAGTGCTGGGTTAGAACAAACATGTGTACAGTCTGAATTGAGAAACCCTGCTCTAGCCTACCCAGCCGGCCCCTGCACCATCTATACAATGTACTGTGCTATAATGTGATGGGCTATGAGCTTGTCTCCATTGACTAGTGTGAAGGGAACAGGCGAGGACCACGAGTAGTGAGTCACTGCTGTCAGCGTGTCCTCACAGGTGAGATGGATGGGGTTTCCCTCCAGGGGCAAGGGGGCGGTCTGACAAGGGCACGTTCACAATGACAGCTTGACGTACGGAGGCGGCAACAAGCAATGCACTACCCATAATTCAGCGGGCTATAAATCCTAGGGAAGGATGAAAGAGTGCCACAAAGGAGATGAGTGTCCATTGGGGCTGTACAGAAGCACCCCCCCCCCCCCCCCCCCCCCCCCCCCTAGAACACACACCAAATGCACACACACACACACACACATGCACACACACACTAAGTGACAGAACATATGGTAAACAAACACTCAAATTCTAGCACACACAGACCCATCCTCGCAGAAACACACACACACACACACACACACACACACACACGCACACACACACACACACACACACACACACACACACACACACACACACACACACACACACACACACACACACACACACACACATGGGCCATATCGACTGTTAAACACCGGATCAATAGTGTAAATAATTTACTTTGGGTCTCTACTGATTTTGCAAAAGCCTACCTCTGTGTGTGTGTGTGTGTGTGTGTTGGGCCAGACATAGGTTTCCCTCTGACAAGGCATCAGTGGGTCGATACCCAGGACAAGTTTAGGCTTGCTCCCCCTCCCAATACAGGTTTTTCTGTGAATTAAACCGGATGATCTATGAATGTGCGTGTGTGAGTGTGTACGTGTGTGTGAGTGTGTGCATGTGTGTCTGTGCGGCTGGGACTGGTCTCACTTGCACTGGGAATATTTTATTTATTTTTTAATGTGCCCTCACACATTCACACACACACACACACACACACACACACACACACACACACACACACACACACACACACACACACACACACACACACACACACATGCTAGACACACATCACAGCTGCTGTTACATGACTCTTATTTACTATTATTATTAATTCACAATTTAAACACTTGCCCCCCAATCCCCCTTCCCTAATACATGTTGGATCATAAATGGGGCCTTCCTGTATTATATTTATAATACAGCGGTCTCAGCCTCCAGGGCTAGGGTCAGTCTGTTATATCTGGAATATTTATCCTGTCTTATCTCCCTCTCGGAGGAGGACCTGCGCCCTAGGACCATGCCTCAGGACTACCTGGCCGGATGACTCCTTGCTGTCCCCAGTCCACCTGGTTATGCTGCTGCTCCAGTTTCAACTTTTCTGCCTGCGGCTATGGAACCCTGATCTGTTCACTGGACGTGCTACCTGTCCCAGACCTGCTGTTTTGGACTCTCTCTCTACCGCACCTGCTGTCTCTAACTCTGAGTGATATGAAAAGCCAACTGACATTTACTCCTGAGGTGCTGACCTGTTGCACCCTCTACAACCACTGTGATTATTATTATCTGACCCTGCTGGTCATCTATGAATGTTTGAACATCTTGCCCATGTTCTGTTATAATCTCCACACGGCACAGCCAGAAGAGGACTGGCCACCCCTCATAGCCTGGTTCCTCTCTAGGTTTCTTCCTAGGTTCCTGCCTTTCTAGGGTGTTTTTCCTAGCCACCTTGCTTCTACACCTGCATTGCTTGCTGTTTGGGGTTTTATGCTGGATTTATGTACAGCACTTTGAGACATCGGCTGATGTAAGAATGGCTTTATAAATACATTTGATTGATTGATGTTTATTCTATTCCACTGATCCATTTACTTTATGTTCATATTGTTACGTTTTATTATTTCTTATTTTTGTTGCATTGCCGAAGGAACCTGTAAGTAATCATAATTGAATGGTGTATACCATGTGTATCCTGCACATTCAACTAATAAAACTTGAAAGTACTACTGTAATGCCACCTGTACTTCTGCCTGTCTCCACTAGATGTCTCTGTGCTGCAGTGTCTTGGTTCAATCTCACCTGGTACTGGCCACAGGGATGGAGTGGCTCCTGGACAGATCTAGGATCAGTTTGACCCAAATCCTAGCCTTACCCACTTGTACCCTGAGAAACTATGAGTAGTCTTTTACAGCCAATCTGTTTATTTAATTGATGAAATTTGGGTTAATATACTGGTTCCTTTAGGTTCAATTGATACAATATAATATAGGCTTCATCAAATGTGATAATGTACGTATGGCTTGTATCTATATGTGTGACACAACAGGAGGAACCCGAGAGGCAGCTCTGCCTCAGGTCCCAGTCAATGAGACATTTCAATGAAGTGAATGAATGGCGGAGCGGAGCGAGACTAGAGACTGAGATCAATAGCAATCATGAGGTGCTGTTGCGCTCCGAGGAGATGACACATGGATGTGTGTTTCTGTATCTCAGCCAAACTGCTGCAGGGAGAGACACTTGGTGTACACACTGAACGCTACCCCGAGACAGTCTCAAACACTGATGTGACTACGTTCTAAAAACAGCCCAAGATGTTACAATGAGAGGGAAAGAGGAAGAGAGGGGAGGGGGAGAGAGTGGGAGATCTCTTGGGAGATAAATCAGACGTCAAAAACGTTTTCTGTGAGAAACACTTGGCTTACGCACAAACACAGATTTCACCATGAGATCCGCCATCATTGTAGATCTGACAAATGTATTTGTATTATTTTTTTGAATGTTCAATGTTGGACATAAAACACTGTAAAATCACCAGGAATTAGGTAGAACTAAATTCCGGCCAGCTGACCTTCCACTCAAGGAAAAATCGGCCCACGGCTGAATGTAATTGGGGACACCTGCTGTAGATAATGGCCACTGCTTCTCATTAGCCACAACATATATAGACTACGCAAGCTATGAACAGTGACTGCATGCATACATAGGCCATACATAGGGGATACATAGTCTCAACGTAGGAGCTTTCTCTTTTTTCCATCTGGGGTTTGAAACAGATACAGAGGGCAGCATAGGTTAGACATTGGGGCAACACAAACAATATGCAGAGTCCCCACAACCTACACTCCAGGCTACGTAGTCAATGCATAGGGCTACACAGGTCATACACAGGGCTTACACATGCTACTCAGTTACAGCTTGTACTGCCAAAGCCTCATTCGAGTCAGTGCTGTTGTACTGTGCTGTAGGGGGGTTGGTGGATACTAGTGTCTACACTACTCTCAAGAACTGTTGGAAGGCCAAAGCCTCATTAGAGTTAGTGCTGTTGTACTGTGCTGTAGGGGGGTTGGTGGATACTAGTGTCTACACTATTCTCAAGAACTGTTGGAAGGCCAAAGCCTCATTCGAGTCAGTGCTGTTGTACTGTGCTGTAGGGGGGTTGGTGGATACTAGTGTCTACACTACTCTCAAGAACTGTTGGAAGGCCAACGCACCACTGAGCCAAATACCAACAAAGTGATGGTTTGGCAGCTCCACTGAGGGAACGGGGCCAAGGGCGTGTAAGGTTTGAAACTGGACATAACTGTAAGAGTGCTGTATGGTGTAAAAGGCATGTCCGGAGTAATACCTAATGGTATGTAATGTTACACTGTGTGGTCTAGTGAGCATTAGTGGAGTACTGTTGGTCGACACTCGAGGAGGTTCCACCTTTTTGTTGGCTACATATCTTAACGAAATAGTGCAAGATTTTGGCAAGTAAGCCCTTTTTTCCCCCAGCAATGACTGAATGTCTATAGGTACATCTAGCTTGCGCTAACACTAGTTAGCAATTTACTTCAGACTGCAGACAGAGACATAACTATGGTATCCATTAATTCATTTGACTCTGGCTAAGTAGAAAAAGGGCTTGACTGCCAAAATATCGCACTATCCCTTCAAGGTCTTGATGAGTCACATTCCTGAATTTACACCTTGGACCACTATGACAGAACATGATGCTGGTAAAATGCTGCAAATGTTCTGGTTGCAAATGAAGTTCACTGAACTACTATGACTTCACAGGAAGAGAAACAACTCACCACTTTGTCCTCCTGTTGCAAAGCATCCCGGTGGCATGGGAGAGGAAAATAAACAGAGATGGGAGGGAGAGATTGGCAAGGTGAAATGAGGTCACATCCAAACCTGCTTGAGAGAACACACCTTCTGATGATAGAGTGTTTTCATGCAAATCAAAATGAGGTGGTACACAAACGTCCTTAACAGCAGCGCAGGACTGATTGATTATGAGTTGAGGTGGTGGGGCGGGGGGGACTCAACAGGTAGGTAATCCCTGTTTCAAAGCTCTCCACAACTATCGTTCCTCTCTCACACCCACTGGCCTCTCCACACTTTGCTCGTTAGGGAGTGAGTGAGTGAGTGAGTGAGTGAGTGAGTGAGTGAGTGAGTGAGTGAGGTATAACTTTACTATCCTTTTGGGTTCCAAAAGTCCTCACAATGATAGTAAAAAAAGAAAAAAAATGTTAGGTTAGGGTTATGTTTACAGTTAGTATTAGAATTAGGGTTATGTTTACAGTTAGTATTAGAATTAGGGTTATGTTTACAGTTAGTATTAGAATTAGGGTTATGTTTACAGTTAGTATTAGAATTAGGGTTATGTTTACAGTTAGTATTAGAATTAGGGTTATGTTTACAGTTAGTATTAGAATTAGGGTTATGTTTACAGTTAGTATTAGAATTAGGGTTATGTTTACAGTTAGTATTAGAATTAGGGTTATGTTTACAGTTAGTATTAGAATTAGGGTTATGGATTTGGGGTTAAGGTTAGGGGTTAGGGAAAATAGGATTTTTAATGGTAATAAATGTTTTGTTCCCCACTTGTATAGTAAAACCAATGTGTGTGTGTGTGTGTGTCTTTCAGTGCATGCATATATGTATGTGTGGGGGAGAGGTTGATCATTAAATATCACACTGTGGGTGGCTGGGTGGGCTTCCTGCATGGGGCCACCCCTACCCCAACATGTCTGTAGCCCAGGCCCAACCCCCCAGGGTGGAACACAGAGACCTCCCCCCTGCCCCCAGTCCCTGTCTAATACCCAATTAACCTTTACCAGCCTCCACCTGGGTCATGCACTGCTGCAGAATACGCACGCACGCACGCACGCACGCACGCACGCACACACACACCTTTGCCTTTGCTTAGACTACACACCGTCAGTGAAAGTGGAGTAAACAGGGGCGTTTTTGTGTGCATTTGTGTGTGTGTGTCTACAAGTTTCTCTTACACTGTTGGTGCGCAAGGACACCCTCCCTCCGCAGCGGGCACAGAACTTGGTCTGGCAGTAAGAGCAGAGGCTGCCACAGCCGTCAGCAAACTTGGTCTTGTGGCAGATGCCACAGGTGGGAGCGTCGTCCCGGTGCTGGCCCGTGGTGGTCTGCCGGCGCGTCTCCTCCCCCACCCGCTTCACCGTCTCCCTGTAGCTCCACATCTGCTGCTGGATACCTCTGAGAGAACAGGAAGGAAGGAAAGGTACAAAGTTAGCTAAATCAAACCAAATCAAAATGTATTTATAAAACCCCATTTACATCAGGGGTTGTCACAAAGTACCTGTACAGAAACCCAGTCAAGAAACCCCAAACAGCAAGAAATGCAGATGTAGGAGCACAGTGGCAAAAAATCCCTAGAAAGGCAGGAACCTAGGAAGAAATCTAGAGAGGAACCAGGCTTTGAGGGGTGGCCAGTCCTCTTCTGGCTGTGCCGGATGGAAACTATAAGAGTGCATTGCCCTTAAGGCCAGATCGTTCTTCAAGATGTTCAAACGTTCATAGATGATCAGCAGGGTCAAATAATAATCACAGTGGTTGTAGAGGGTGCAACAGGTCAGCACCTCAGGAGTAAATGTCATTTATAGCCTTAGGCTATAGGCTAGCCTTAGGCTATAAATCCACATTCTTCAGTACACTACTGGTGTTACAAAACAAACTGTTCACTTGTCATACCTACAAACAAACACAACCTCCTCCCGGGACTGTCCCACCAACACTGACATCCCTGTATCGTATCCCTGTAAATACACACACACACACACAAAGACAAAAACACTCCCCATCCCATCTTCCTGTCAGCGCCCCCAGACTCATCTCCGGTACCAATTGGCCCTAAAGGTCAGGCCTGGGTCACCTGCTGTTAGGTCTCCTCAGGGTTCATATCCTCAGCTCCATGACTCTCACTAAGTCAAACTGTCACAGTTCAAATACATAGGTCCTGTTTGAATAATTTAGAAATGTATCCTTCCTTACTCCCCTCTGAGGAAACCACCGCTCAAACGCAGTTCAATAGGTGAGAGCAAGGATTCATAACATTCCTTTCACCAATCAATTAAGGGAAGAAGATGAGGGAAGGAAGCTATCTTCAACTATTGGACTGCAGCCGACTCTACTACTCTGGCGAACTCTCTCAGATGGGAAAACTTTACACTTAAATCTCTACTAGATTGTGCAACACTGTTGTGGAATGTTTTTTGAGGGGTAAATGAAAAACATCTTCATGGGTAAACAGAGAGAGAGGAAGAGAGATAAATAGAGAGAAATATGTATTTATGAGGAGATCTGAGAGAGCACTCAGCTTTCAAGATTCAGGGGAGACTGTCAGACAGGCGCTCATTAAGAAAAGCTAGAAAACACTGAGATTCATGAATGAGAAACAAGGTTAAACCAAAGTGAGCCCAAGCTTTACTTCTACCAGCACAAACACACACTTCCCTTCAAATCACACCATTCAACTTTCTCTCATTTTTTTAACCTTTATTTAACTAGGCAAGTCAGTTAATAACAAATTCTTATTTACAATGACGGCCTACCCCGGCCAAACCCGGACAATGCTGGGCCAATTGTGCGCCACCCTATGGCACTCTCAATCAAAGCTGGATGTGATACAGCTTGGATTCAAACCAAGGACTGTAGTGATGTCTCTTGCACTGAGATGCAGTGCCTTAGACCGCTGCGCCACTCGGGAGCCCAAATAAATAAACCCTTTGTGAAATCCACATTTGTCCAAGTCCAAATAGGGCCAACAATTCACTCTGGGAAAACAACATTAGCATGAAGTGTCCCATATAGTAATTGCTGGAGTAATTACGCCATGCAGCACTAACAAGCTTGCAGAGAGTCAAGGACAACAGTAGCAACAACAAAGCCTACTGTACAATACGGAATGCAGATCCATAAATACACACAGATATACAGGCATACTGAGATTAGAGGTTTCGATCGGGTCTGATCATGTTAGGGCCTCTACCTTGCTACCTCAAGCAGTGAATGGTGTGTCTATTCATCCAGAGCATGGAGAGCGATAATTTCCCCAGTCCTCTCCAATCGAGGGGGAAGGAGTCAAAGGAGTCCTCTAGATGACGTGAAAAGCCAGCCGTGTCTCAGCCACGGTGCGTTGCGTCACCTAACAAGGACAAACGTCCTGCGGACACACACGCCGTTCTCCATTCATCAAGCCCTGGCAGGATGGCCCTGGTCCCCATATACAGCGCTGGCTGTAAATCCTCCAGCACACACACACACACACACACACACACACACACACACACACACACACACACACACACACACACACACAAACACACACAAAATGTCCCAAAGGAGCAATGGGTCTGTGTGGTTGGTCTCTACTATGTCTGCCACCCGTATGGTAGAGCTGTGCTGCTCAATGGCTCATGTTAAAGTCCTCAATACCGGCAGTGTCTTGAGTCCAAAAACAGCCCATCACAAGTGTGCAATATGGTGAAAAGCCCTAGTACCAAGTCAATCAAAGGACAATGCCAAGCTAATGTTTATACACATCAATGTGTAAAAGGTTTATACACATTCTGATTGATTCTGATCTACACGATGTCTCTATAGGCCAGGGGTGTCACACTCATTCCATGGAGGGCCTAGTGTCTGCTGGTTTTTGTTTTTTCCTTTCAATTAAGACATAGACTAGTTGAGGGGTGTTCCTTACTAATTAATGACCTTCATTCATCAACCAAGTACAAGGGAGGAGTGATCGCCCGCAGCCACTCAGCCCTCCGTGGAATGGGTTTGACGGGTGCTCTAGGTGCAAGAGGATAGGTACTGTTTCAGGACTGAGGAGTGAACCTCACTCCCAAAATTCCTTCACACTCCATAGGAGAATGGGGATATATGAGCATTTCCTGGCACCATTGCAATGGATTATGGGCAATGGAATCTCATGTTACCAGCTGGGAGAAGTTTCCGGTTATAGTTTCTCACTGAGGGGAACTGTACACGTATTTAGTGCTGAATACAAAACCTGAGCCCTAGCCCTTATCCCTAGACACTCCTTATAACCACTCTAAATAATCATACAGTCATTCATCAGATGCTTTTATTCAAAGCGACTTTGAGTTCATATGTGACCGGTGGCCACTAATGTGCCTTTTAGCCCTTTGTCTTGCCCACCAGGTGCGTCTGGTTGGCAAATCAAGGGCAGGGTTGTGCCAGTGTATTTAAGCAGAGCGCTTCCTTCCATTTGGGAGATTGTTTTGTTATTCGGAAGGTTGGCGTGCCTTTGGAGGACGAGAGTGGGGCCAGTGATAGCCCAAATATTTTGTAACTATAGTATAGTGTGTGTGTGTGTGTGTGTGTGTAACAGCACCGGTAAACGTTATACTGAGTTCCTCTCTCCTCCTCCTTGGGCACGCCAGCCTGAGTGAGTGCAGTGGGCCTGCTGATTGTTTTATGTGTGAAATGGATTTGATTATGTAAACTTCAACATAGGACACTTGGGAGAATTAAGATGTGATTGCTATGGAAATTGTGTGCGCTTAACCTGGAAATGTATCATTGAGCATTCTTTTTCAACAGAGACCATTGAAAGAAACTAACTATGTTGGAAACTTCAATTATTAAATAGTTGAATATTTTGTGGAGAATAAACCCCAATTTGCACTCACTCAGGCTGGTGTGCCCAAGGAGGAGAGCGGAACTCAGTATAATGTTCACTGGCGCTGTTACATACACCATTCTTACAAAATACATATTTAAGACTCTTTGCATTCGGGCTATCACTGTCCCTGCTCTTGTCCTCCAAAAGCCTGCCAATCTTTCAAAAGACAAAAAAAATAATTATCCAAACGGAAGATGAACCTGGTGGACAAGCCCGAGGGATAGAAGGTGTGTTCGGTGGCCAACGGTCACATATGAACCTAATCTATATTATTATTTAGAGTGGCTATGGAGCAGGGGCTAGGGCTTGATTTTGCACACCACCAGTCACACACACATGTCCAATATACTGTATGTACCCCATGCAGGAATCCTACCCACAACCCAGGTGTTGCTAGCCGACTGAGCCATGAGATCTATGGGTACTCTGTATCTGTACCAATAAGCATTCATAAACTCACTCCCACGCCACCCGATAGAGCTGCAGTGACTAAGGGTTCCCTTCATGACTCACCCTCTCATCTCAGATCGATATTCAAAAGGCAAGCAGACATTAATCAAAAGACAATGAGCGAGTGTCAAAGAAGAGCGAGAGAGAATCACTTCACAGCCATTTAGAAATGAATCTCTCTCTCTCTCTCAACAGGAGGAGTCATCCACCTGATTGATTTCTGTAACTTCCCAGTCCTATAATAGACGAGCTTTAAAAAAAATATAAACAAGTTTCTTCCTCCTGCTATTTGCAAAATTGGAAAGCAGTAAAGGGTGCCAGCCTTGTGACTGGTCCCCTGTAGCGCTGGAATAAAGGAGAGACGTGTGTGTGGTCCTGGGTTTAGGTGGGAGGGGATTGAAGCTTATGACAACTTATTTATATCAAAAGGACAGAATAACACTTTGGTCTATGGAAGGTAGTTGGTTTAGCCCACTAACTTACCCTCCTCTGTTCCTATTGCTAGACAGGTTGGTCTCTTCCCGCTCTGGACGGCACCTCACCACCATATGGAATCAGCGGCACACAGTAAGCCACAGTCTCTTTTTCTGTCTCTCACTCTCTTAGGTTTTTCTCTCTCCCTGGCAGGATCTGCACTTCCCCCTCCCTCCTTTGCTTCCGGCAAATCTGTCGCCATGCTGAGTGGCCCGGGTGGTGTATAGCGTCACCTTCCCCCTCTCCAACCATCCATCCATCTCTTTCTTCATCTCTCTCCCTCATCCCTGCCTCCACCTCTCTCTCCTTCGCCCCCTCTCCTCTGGTGTGCACACTCCTCAACTATGGTTAGATTTTCCCATTCAAACCTCCCAACTTCAATTATACCGATTGGGTGAAAAGGTGAATGTAGAAGCAAAACCGAATTCTTCGGTTACCATAGCAAAGGAGTACACTGTGTTTTTACAACCATATTCAATTCAATTTAAGGGCTTTATTGGCATGGGAAACATATGTTTGCATTGTGTTTATACAAATTGCATTTATTTTCAGCAAACTTAACATGTGTAAATATTTGTATGAACACAACAACTGAGACATAAACTGAACAAGTTCTGAAGACAGGTGACTAACAGAAATGTAATAATGTGTTCCTGAACAAAGGGGTCAAAATCAAAAGTAACAGTCAGTATCTGGTGTGGCCACCAGCTGCATTAAGTACTACAGTGCATCTCCTCCTCGGGGACTGCACCAGATTTGCCAGTTCTTGCTGTGAGATGTTAACCCACTCTCCACCAAGGCACCTGCAAGTTATGGGAGTTTCTGAATTATCTTTGAAAGACAGGGTCCTGAAAAAGGGACATTTTTTTTTTGTTGCTGAGTTTATTTACAATGGTGTTTGTTCTTTACTGGTTGACCTTTTCTTGTGGCAAAAGGTCACAAATCTTTCTGCTCTGATGGCACACTGTGGTATTTCACCCAATAGATATAAGAGTTTATCAAAATAGTGTTTGTTTTTTAATGCTTTGTGGATCTGTGTAATCTGAGGGAAATGTGTCTCTCTAATATGGTCAGGAAGTGCAGCTCAGTTTCCACCTCCTTTTGTGGGCAGTGTGCACATAGCCTGTCTTCTCTTGAGAGCCAAGTCTGCCAACGGCGGCCTTTCTCAATAGCAAGGCTATGCTCACTGAGTCTGTACATAGTCAAAGCTTTCCTCAAGTTTGGGTCAGTCACAGTGGTCAGGTATTCCACCACTGTGTACTCTCTGTTTAGGGCCAAATAGCATTCCAGTTTGCTCTGTTTTTTTGTTGATTCTTTTTAATGTGTCTCTCTCTTCCTTTTCTCGCTCTATTCAGCTCAGCTGCTCTCTCACACATTTCTCTCCACCACACGCTCACTCTTTCCCCTCCATCTCTGCCTCCCTCTTCCCTCAACCCTATACTGGGTACCCTTCTTAGTGGTTATGTACTGTAGGTTCACCTCGCCAGTACTGATTCACCAACCCTAATTCACAACATACCAACGTCAAGACACATGCATTGTATTGATTGTTGACTGCTACACAAACTCTCTTGGATACATGGAGTGACATTACTCTCTCCTTCAATAGGAGCGTTCACGTGTCTTAGACTGGTCTGGAGGGCCTATCCTCATTACTGAGTGGGACTTCAACAAGCCTGCAGCTCCAAGACAATAACATTTACCAGCAGAGAAAGAGAGAGTGAGGGATGGAGAGAGAAAAGAGGGAGAGTCAGTCCACTTGAGAAGACATTCCGCTCTGTCAAGAACACACCTCCTTACTTACACACCGTCACAGGCTTAAAGAGCACTAATGTCACGCACACACGCACACACACACACACACACACGCACCCACGTGCACGCACAGTCATTAGCCAGATACCTGAGGATGTCGAGAATACAGATAAAAGACAGAGGGAGGGAGATAAAGAGGACGATATAGAGAAAGAGATTGGCCTCTAGAAATAGATAGATGGGGAGAAAAGATGAGGAAGACAGATGGAGAGAGCACCAAAGCCAACAGCAGAGCTAAGTGGGTAGTGTGCTCCCCAGACAGAGCTCCATATGGCTTGGCACAGTCGTATAGAGCTCTACCTTTAACAGGGTGGACACCATCTACAATCACACACACACACAAACCTCACACCATACAGGGAACAATATCCTGTAGTTACAGAAAGATTCAGTACATAAGTCATGCTAGGTTTGGTTGTGTTGAGTTAGCTGTGTGCTAACTGTGCTTCTCTAGTTGTCGGGACAGTAGCCATGCTTTCACCTGTGAAGACACATAGAAATAAGCAGTCAGGAACTACACATGTGATTGGATAGCAGTCTCCTGACCCTGGCGCCATGGCAATGGCCCAGTAACACTCCAGTTCCCTCCTGAGGTTTTGAGATTGGCCGGGAAGTCACTTCCTGCACTCTGTGATTGGCTAGTATCCTAGTCCTATCAGGGGTCTCTCTGCTCAATGGGGTATATCAGCGACATAAGCTAGGCCTTATAGATACATCCATGTCGTGGAGGGGAGAGTAATGTAAGCTCTGTATGGTAAATATACACTGGTCCAAGCACACCAAGACAGTCGTGAAGAGGGCAAGACAAAACCTATTCCCCACTGAAACATTTTGGCATTGCTCCTCAGATCCTCAAAAGGTTCTACAGCTGCACCATCAAGAGCTGGTTGCATCACTGCCTGGTATGGCAACTGCTCAGCCTCCGACCGCAAGGCACTACAGAGGGTAGTGTGAACGGCCCAGTACATCACCGGGGCCAAGCTTCCTGCCATCCAGGACCTCTATACCAGGTGGTATCAGAGGAAGGCCCTAAAAACTGTCAAAGACTCCAGCCACCCAAGTCAAAGACTGTTCTCTCTGCTACCGCACGGCAAGCGGTACCAGAGCGCCAAGTCTACAGTAGGTCCAAGAGGCTTCTAAATAGCTTCTACCCCCCAAGCCATAAGACTACTGAACACCTAATCAAATGGCTACCCAGACTAATTGCATCCCCTCCCCTTTACACCGCTGCTACTCTGTTGTTATCATCTCTGCATAGTCACTTTAATAACTCTACCTACATGTACATATTACCTCAACTAACCGGTGCCGCCCCACATTGACTCTGCACTGGTACGCCCCTGTATATAGTCTCACTATTGTTATTTTACTGCTGCTCTTGAATATTCTTGTTACTTTTATTTCTTATTTGTATTTTTTTAAACTGTATTGTTGGTTAGGGGCTCGTAAGTAAGCATTTCACTATAAGGTCTACTGTTGTATTCGGCGCATGTGACTAATACAATTTGATTTGATTTGAGTGTACAAATATTAGGAATACCTTCCTAATACTGAGTTGCACCCCCCCTCCTCAAACCCTTAGCCCTAGGAACAGCCTCAAGTTGTCGGGTTTGGTCAGTGTTGTAGTTCTTGACACACTCAAACTGGTGCGCCTGGCACCTACTGCCATACCACTTTCAAAGGCACTTACATATTTTTGTCTTACCCATTCACCCTCTGAATGGCACAAATACACAATCCAAGTCTCGATTGTCTAAAGGCTTAAAAATCCTTCTTTAACCTGTCTTCTCCCCTTCATCTACACTGATTGAAGTGGATTCAACAAGTGGCATCAATAAGGGATCATAGCTTTCACCTGGATTCACCTGGTCAGTCTATGTCATGGAAAGAGCAGATTTGTACACTCAGAGTAAAGTTAGAGAATTTGTTAATGTTTGACATGAGTTTTAGTGAGAATGTTGCATGGCGGTAGGTGATGCTAATTCTAAGAAGTTGTCTTACATAGCCTATTTTGCTCTGTGGGCAAGGGGGAAGACATGGCTTTTGAGGGGTCATCTCTTTAATGTACTGAGAGTTATGGAAGCTTTTCCGTCTATCAACAGGATGAGTAGGTCTACCATTAATGCATTCTGAGTTCACTTCACTACCCTTTACACAAATATGCTTTCCATTACTTGAGCTTCCTGAATTCATATCACAGATCCACATCTATGCTCATCTAGAATCAGAGAAAAACAGATAATAGCCTGCATGTCAAATGATACACAACTACTTACAGTTCACCGCTTTTGACCAGGGAAAGTAGCTAAGGTCAAAAATGCATTATGTGGGGGGGATATGATGTCATTTGAGAAATGGCCAGATATGATAAGCATATCTTAATCCAGAAATAAAGTTCAGACCGGCCTGCTGACATTCCGTATGTGTCGGAATAGTGACCGGGATTCCATGGTATGATGTCATAATTGGGCCACATTCCGGGATTCCTCGGGGAAGCAGATGTGATCCAGCTGATTTGCCCCTTAATCCCACCGCTCTCTGATCCAACCTCTCACACACGCATGCATGCTTGCGCAAAACACACACATGAAGTGCACACACACACACACTCGCATGCACAACCACTCACACGCACAAAATGTCAAAGTGCACGACCGCATAGAAATAATGACCTACAGTATATACACACACAACGTGTTCATTGTGCTGCAGACACAATCTCCATTACAGACATAAGCCTAAAGTACTGACCACAGCTCCCGCTCCCAAGAACAGCTAAACATACATTACACACAGACGCACACATTCTCAACTGCATCCTCAAACTCACCTCAGTCAAAGGGGCCTTAGATGCTGGACTGATAGTTGACATACCGGTACTTCAATTTGACATACTTATCACTCTGGGTGAATACTGGCTGTTTTCCTCATCAGAGCCAAAGAGATAGGAAGTCGTCCCTTACTAGACATCTGGGCTCAGGTTACCCAAATCCAAATTCTAACCTGACCATTAGGAGGATATAGAATATCTGACCCTGGACCAGCCGTTAGGGGCATCACGCTTAACCACGTATCCATAACACAAACCCATGTCAAAGACTCAATGATGGTTCGATAGCACATTAAGAGCTAATTAACAGGTGATGTCCATCTTCTCACTGGGTTGTGGAATGTTGTGGTTGACATTAGCTTGGGAGCTAACACGAGTCTTCCAAGCCCTATACTACGTACGTGGTTTGAGGAGTTAGCGTGGTAACTTTGGTCAACTCTGAGTTCAACTCGGGATAACCGGTACCACGAAAGTGGCTCACCTTTTAGCCAGGTACATTTCTATGGCAACGAATCATTCAGCTCTAACCTGCTACCGGGCAGGCTAACTCAGGGCTTACTACATTTATTCTGAATAAAAGTGTCTGAGTCACGAGTTGAGGACAGATGAAATCAGATTCCCTCCCTCTCACAAAGATTGCGTCATCATCCCCTTCATTTTTTGTGTGTATTAAATAATAGTAATTTTTAAAATACCTAGCACATTACACATTTTGTAATGACAGAATGCATTTCAAACTTTACGCACAGTAAAACTTGTGTATGACAAATACAACTCTTTTATCAATAGGAATGGGGGGGGGAGATGCTTGTTCATTGAAAAGCACACCAAAGACGCCATTAACGATAAGTAATCAAATAAACACGGCACTCCAACACACTAGCCTGCTGAATTTGCAGGATAACTTTTCTTTCATTTAGATTTCGGCACAAATGAAAACGCGACACTGACGCTCCCATAGATTGATGTTTCAGCATTGTCTCAACGAAGAGTTCCGACTCTCCCATAGATTGATGTTTCAGCATGGTCTCAATGAAGAGTTCCGACTCTCCCATAGATTGATGTTTCAGCATGGTCTCAATGAAGAGTTCTGACTCTCCCATAGATTGATGTTTCAGCATGGTCTCAATGAAGAGTTCCGACTCTCCCATAGATTGATGTTTCAGCATGGTCTCAATGAAGAGTTCTGACTCTCCCATAGATTGATGTTTCAGCATGGTCTCAATGAAGAGTTCCGACTCTCCCATAGATTGATGTTTCAGCATGGTCTCAATGAAGAGTTCCGACTCTCCCATAGATTGATGTTTCAGCATGGTCTCAATGAAGAGTTCCGACTCTCCCATAGATTGATGTTTCAGCATGGTCTCAATGAAGAGTTCTGACTCTCCCATAGAGTGATGTTTCAGCATGGTCTCAATGAAGAGTTCCGACTCTCCCATAGAGTGATGTTTCATCATGGTCTCAATGAAGAGTTTGGCAATCAACTAGCCACAGGTGACATGCATGCGCCGTTAAAAGCCTGCTAGAGTTAGCGGCAGGCGGATGAGTAATATTCCCCTTCATAGTATGGATAAAGATTGAGCTGGAACATGAAGCTAACTGAAGCTTCAATCGTAGTATATCCCTCTGGTCTAAGGCAAGGTTACTCATTACGTGAAGATAGTTAAGTTCACCAGCTCATCTGTTACATTTCACTCCCTTTTAACCACCTTGTCATCAAAGACCCATAACCAGCTTTTAGCCACCAATGTGACAGACTGGGTTCGAAACCAGGTCTTCTGACCGCCCCAAGACTATGTTAGAATAACCAACTGAACATTAAAAGAAATAACAGACAGCAAAATATGGTTGTATAATGTTTTTTACCGGACATCGTTTTGCTGAGGCTTCTTCTGCCCAACCAGGTTCACAGTTCTTGCTTGGATGGGCTTCTCCTCCCTGAAACACACAAGAGGGACAATGTTGTTGGAATTTTGTCAGAAAATGATGTTAAAAATGTATACAATGGTGCAGTTTGAGGGTTCTTTTAGAAGGTGGACGTATGACTCGATTTAGACATTTACACAGTTGCTGACGCCTGCCAGATCTTACAATGCCTGGATAAGTATTTAACATATCAGCTAACCAGATATGTTATAGCAATCTGGTGGCCGACTGCACAGTCGATGACGTGGCACGCGATCATTGGTTGATGCATGGAACCTCTGAGCAGAAGATCCCAGGGGAGTGATTGGGGACATTGCCCTGTGTAGTGTGCCGTCTTTCGGATGGGATGTTAAACAGGTGTCCTGACACTCTGTGGTCACTAAAATATCCCGATGGAACTTATTGTAAGAGTAGGGGTGTTAACCCCGGTGTCCTGGCTGAATTCCCAATCTGGCCCTCAAACCATCATGGCCACCTAATCATCCCTAGCTTCCAATTGGCTCTTTCATCCCCCCTCCTCTCCCCTGTAACTATTCCCCAGTCTGTTGCTGTAAATGAGAATGTGTTCTCAGTCAACTTACCTGGTAAAATAAATAAACATGAAATACATCAGGCGTATTCCTCTGCCCAGGTGTTGCTGACACATGCCAGATCCTACAGTGCCTGGATAGGTATCGTAAGTATCAGCTAACCACATCATATGTTATAGAAATCTGACAGTCGATGACGTGGCACACAACAATTGGTTGATGAATGCAACGTCTGAGCAGGGGAACGTGACCATCTACTCCACTACTTCCTGTTCTTCTTCAACAATTAACCAACATCTGATTAACCAGAATAGAGAAAAGTAGTTGCTAGGTAGATAATCAATTACAAAAACGTGATTCACCATATTTTATAACTACACAACTTTGACTTAGAAAACAATCAAATCTCTGATAAAATTATTATACAAAAGTATGTTTTTCACTTTTATCTCGAAATGACTATCGGATATATTATTTTTCCCATAAATGTTACATACACATCAATGGGTCCTCTGATCATCTTGATCACAGAGAAAACACGAAGAGAACCCCACAACATGATGTGTTCTGTCTAAAACTGAAAGGAGTGACAGATCTGTAACAACACATCAAATCAAATCAAATTTGATTTGTCACATACACATGGTTAGCAGATGTTAATGTGAGTGTAGCGAAATGCTTGTGCTTCTAGTTCCGACAATGCAGTAATAACCAACAAGTAATCTAGCTAACAATTCCAAAACTACTACCTTATACACACAAGCGTAAAGGGATAAAGAATATGTACATAAAGATATATGAATGAGTGATGGTACAGAGCGGCATAGGCAAGATGCAGTAGATGGTATCGAGTATAGTATATACATATGAGATGAGTATGTAAACAAAGTGGCATAGTTTAAAGTGGCTAGTGATACATGTATTACATAAAGATGCAGTAGATGATATAGAGTACAGTATATACGTATACATATGAGATAAATAATGTAGGGTATGTAAACATTATATTAAGTAGCATTGTTTAAAGTGGCTAGTGATATATTTTACATCAATTCCCATCAATTCCCATTATTAAAGTGGCTGGAGTTGAGTCAGTGTGTTGGCAGCAGCCACTCAATGTTAGTTAGCCACTCACAGTCAGACACCCATCTAATGACAGCTCAAACACATTGTGTTTGAGCTGTCATTAGATGGGTGTCTGACTGTCTAGTATAGCTGTTCAAACCTCCCAACTTCAATTACACCGATTGGGTGAAAAGGTTGATGTAGAAGCAAAACCTCCTTCTTAGGTTACAGTAGCAGAGGAGCACACTGTGTTCTTACAACCAGCAGGTTTTTTTCCTGACTATGTGACCTATCCAGGAAAATATCTCCACATACAGAACATACACCCACACTGCACATGCACAGGCAGTTACTGTAGTATGAATACAAAAGCACTGTGTAAACATTGATATGGCGGGTTGGATTGAATTCCAGCATATGTGTGTGTGTGTGTGTGTGTGTGTGTGTGTGTGTGTGTGTGTGTGTGTGTGTGTGTGTGTGTGTGTGTGTGTGTGTTCGTACTAGGCTACTGTGGCCACACTGCTCTCTTCAGGTTTCATCAGCGCTTCTCACATTAGCGGGTTCATCAAACGGATTTACAGCATAGAATTAGATTAGATGACATATCAGTCCAGCCTGGGTCTACCATGAGCTGATGTTGTGATTAGAGTAAACGATCCTATAGGATATACATGTAGGTGAGTTCTGTGGATGTAAGACTTAGAAGAGGCTGTTTTCAGCGTTGCCTTATCGCTAGAGTGTGGGCACATAGCCTACAGTAGCATAGGTCCCAATTTAGATCACACAGCACACCATGCAAGCATGCATACACACACACACACATGCTACAGTAGCTAATGTGCTCCGACTAGCAATAAGGCAGAGCTGAAATATAGTCTTGCGCCTATGATGAAAATGATGAAAATTATGCATGACCACTTGTGCATTGGACAGTTCTTTCTTTAGATGCAATGAATCGATCTGCAGATTCAATGCAGGGCTAGCACTCTGCAAAAGGAGCCAAAAATAGAACACAGACGTGTATAGCAGAGAAGAAGGGGTTCTCATGGGAGCCTAGTTATTCATTCTATATAAGACTATGCGATAGCAGTGACTGTGGTCTGACGTCATATCACCTCGCTGCAGTTTGTCAGACTATCCGTGGAGAAATATGCTACCCAGAAAGGGGTTCAATTTAACTCACGATGATAAACCTCAGAATTGTTGTCGTGACAAATACAACATACCTGCTCCTTCCACACTGGCTCGCGCTCTATGTGTGAAAATACTAAAATAGCACAGGCTGTTTTTGACCATCATCCACTGTAATAAAACAACACATAAACTAGGTTACATGCGTTTACTGTAGCCTTTCTGTCAAGATGGGCTGCTGTAGGCTGATGCGAGAGTGCTGGTGCTGGCCTACATTGGGCTGATACTCAACCGCACCCGGTCACCAAAGCAACAAACGTACACGCAAACAGCTGTTGAGATATGGGATGGAAACACACAGTGCTTGACTTCAACTGAAATTGGTGCCCGTACTCATTTTGGATGCCGGTACTGTTTATATTTAGGTGCAGTAGCTCCACAATACTTTTGAGCTAATATTCTAAAAGAAGAACAGGAGCTCAAGCAGTAGAACAGTTGAGGTGCTGGTACTCTGTTCCATGAGCTCCTGCCCAATTCAAGCACTGGAAACACACTGCTAGGGCAGAGATGCTGTTTCACTGATTTTACAAGCAGAAATGACAGAATCTCGGTCGAATGATGCTGTGCAATCGCAGTCTGCTGTTAGCCTGTCTGTAGCATACAAAAGCTGTGCTTGGGAATATACTAGCCTGGGCTATAGGTTATTTAGAACCTATATAGCCAGCGGTTTAGAATTGTTCGGATATGACAGAACACATACTTGCATTGGGGGAAATGGGAGCCGTTGAGATGAAATGAGTTTGATATTGGTTTATTTGTGTCCGGGTACTAAAAGACAGTGGAGTGTGAAGCTGCTGTGTGTCTCGGGGACGACACACCCCTTTTCTCTCTCTCTCTCTCTCTCCCTCCCTCCCTTCCTGTCTCCTCCTCTTCGTCTCTTACACCTGTGACGGGCCTGACCCAACACACTCTTACTCAAAAGCCCCCCCCCCCCTCCCCCCCTCTCTCTCTCTCTCTCTCTCACACACACTCTCTCAATTCATGTTAGGACATCTTGTTAGGTCATCCTTGACTCTGTAGGCTAAAATGTAGGCTATAGATGGTTGAGACTGAAATAAGCTACACTATCTTTGCCGTGAGAGGAGCTGGGGCAATATAGGAGCTACCATCTCATGTTAGGGGAGTGCAGCTGACCATTGAACACTAAAGTAGGCAGTCTCACATGCATGGAGCTGTCCACTGGCATTCTGTATGATCACAATCAAGAGTCGCTGATACCATAGTCCATATAACAAGGATACACCGAGGGATAGCCTACATGCTGATAAACACATAACCTACACACACACACTTACTACAGCGAATCACTACACACATCGACAGTCTATGCTGCACCTTAGTGCCATGAGTAGGTTAGATAGACAGATATGTGTATAGGTTTGTTAGCCTATTGGTAGCTTAGCGGCCGTATGGCAGCATCTCTGCACAACATCTCCCCAGCATCTCCAGAGCGGAAATAGCCCCAGTATCTCCCTTACTTTAACATGGCCTCTTCCTTCTCCTCCTCCTCCTTCTGTCGAGCTAGCACGGCCATTATGATCTTCCTCTCCTCCTCCGTCAGATGGCTCAGGTCCGGTTCGGGCATGGACGCCGGCACGACGGGTGGACGCGCGCCGCCCGGAGGGCCCACCGAGGCGGACATCTTCTCCCCCTCTCTTTGGCGGCTAGGATCACTGACAGAAATCCCGCTGGCGGTGCCCACGGATCACGACATGGCCCATGGACGAAGCAACGGCTCGGGCAAGTGATGCAAGGCTCCCATGGTGGCAGGCACCCACGGTGGGAGTGCTTCTTCGGTTCCTAGTCGCCTTTTCTCTTTCTCTCTCTCTTCCTCTCTCTCGCTCTTTTCTCTTCTCCCCCCCACCCCCCACCCACCCTCCTCTCCCCTCCACCTCCAGTTACGGGGAGCCCATGTCTCCGGCAGAGAATGATAGGCTACTCGGCCCCCTGGTGAAGCTAGCTTCGTTCAACGCAGAGCGATGTTTCTCTACCGCTGCCCAGTCTGGAACGCTGGCTAGGTGGGCTCCTTGTTTTACACCACTGCCGCGCTCTGCTGCTGATGCTGCTGCTGTCACGGAGATGTAGAACCGTCAATGGGACCGCAGCCCCTGAAGCGCGCGCACCTTCTCACGCAGGGAGCGCGCATTCTCATTTGAGAATGGGGGCTCGCCGTACGAGGCGCGTGCTAAATATTATATTTCACTTCACCAATCGAAGCGTGCTAGTGACGCGCGCCTTTCCTCCATTCCTTCTTTCCTTATACGAGCACCTGGCACAAACACGTGCGTGTGAGTGTCAGTAGTGCTGGTGAATCTTGTTAAGACCCTAGCTCAAAATACTCGCAACACAAATTTAGCGTCCTGGTGGTTGTTCTATAGGCCTATCTTCCGTACAATGAAAATGTGTATGAGCCCATTTCAGGACCACGGACAGTGCAGTGGACAACCGGCGACGAGGTTCTAAATGAGACGGATAATCCAAGTTTCCCCGCCTTTTTTCATAAAACATGTAACTTTATTAGGCTAAAAAGTTGTTGTAGTATATAGTACGTTGCTAGTTAACGACGTAAAGGATGCCACTTTTTATGAATGTGGCCATGTGTATGTTGTCTAGTAGCCTATATCATGTGCAGGATAAACTCTAACAACGGGAATTCTAAACCACCCATTGTATAATTAAGCAATAATACTTGAGAGGCCATATGTTATGACATTTTTATCGTGGATGTAATGTGGTCATAGCCACGAAACGAAGCCGTTGTATAATACTACATATTATAGTCTCATTCATTGAATTTAGCTCCAACCGAGTTGTAGCCTGTCTGTTGGCTGCCTGTTTGAGGTGCTCGATTAAGGCAGCTCCCCGCACCTCTCTGACTCAGAGGGGTTGGGTTAAATGCGGGAGACACATTTCAGTTGAATGCATTCAGTTGTACTACTGATTTTCCTTTCATTTCATAAGTCTTCCACTTTAGCCAGACGCAGGTGTTTCACAGCTATGCTACAGTATGTGTAGTGCTGCAGGGTTTGCAGCTCAGTCTAATAACAGCCGGCGATTCCATGCTAAGAAAGTCAATGTTTGTAGGAGCGAATGGGGATTTTATGTCATAGGCTATCCAGCTTTCAAGAAAATCATGTTTTCAAAGAAACAGCCCCAATTCGTACACAATATCAGCCTACCAGCAGATGGCAGCACGTACAGGTCAATAATATAAGCTATTCACTGGACAAACAACTATTGACGTTCAGGCCTATAACACCATTGATTTAGGAATCTGTCAGGCCTAATAATGAACAATAATAAGAATAAGAATTCATGTTGGGGTTAATTATTAGCCCCGAATAACAGACGTAACTTACAAATAACTTTTATGTTGATATGGTGAATACAGGGTTTTGTCTTGACGCCACTGCTGTAGAGCCATACGTTAAATTGCCGTTCACCTAGCAGTAGGAGACTGTACATGGGATAGCCTACAAATTGGCTTCTAGAGGACTTTTCTACCTGTCTCAGCTAAACTGGTGAAAAATACTCAGTATGAGGTCGAAGTATTGGATGTGGTCGGTGTGGTGAAGTTCTCTCGCCGAGGCTTTCACCAAGGGTCAGGAAAAGATGAGTGTGACAGTAGGAGTGAAGTTTTGGAAAAAGTGGACCCATGACTTTTGGCTGTTCCATTTGTGGTTACAGGGTGGGTGAAAACAGAGTTGGGTGCTGTAGAATTGGTGAGGGTAACCAGAAGTGGTCTTGTGATAATTGTTGTTTCTGCTGGTCAGAGGGAGAAGGCTTTCTGCGTTAAACAAACGGGGTTAAGTAATGTGAGTTATTTTGCCCTCAAGAAAAGGGCGCCATTGAAAGGAGTGATTACTGGGGTAGCAGTAAATGTAAAAGTTGACCAACTGAAGGGGAAGATTCCTGGTGTTTGTGATGCTTGTCGTTTGGTGTGACGCAGACAGGGTGGGGGACGCAGGCAGGGAGGGGTGAGGGGTGAAACAGAAGAGTCAATATCAGTTTTTTTTTGTTTTAATGTTGATTCTTTGCCCGACAAAGTGATGTTAGGATATATAAGTTATCCTGTACGAGCATTTGTGCCGAACACATTACGTTGTTACAGGTGTTCAACTTATGGGCATGTAGCAGCAGTGTGTAGGAGGGGGGTTCCTAGGTGTGAGAAGTGTGCAGAAGGGCATGAGACAAAGGAATGTGTAGCATTGGGGAAAGTAGTGGTATGTGTTAATTGTAGAGGAGCTCATTGGGCTGGGAATCAGAAATATCCCGTGCGAGAGAGCACGGTTGAGGTTTCCAGGGTTAGAGTAGTGCAGAAGTTGTCATATGCTGAGGCAGTGAGGAAAGTAGAGGAAGATGGGTCAAGGGTACAGTATATCTGTACCAGTACAGAGGGATAGGCCAACAAGTGAAACATTTTTCTGTTAGATTGGATTTTTAGCATTTATAGCAATGGTTATCAACGGTACTCCAGGGATGGAACATAAGTCACAGGAAATAGAGGTTGTGGTGGCAGCTGCATAGAGGTATTTGGGTGTGCGAGACTTGACATCAGAAGAGTTGCAGGGTGTGTTAAGTAGGTGGTGTCCCATCCTTTCAGGTTGTTGGCCTACCCTAGGACTAAATATATTTAAATGGTGGAGTAGGTGGTGTTATTTTTATTTGTTTATGAGTGTATTGTTAGATGGTAGGGTATTTGTTTATTTATTTATATTTTCAAGCAAAGTATAAGGGAGTTCTACTCCAGTCAAGGAGGTGGCGGGGTTGCAACATTTATTGGTTGCCAACCGCAGTTAAACCTCATCGAAGAAGAGGAAGTGCTGATGACGGAAGACTAGTACATATGTTAATAAATGTGCTGGTGTCGAGAACTGAACGTCGACCGATTATCTGGTAAGAAAGAAATATAAACACTCAACAAAATTCTCAGCAAAAATGATCAGTGCACATTCTCTCCGTGTGTATACAAATGTATATTATGTCAACATCGAATAGTGTTATTTTTCACATACATTCCGATGTGTGTCCATTGCGCTATTTATTTGTGCGGCGCTGCATGAATGCATTTGGTCGCGTCTAAGCTTAAAGTCCCACGTCATTCGTTTCGGATGCATTCAATTATTCCTTTGCTCAAATTGTGCTGACAACTGGTTTAAATTATATCGAGTAGGCTACACTATAATATGAAACGTAAGCGCCGTTTCAATGCTAATGGATGGACCTGTGGAAACTATTATTAAGTGTGCACGGGCCAGTCTGGCACAATGGGGAGTATGATGTACCCCAGTGGCCACCGCTTGGTCGTGATGAGCTACAGTGCTGGCTTTTGTTCCTGCCCAGCTCTAACCCAACAATGGTTTCAAGCAGGTTTTTTGGTGGTGACTAGTTCATCTTCCCAGAATGTCCTTTATATTAGACACTGGGTAAATCAGGACACCTCAATTTCAAGATTGATATTTAAACTATGTGGCCATCCCCATGAGCCCATATAACACAAACCTCTTTAAACCTCTTTAGTATAAGGTCTTTAAATCGCTTTACCTGTCTTACCATCTCTCTCTCCCGGGCCTCTCTGGCAGACATGTTGCCTGTGTTGGTGGTCCATGGGGGAGCGGGGTTCATCCCTAAAGAGCGTGTGCAGCTGTCTTGTGCTGGGGTCCAGGCTGCAGTCAGGGGGGGGTACTCCAAACTCCAGGGGCAGGGCAGTGCCATGGATGCTGTGGTGGAGGCCGTCACTCTGCTGGAGAATGACCACCACTACAACGCAGGTAAACACACACTCATGACTAGTGCCTGGAGTCTTTCCTAGCCAGGTCACATGGCCAGAGAAAAAACCTGGCCCCTCTGAGATCAGCAATAAGGTCAGATAAGGTAAATAGCTCCATCTATATTTACTTGGTACATGGTTCCATGGTAATAATTACGCAATATTAACATGGAATTACCAAATAATTATTCATTTATCTTGTACTTTTTTGTTGTTGTAAACACCAGTAGAAACAGTACCATAAATGAAGTGCTACCAGATTTTACTGTCAATGACACTAACCTGGATAAAGAAAGGTTGATAAAGAATATCACATTTTATTGGTCACATAAAATGCCGGGGTGGCAGGGTAGCCTAGTGGTTAGAGCGTTGGACTAGTAACCGAAAGGTTGCAAGTTCATATCCCCAAGGTGACAAGGTACAAATCTGTCGTTCTGCCCCTGAACCCACTGTTCCTAGGCCGTCATTGAAAATAAAAATGTGTTCTTAACTGACTTGCCTAGTTAAATAAAGGTAAAATAAACATACAAAAGTAATTTTTCCAACAATTGTTTACAGACAAATTAAATAATCTATAATTCACTGTATCACAATTCCAGTGGGTCAGATGTTTACATACACTAAGTTGAATGTGCCTTTAAACAGCTTGGGAAATTCCAGAAAATGATGTCATGGCTTTAGAAGCTTCTGATAGGCTAATTGACATAATTTGAGTCAATTGTAGGTGTACCTGTGGATGTTTTTCAAGGCCAACCTTCAAATTTAAATCAAATCAAATCAAATTTATTTATATAGCCCTCAGCTGATATCTCAAAGTGCTGTACAGAAACCCAGCCTAAAACCCCAAACAGCAAGCAATGCAGGTGTAGAAGCAAGGTGGCTAGGAAAAACTCCCTAGAAAGGCCAAAACCTAGGAAGAAACCTAGAGAGGAACCAGGCTATGTGGGGTGGCCAGTCCTCTTCTGGCTGTGCCGGGTGGAGATTATAACAGAACATGGCCAAGATGTTCAAATGTTCATAAATGACCAGCATGGTAAAATAATAATAAGGCAGAACAGTTGAAACTGGAGCAGCAGCACAGCCAGGTGGACTTAGTGCCTCTTTGCTTGATATCATAGGAAAATCGAAAGAAATCATCCAAGATCTCAGAAAAACAATTGTAGACCTCCACAGGTCTGGTTCATCCTTCGGAGCAATTTCCAAACGCCTGTAGGTACCACGTTCATCTGTACAAACAATAGTACCTAAGTATAAACACCATGGGACCACGCAACCATCATACCGCTCACGTGTTCTGTCTCCTAGAGATGAACGTACTTTGTTGCAAAAACTGCAAATCAATTCCAGAACAACAGCAAAGGACCTTGTGAAGATGCTGGAGGAAACGGGTAGAAAAAGTCGAAGAACAACATCCCAAACATGAAGCACGGGGGTGGTAGCATCATGTTGTGGGGGTGCTTTGCTGCAGGAGGGTCTTGTTGTCACGAGAATTTTCAATCCCAATGATAATAACTGACAATCAATAGCTCTGACCAATTCCCGAGATCTGTAAGACCATGGGTTTAATAATAATTAGTCAAAGACTCAGTTTATGCAAAAAATTCTCTGAATAAACTGTACTAAAGTCCATTATACAAAGACATCCATTTTATAGCTGCGCACATACTTCCACACAAAGAGCATGTATCCTACGCACATACTTCCACACAAAGAGCATGTATCCTACGCACATACTTCCACACAAAGAGCATGTATCCTACGCACATACTTCCACACAAACAGTAGGTGAGTTTTCTCTATAGTTCTCACCACTGTGGATCACGGCCCAGCCGACAGCTCAATTCCCCTGAGATTAGGGAAACCTTGAGAAATACTCCCTATGCTCTCATAGGTTCCTCAGAGGCCTAGCCAGGTCATTTCAAACACAGGTTAACTGTTCTCGGGAATCTTTCTTCGGCCCCCACATACAAGATTCCACTATACAGATACATTGTTTAACCTAATTCCGATTTAAACTACACACATCATCAAATTATAATTTTATGATTCTAATCAATTTCATACAGTTATACGGTTTCAGAGTGGGAATTATTTAATCATTATCTTTCAACATTTAAAATATTTTATAATTGGTGCACTTCACAAAATTAGATGGCATCATGAGGAAAGAAAATGATGTGTATATATTGAAGCAACATTTGAAGGCATCAGTTAAAGCATGGTTGCAAATGGGTCTTCCAAATGGACAATGACCCAAAGCATACTTCCAAAGTTGTGACAAAATGGCTTAAGGACATCAAAGTCAAGGTATTGGCGTGGCCATCACAAAGCCCTGACCTCAATCCTATAGAAAATGTGTGGGCAGAACTGAAAAAGCGTGTGCGAGCAAGGAGGCCTACAAACATGACTCGGTTACACCAGCTCTGTCAGGAGGAATGGGACAAAATTCACCCAACTTATTGTGGGAAGCTTGTGAAGGCAACCTGAAACATTCAACCCAAGTTAAACAATTAAAAGGCAATGCTACCAAATACTAATTGAGTGTATGTAAACTTCTGACCCACTGGGAATGTGATGAAAGAAATACAATCTGAAATAAATCTCTCTCTACTATTATTCTGACATTTCACATTCTTAAAATCAAGCGGTGATCCTAACTGACCTAAAACAGGGAATTTTTACTTTGATTAAATGTCAGGAATTATGAAAAACTGAGCTGGGTGAATATTGCATCACCCACTGAGCTGGGTGATGCAATATTTACAAACAATTAAAGTGACTAAGAGTACAGTTTATACATATGAGATGAGTAATGCAAGATACGGAGACATTATTAAAGTGGCTAGTGTTTCATTTCCTTAGTGGCCAGTGATTCCTAATGTATGTCTATAGGCAGCATCTTCTGATGTGCTGGAGATGGCTGTTTAACAGTCAGTGGTGGAGTATAGAATACAGTACATGAAATGGGTGATGCAATATGTAAACACAATTTAAAAGTGACTAAGATACCGTAGAATAGTGTGGAGTGTAGTTTATACATATGAGATGAGTAATGCTAGATACGGAACATTATTAAAGTGGCTATTGATCCATTTCTAAAAGTGTCCAGTGATTCCTAATCTATGTCTATAGGCAGCCGTCCCTTATGTGCTAGTGATGGCTGTTTAGCAATCTGATGGCCTTGAGATAGAAACTGTTTTTCAGTCTCGGTACCAGCTTTGATGCACCTGTACTGACCTCGCCTTCTGGATGATAACGGGTTAAACAGGCAGTGTGGCTCGGGTGGTTCATGTCCTTGATGATCTTTTTGGCCACCCTATAGCATCTGGTGCTGTAGGGGTCCAGGAGGGTGGGAAGTTTGCCCCCGGTAATGCGTTGGGCAGACCGTACCACCCTCTGGAGAGCTTTGCGGTTGTGATACAGCCCGACAGGATGCTCTCAATTGTACATCTGTAAAAGTTTGAGTGTTTTAGGTGTTAATCCAAATTTCTTCAGCCTCCTAAGGTTGAAGAGGCGTTGTTGCGCCTTCTTCACCACACTGTCTGTTTGGTTGGACCATTTCAGTTTGTCAGTGATGTGTATGCCGAGGAACTTGAAGCTTTCCACCATCTTCGCTGCGGTCCCATCAATGTGAATAGGGGGGTGCGTCCTCTGCTCTTTCCTGAAGTCCATGACCATCTCCTTAGTTTTGTTGACATTTGAGTGAGAGGTTATTTTTCTGGCACCACACTCCCAGAGCCCTCACCTCCTCCTTGTAGGCTGTCTCATCGTTGTTGGTAATCAAGCCTAATACTGTTGTGTCATCTACGAATTTGAGGATTGAGTTGGAGGTGTGCTTGGCCACGCAGTCATGGGTGAACTGGGAGTACATTAGTGGGCTGAGCACGCACCCTTGTGAGGCCTCGGTGTTGAGGATCAGCGAAGAGGTGTTGTTTCCTACCTTCACCACCTATGGGTGGAAGTCCAGGACCCAGTTGCACAGTGCGGGCTTCAGAACGAGAGCCTCAAGCTTGATGATGAGCTTGGAGGGTACTATGGTGTTGAATGCTTAGCTATAGTCAATTAACAGCATTCTTACATAGGTATGCCTCTTGTCCAGACAGGGCAGCGCAGGACAGGGCAGTGTGCAGTGTTGTGGCGATTGCATCGTCTGTGGATCTATTGGGGGCTGTAAGCAAATTGAAGAGGTTCTAGGGTGACAGGTAAGGTGGAGGTGATATGATCCTTGACTCTCAAAGCACTTCATGATGACAGAGGTGAGTGCTAGTCATTTAGTTCAATTTCCTTTGCTTTCTTAGATACAGGGACAATGGTGGCCATCTTGAAGCATGTGGGGCCAACAGACTGGGATAGGGAGAGATTGAATATATCTGTGAACACACCAGCCAGCTGGTCTGAGCATGCTCGGAGGACACGACTAGGGATACCATCTGGGCCGGCAGCCTTAACAGGGTTAACATGCTTAAAGGTCTTATTTCGGCCATGCTTAAGGAGAACCCACAGTTCTTGGTAGCGGGTCGTGTCGGTGGCACTGTATTATCCTCAAAGCGAGCAAAGGTGTTCAGCCTGTCCGGAAGCAAGACGTCGGTGTCCGCAACGTGGCTGGTTTTCCTTTTATAATCCGTGATTGTCTGTAGATCCTGCCACATGCGTCTCGTGTCTGAGTCTTTGAACCGGGACTCAACTTTGTCCCTATATCGACGTGTAGCCTGCTTGATTGCTTTGTGGAGGGAATAACTACACTGTGGGTATTCTTCCATATTCCCAGTCTTCTTGCAGTGGTTCGTGCTTTCAGTTTGTGCGAATGCTCCCATTTAGCCACAGTTTCTGGTTGGGGTAGGTTTTAATAGTCACAGTGGATACAACATCTCCTATGCACTTCTTGACAAACTCATTCACCATATCGGTGTATTCACCGATGTTATTTTCAGAAATTTCTCTGAACATAGCTCAGTCTGCGTGGTCAAAACATTCTTGAAGCGTGGATTACGATTGGTCAGACCAGTGTTGAATAGGCCTCACCACGGGTGCTTCCTGTTTTGAGTTTCTGCCTATAAGAGGGGAGGAGCAAGATGGAGTCATGGTCTCATTTGCCGAATGGAGGGCAGGGGAGGACCTTATATGCATTCTGGAAGGTAGTATAGCAATGGCCGAGGGTTTTAGCAGCGTGAGTACAACAATGAATATGTTGATAGAATTTAGGGAGCCTTTTCCTCATTTGCTTTGTTAAAATCCCCAGCTACAACAAATGCAGCCTCAGGATATGTGGTTTCCAGTTTGCATACTTTATTATCCAGAGATTGGACATTAGCGAGTAAAATACTTGGGTGCGGTGGATGGTGTACACGCATCCTGAGTCGGACTAGAAGACTGCTTTGAGTACCTCTCCTTCGCCGGCGTTGTTTTGGGGCGGCCTCTGGAATAAGTTTGATTGCTCTCGGGAGAATAATCATGGGATCTGCTCCAGGGAAGTCGTAATCTTGGTCGTAATGATGGTAGTTCTGGTGAGTTACCGCCACTCTAATATCCAGTAGTTCTTCCCGGCTGTATGTAATGACACAACAATGTCTTAGCTAATAAAGTAAACGATAGTACATAAACAAACAAAGTACTGCAGAGTTGCTGAAGAGATCGTCGCGATGCTGCCATCTCCGTCGGCGCCATCATCTGAAGACATGTCTCTGTGTCCTCTTGTATCTCTGCATGCATCAGGGCTAGGCTCGGTGTTGAACGCTAAGGGTGAGGTGGAGATGGACGCCATCGTGATGGACGGGAGATATCTGGCCAGCGGAGCTGTCTCTGCGGTCAGAAAAGTGGCCAATCCTGTCCAATTGGCCAGACTGGTCATGGACAAGGTACTGTACACACACACACACACACAGGCACACACACTTTGCTTAGACAAAGTGTTGATCATACAGCAGTTCAGGGTGTTTGGTATTTTATTAGGATCCCCATTAGCTGTTGCAAAAGCAGCAGCTACTCTTCCTGGGGTCCACATGAAACATGATAATGACATAATACAGAATATTAATGGACACGGACAGAACTACATCAATTTTTTGTCTTTTAATCTAAAGGCACACGTAGCCTACATATCAATGCATACACACAAACTATCTAGGTCAAATAGGGGAGAGGCATTGTGCCGTCAGGTGTTGCGTCATCTGTTTATTGAAACCCGGCGCACTTTCCCACAGCACTCTCTCACGCGTAAGCAAGTGAGGTACAGTATATTCTCTACATATTGAACATTGTTCCTCATTGAATGAGCCCGTTACCCATTGCAGACGAGCCATCTGTGTCTGACTGGAGAGGGTGCCAGTCAGTTTGCCCGGTCGATGGGTGTTCCCGAGGTGCCAGAGGAATCACTGATCACAGAGTATGCCCGTATGCGCTGGAAGAAGAACCTGGCAGCTGATGCCAACCCGGTGGAGTGCCAGATGTAAGATAAAGCATGACATGATATTTCATACCATAGAGGTGAATACATTAGATAGATATTGAAATGGATTGTAACATGATGAGATGTATGATAGTGTGACATGATTGAACATAGCATGGTATGATACAGTGCCTTGCGAAAGTATTCGGCCCCCTTGAACTTTGCGACCTTTTGCCACATTTCAGGCTTCAAACATAAAGATATAAAACTGTATTTTTTTGTGAAGAATCAACAACAAGTGGGACACAATCATGAAGTGGAACGACATTTATTGGATATTTCAAACTTTTTTAACAAATCAAAAACTGAAAAATTGGGCGTGCAAAATTATTCAGCCCCTTTACTTTCAGTGCAGCAAACTCTCTCCAGAAGTTCAGTGAGGATCTCTGAATGATCCAATGTTGACCTAAATGACTAATGATGATAAATACAATCCACCTGTGTGTAATCAAGTCTCCGTATAAATGCACCTGCACTGTGATAGTCTCAGAGGTCTGTTAAAAGCGCAGAGAGCATCATGAAGAACAAGGAACACACCAGGCAGGTCCGATATACTGTTGTGAAGAAGTTTAAAGCCGGATTTGGATACAAAAAGATTTCCCAAGCTTCAAACATCCCAAGGAGCACTGTGCAAGCGATAATATTGAAATGGAAGGAGTATCAGACCACTGCAAATCTACCAAGACCTGGCCGTCCCTCTAAACCTTCAGCTCATACAAGGAGAAGACTGATCAGAGATGCAGCCAAGAGGCCCATGATCACTCTGGACGAACTGCAGAGATCTACAGCTGAGGTGGGAGACTCTGTCCATAGGACAACAATCAGTCGTATATTGCACAAATCTGGCCTTTATGGAAGAGTGGCAAGAAGAAAGCCATTTCTTAAAGATATCCATAAAAAGTGTCGTTTAAAGTTTGCCACAAGCCACCTGGGAGACACACCAAACATGTGGAAGAAGGTGCTCTGGTCAGATGAAAACAAAATTGAACAAAATTGAACAACACAGCTCATCACCCTGAACACACCATCCCCACTGTCAAACATGGTGGTGGCAGCATCATGGTTTGGGCCTGCTTTTCTTCAGCAGGGACAGGGAAGATGGTTAAAATTGATGGGAAGATGGATGGAGCCAAATACAGGACCATTCTGGAGGTAAACCTGATGGAGTCTGCAAAAGACCTGAGACTGGGACGGAGATTTGTCTTCCAACAAGACAATGATCCAAAACATAAAGCAAAATCTACAATGGAATGGTTCAAAAATAAACATATCCAGGTGTTAGAATGGCCAAGTCAAAGTCCAGACCTGAATCCAATCGAGAATCTGTGGAAAGAACTGAAAACTGCTGTTCACAAATGCTCTCCATCCAACCTCACTGAGCTCGAGCTGTTTTGCAAGGAGGAATGGGAAAACATTTCAGTCTCTCGATGTGCAAAACTGATAGAGACATACCCCAAGCGACTTACAGCTGTAATCGCAGCAAAAGGTGGCGCTACAAAGTATTAACTTAAGGGGGCTGAATAATTTTGCACGCCCAATTTTTCAGTTTTTGATTTGTTAAAAAAGTTTGAAATATCCAATAAATGTCGTTCCACTTCATGATTGTGTCCCACTTGTTGTTGATTCTTCACAAAAAAATACAGTTTTATATCTTTATGTTTGAAGCCTGAAATGTGGCAAAAGGTCGCAAAGTTCAAGGGGGCCGAATACTTTCGCAAGGCACTGTATATGTTAATTACATTTTTAATTGAAGTGTGTCTGTCACAGGGGGAAGATGGGTACGGTAGGGGCGGTGGCGGTGGATGCAGAGGGGAACATAGCCTGTGCCACCTCCACCGGTGGCATGCTGAACAAGATGGAGGGCAGGGTGGGGGACACAGCATGTATCGGTGAGACATCTGATGTTATGTCTTATGAGGTAAAGAGATGTGGAGAGGAAGTAGGAGAGAGAAAGAGAGGAGTGGGGAAATGAGGAAGAGACCTGCAGCTTTAACAGTGATCCAGAAAGCTGAGTGGCTTGGTGAACCCTGACCGCTGAGACGTGGAGGAATGTGTGGTGGTGTGGAGCCACTCATTCACGACCTGCTGGGTTAATATTTGACTATGGAGATTATTACAGCCAGCATTCTGAACAACACACACTGCTACCTCACACTCATAGATTGCTTTATAAAAGTGCAGAGGCACAGGCATACAGTACGTACACAACATATGCACATACATTTACACACATACACAGAACAGGGGTTAAACACTGCACTCCATATAATAGCACCACCAAATGACTTGAATTGCAGTTGAGATTCCATTCAAAGTTTAAAAAAATATCAGGGAGGTTACAAGTACAAACAAACAAACAAACAAAGATATCCCCAACTCACCCCCCATTTCCCATCCATGAGCCTGTTTATTTTGCAGCAATGCTGCTGCCTGTCAGCAGTAATCTTCTCAGATTGAGAGATTCAAGGGGCTATCATCGTTAAGTAACACACTAGATGCAAAGCATTGAATACACATTATAAAATAATGCACTTTGAAATACATTTTGTAACTTTGCCCCAGAAGCATTTAACTGCAAGGGACTCCCCTGGTAATGTGCCTACCTGATTTAGAGAACACAGTGATCAATTGGGAGTTGGGGCCAATTTTATTGTAAAACGTTTCCTCTGTGTTAAATACAGTCTGTGAACAAACTTAAAATCGATAAGTTGATGGTTTGGATTATGGGATGCCAAGGTCATATTTGTCCATATTGTATTCCAGTTAAAGGGTCGTTCAGATTCAATTAGATATGTCGAACATACTTTAATGGATAGGTCAGAATATGGTGCTTTCCAAAAGCTGTTCATATACACTACATGACCAAAAGTATGTGGACAACTGCTCGTCGAACATGTCATTCCAAAATCACGGGCATTGCTGCTATAATAGCCTCCTCCTCCGCAGTTGGCGTTCCAATTCATCCCAAAGGTGTTCGATGGGGTTGAGGTCAGGGCTCTGTGCAGGCCAGTCAAGTTCTTCCACACCGATCTCGACAAACCATTTTTCTGTATGGAACTCATTTTGTGCACTACGGCATTGTCATGCTGGAACAGGAAAGGGCCTTTCCCAAACTGTTGCCACAAAGTTGGAAGCACAGATTCTTCCAGAATGTCATTATATGGTGTAGCATTAATATTTCCCTTCACTGGAACTAAGGGGCCTAGCACGAACCATGAAAAATAGCCCCAGACCATTATTCCTCCTCCACCAAACTTTACAGTTGGCACTATGCATTGGGGCAGGTAGCGTTCTCCTGGCATTGGCTCCAAACCCAGATTCATTGGTCAGACTGCCAGATGAATAAACCCATTTTCATGAAGCTCCCGACGAACAGTTATTGTGCTGACATTGTTTCCAGAGGCAGTTTGGAACTCGGTAGTGAGTGTTGACTGTAAATCAAATAATAATTGATTTAAACACACTTTTGCAAATAAGGTGTACAGTAGCCTCAACAGCACTCTATAGGGTAGCACCTTGGTGTAGCCGGAGGACAGCTAGCTTCCGTCCTGCTCCGGGTACATTGACTTCAATACAAAACCTAGGAGGCTCATGGTACTCACACCCTTCCATAGACTTATACAGTAATTTTGACAACTTCCAGAGGATGTCCTCCTGCCTATCAGAGCTCTTTCAGTATGAACTGACATTTTGTCCACCCAATCAAAGGATCAGAGAATGAATCTAGTACTGAAAGCGTAAGCTACAGCGAGCTAGCACGGCAGTATATAAAATGTTGAGTAGTTTACTCAAAGAGAGAGAACAACAACCGTTGAACAGTTTTGAACAAATTAATTTCTTCCAAAATGAAGAATTTCTTTTTCAGTTTCATTTACTTAGCTAGCAAATGCAGCTGTCTAGTTTAGCCTACTGAAACACCCTGCTCAAACAGGGGGATGCTATGTTAGCTAGCTGGCTATGACTTTACAACACAACACTGGAACTCTTCCCAGTCAATGTATGCTGTTGATATTACTAATTTATTGCCACCGGGGCCCACCGGTGTAACTACTTACGAACGTTATGCTGTAACATTACTGCATGGTTGTAGCGGGTTTACTAACGCATTAGTTCTATTAGCTATGACATTACTTTAGCTAATATGGTGAAAATTATGTAGGCTGTGTGTGGCGGTTTGGCTTAGATTTTTTTTCACCTGGTCACGTACAGCTGATGTGTTGTGCATTGAAGTCTGCAAACGAAGGGCAGAGGTTTCGAAGAGGAGAGCGCATAGATGTGAGGAGGAATACAACGTGGCTGCTATGAAAGTGAACGGTGTTTACGCGTGATCAGGGGTGTATTCATTCCGTCAATTCTGAGAAATGTTTCTTAAACTGAAGCGTACAGAACAAAACTGGGATAAACATACCTGAATTTGTCCAATGTAAACTCTTGTTTGCAAGTGTTGGACTAATGATTACACCCTATATCAGCTCGATGCAGGCAAGAGTGTGCAAGGCGGTATTGCATGACACTGTCTATGTGTCACTGTCTGTCACCTCAAATGTGTCTCTCGACCTGTGTGCACCTACGTTGTAAACTTTTATTCATAGGCTAGGTTGTAGCAACCTCATGATGGGAATATGGGAAATTCAAGTATCATGTAGTAGCCTAAACCTATCGCTGTTACATTGAAGTGGGTGAATGGAATATGAATGAGAGTCATCCAATATGCTGTAATACAAATAAGGTGACTGACCACTACTGGTAGAGATGGAGTCTTACATTGGGTCTTGAGAGGCACTAGTGCTGATTTGGTTAGATAAATTCAGCTTCATCAAAATTTGTCAAATTAATCTATGGTCATCAATGCTTTTGGAAGCGATTGAGATGCATTGTCTAGATATGGTAAAATATCATCCGCGTACAATGAGATGAAGTGATCAGTAGATTTGATGGAAATTGGTGTTATTTCCTATAATTTGGCATATTGCCTCAGCCAGGGGTTGCATGGATAATACGATAAGCACAGGTGAGATTGGATCGCCTTGTCTGTTATTTCTAGTGATTCTGAAAGGAGCAGAGTGGATATTGCCTGTTAGAACTATGGCTAGGGATCGGCATATATTATTTTAATCATATTAATGAAATTGGCGCCAATTCCCATATGTTCCAAGACCGAATAGAGATACAGTGCCTTCAGAAAGTTTTCATACCCCTTGACGAGGGAAACAGGATGCACCCGAGTTCAATTTCGAGTCTCATTGCAAAGGTGCTGAATAATTATGTAAATAAGGTATTTCTGATTTTATTTTGAATACATTTGCAAAAATGTCTAAAACATAACAAAATGTGTAAAAGTCAAAGGGTCTGAATACTTTCTGAAGGCACTGTATGACCATTCACGTCTATTAAAAGCTTTTTCTGCATCGAGAGATAATGCAGGCCAAGGAGCTGTTGTTTCTGATGAGGCATCTAAGATATGTAGTAGTTGACGGAGGTTACCCGAGTATAAGCACTTTTTCACAATCCAGCTTTGGCCCTTGTGGACCAATTCTGGTAAGTCTCGAGACGGGACGACGATGTGGTGGAAATTCACCACTGAGGACTCAAATCACAGTAAATGAAGCAATCTTTATTATCATTACTGGAGAGGTTCACTAACTCAATACAAGCCTGATGAAACTCGAAAGGGGTGGGGGGGGGGAGGGGGGGGGTTCTCTTTCAGTCGTATTATACTGCTATACAAACAAGTCATATAAACATGGTTGGTTCCTACATGTGACTGACTGATTCCACACCAGGCTTCTTACCTTGAGTTTTGAACCTTGAATACCTTGAGATATTCTATTACTCCTAAAAAGTTCCCAGATCAATGTTCTGGGCGTACTGACAAATTGTTTATGAGTGATACTGTGGTTTGACTACACAATGGAGTAATCTGTCACTCACATGAACCCTACCAAGACAGGTTATTACAAAGCAGCATTGTGCTAAACTTACGATCTGATACACAAAGAGAATTTCCATCGCAACATAATTTTGGAAAACCGTTTAATACCTGTTTATCAAAGGGGGCGATAGTGAGAACACACTTTTTTTAAATAAAAGTTCAATTAGTGCTGTATTCACATCTGTCCTAAATGAACCTTTGTGAATGGCGAATTGTATTAATCCTTTAGCGCAATAGTGGACCTAATTTATTAAAACATTTCAAATATTCTTAATCCTATTCTTTAAATTGTATTTTGGTACAGTTGTAGATGTGAATCCAACATCTAATTTCTTAACTTGTCGACCAGTTAATAGTCTATTTACTGTATTGTAAAAGTGTACCGCAACCAAATATCAACATATGAAGGAGATATATATATATATTTTGTGCCACTGATTTAGTCTGGCTTTAATTCCAGTTTGTCTACAAATTAATAATTGATATGTTGGATTCATGTCTCCATCTCAATGTCACGTTCTGACCCTAGTTCTTGTGTTATTTCTTTGTTTTAGTTGGTCAGGACGTGAGTTGGGTGGGTATTCTATGTTTTGTGTTTCTAGGTTGGGTTTCTTGTTTGGCCTGATATGGTTCTCAATCAGAGGCAGGTGTTAGTCATTGTCTCTGATTGGGAACCATATTTAGGTAGCCTGTCTTCTGTTGGCGTTTGCGGGTGGTTGTTTTCAGTCTTTGTGTGTCTGCACCAGATAGAACTCTTTCGGGTTGCCACTTTGTTGTTTTGTGTTTTTGAAGTGTTCAGTTTTCCATTAAACAGATGAACACTAACCACGCTGTGCTTTGGTCCTCTCTATCTCCAGACGACAACCGTTACCCTCAACCAAAACCAAAGTTAAAGAATAGGACATAATCTAATCAAACTTTAAATTCCCTTTTAAATAAAGTTTGATTTGATTTAGTCCTATTCTTTAACTTGGATTTTTGGACGAGATGTTGATGTAAATCCAACATCTTAATTATTAACTTGAAGATTACATTAGAAATCAGGCCTAGGGTTTCAAGCTTTGGTCATTTGTTGTCTATTGATAGCTGAACCCTGGGTTGAATTGAAACAATAGCTGTTGATGACTTTGCAGATGCTTTGTCGGCCTAAATAACCATCGTTGATGATGTATTGTTGCAGTTCATCTCTCAGTAATTATTCTCACTGATGGCACATTGGTAGTAGTCAGTTACAAATATAAAAGCTAAGCCGGGCTTGGTTAAATCCCTAGATAGGATATCAAATGAATAGTTGTAGATCAACTCTTCAGTAGGACGTGCTGCCCAGCCTACTGTTGTTTTTTTTGTTTTATTCTAATGGTGTGTATAATGTTAAAGATCTGACATTGTTTCAAAGGTATAAAATGTTGCATTTGACAAGGTTTGTCTATGTTGAAAGTTGGTATCATAATTCTGTGGTTGAAATTTCAATTTTCTCAAAACAGTTTATGTTGATTACTTTTTTCAAATCCAATGTATTTTCCATATAGATACAATATTTTTCCATATGACGTTTTTTCCCCTCTTTTTTGGAAACTCACCTGACACCCAAGGGGAGAGCACCAAAAAAGGTTACTGTCTGACTGGCTTGTCAAGAAAATACCCTTAAAAGTGCAGGGCATTTTCTTTACAACTTTGTTTACAACTTTTCCTTTTGGTACCTGTAAAGAGCATTCTGTAAATGTAGTCTATTCTATTGTTTACCTCGCCATCGAGTGGCTCAAAGTGGAAACTGCACCCTCAGACAACCAGGTATGTTACAGCTATGCCACGCTATCAAGGCTAGAAAAGGTTTCCACACCACTTCTACTAATCCAGTTGTCAGATTGGTAATTCATTACGGAAGACCGATTTTTCAAGTATTTCAACAGGCTTTAAGACCACATGAAAGTCAATACATGTAGCAGGTGTTTCCCTCTTAATAGTGTGTGAAAAGCAGTGTGTATGTGTTTCAGGGTGTGGGGGTTATGCTGATAACAGGGTTGGAGCGGTGTCCCCGACGGGAGAGGGTGAAGCCATCATGAAGGTCACTCTGGCTAGACTCATCCTGTTCCACATGGAGCAAGGTAACACACACGATTTATGAAAAAAAACGATTGATTGACATGCAATCTTCAGTAACTCCATCCATTTATAACCTCATCCATGCATCAATCCATCCATTCATCCTCCCTCCCTGGTGTGTCCCCTGCAGGGCGCAGCGCGGAGGCAGCAGCAGACGAGGCCCTGGCCTATATGAAGGAGAGGGTGGGAGGTCTGGGGGGAGTGGTGGTGGTAGACCCCCAGGGTGAATGGTCTGTTCGCTTCAGCAGCTTGCAGATGGCCTGGGCTGCAGCCCAGCAACAAACACTCCACTATGGCCTGTACACTGGAGAACACTTCACACAGAACATAGACGACCCCTACTAACACACACTTTACGTCCACGTATGTGTTGAGAGAGAGTCTAAAAGAAACCCTACTAACAAGCATAGGTAAACCATCCATAGAACGCACTGAATTGAACATCTTCCATCCACTAGACTCTTACCATAACTGTGATTTTAGCAATCAGTATTATTTCCATTTTGTCTAATCCTCAGATCAATGCTCATATCTAGAGCCAGTATTTGGAAAGTGTTGATCAACTGCCAAATGTAACTATGAAGGAATAAAGCATATTTTAAAAACAAACAGGCTGTCCTTTCTTAGGGGTTTTCAGTGCCTCATTTGGAGTCCTTAACAGCCATGGTTGGTCATGACATGCATAAATACTAGCAGAGAGTTGACATGTGGAGTGTGTGTCCCTTACATGTACTGTGGCCTGCTGGCAAAGGTCATGTGCCACTCGGTTTACTCCACTAGATGGTGCAGAACATCAATATGCTGTCTAACGGTTATTTTACATCAATTTGCTTTGGTTGGTTTCTGTCGGATCTCCTTATCTCCGGGGGTGTAGGGGTGTAGTCGGTTCACAAATTCAGGCTAAACCATTGTTTGATCTCAATAGTCTGAGGTGGTGTCCTCTGCCAGTCCTCTGTCCTTCCCCTGCCTGCTTTGAAAATGGACCAAAAATCCAGTCTGCTCTAATCAGTACTGGTGATGTAAAGGAGACTGAGAGATGATGCCATGTGTTATCTGCTGAAATAGGGCAGATTTAATTAAGACAGGTGTGGTAGGTGCTTTGGCTGTCAACACTGCCACTCACTCTGCCAATACCTCCATTGTACATTACTGCTATGAGTACAAACAGAGAACCTCTCCTCTGACAGTCAAGACTGCTCTCCTACCCTTTCACCAGCTGGTTTGTTTCCTAAACATCACTTTGGAAATAGGGGGAGAGATGCATTCTGTGGGTGAGAAAGGGATACCTACTTGTCCAAGGGCATCAGAAACAGAATGAAATAGAAACACATTGATTTGCTGTTCTCCTATTCATTTCTACTATCTGATCCAAAATTACTCAAATTCTTCTTAAGCTACTATTCTACATTCTTCAGTAGTATAGCACTGAGGGCTCAGGGCATTGGTCATCACAGTTTTCATAGGACAGTCGCAAACTATAGAGGTACACATTGCAGAGGGGTGTGTGAGTTTAAGTGAAATTGTCAACTCCCCATCAATTTCAATGTAGTCTACCATTAAAGATAACGGATGGACGTTCTATTCTGGAGTTTTTGGAACATCTGCGGACAGTTGGAGGTCATGGGATGGATGGCAAAGGAAGGACGCGCGCAAGGTAACTGAGCTGAGCAGGCTATTATTTTCCCGTCGATGCGCACAGTCCGGACAGCCATTGGTCAGCTCTGCCAGAAAAGGGGAGGTACTCGAGTCCAGAAATCTTTGTAGAAAATCTCCAGACTGAAGGACGACAAAAAGGGTGACGGCGGACAAGGACGCTTTTAACATTTTGAAGTGTTCTACATCCATACTTTACAGCCTGATGTGTGTTTTTCTATATACTTTTCTGGGGTTCTAGTGAACTTAATCCGAAGATGACGAAATATCGGGCTGCCAGTACTGCGAAAGCAGAGAGTTTATTGGTCGTCCCAGACCAGCATAACTTGCCGTTTTCACGCAGTTAACTTTTTACCTTTTCGTGGATGCGGTAAGTAGTCTACAGTGTGTCCAAAGTAATCGAGGATAGCTTTTGGAAGAGGAGCAACTTCGCCTATTTCTCCTTTTTTTTCTCCAAGGAGAGAAATGATTCCCGGCTGTTCCCTTGGGATGTAATTGCGTTCCCAGGCAAGTTCAATGGCTCTGTAAGACTCCGAGAATAGCAAGCCATTCATGGCTGGGACAAAAAACCACTTATTTTATTATGTAGACAAGACTATCATTGTATCTTTAGAAACAAATTTAAATCAAGTACAATTACATGTAGATAAATATATTGATTGTTAAACTCAAAAATGGCACCATCATTCAGGAGTCAATAGGGTGCTACAGTAGTTATAGCAACAGTAGTTAAAGGGACTCTGCAAGACTGCAAACATGAAGCATCTGTACCCCCAAGTTATAGACGGCTCTGCTACTACTTATTTTAGTTATACCTCCAAATGTGTCTATATAACACCCTCCTTTAAAACACTTGACATCCTATATTTTGGCATGACATGATTTTTCACCTCTAAAGATTGATAGTTGTACTGTACGTGTTAGTGGTTTTGTTTAATGGGGTTGTAAAGGGAAGGTCTTTCTTTGTGAAAGAGCCTATTTGTGTTGATCTAAACTTTCCTTATGTCTGAGGGGTCTCTGGCTCAGCTCAGCTCACAGGACCGTTCCCATGGAGATGATGGGATCACTTCCTGTCTCAGAACAGGCCAGGTCGTGGAGTTTATGCTGGACCGGGAGTGTGAGTTACACACACAGAGATGCACACTCGCAACAAAATGTATTCAAGAGCATATACAAGTGCATAGCCTACACATCAACGCTTGCTCACTACACACACACATGCAAACACTCTTCACCAATTAAAGGCCCAATGCAGTCAAACACATGATTTCCTGTTTTTCATATATACATGACTAATACTGTGAAATTGTGAAAATTATGATAATGTCTTTTAGTGTAAGAGCTGTTTGAAAAACACACCTGAAATGTCAGCCTGTTTTGGTGGGATGGAGTTTTGGCGTGTCTGGTGACATCACCAGGCAGTATAATAGTTAATACACCAATAAGAAAGAGTTCCAAACCTCTCTGCCAATAACAGCTAGATTTCCAATCCCCACTCAGACCACTCCCAGACAGTCCTAGCTAAATTCTTGCTTGAGAAATGTCTAATTACTAAGACACTATTTTTTGATTCTTTTTGACCATATTGATCAAAAACAATCACAGTAAGGTACTCAAAATGTTACCCAGAAATGATTTGAATGTTGCTGCATTGGACCTTTCAGTTTAGACCCCCCCACCATGACTGACTGTTCACGTTTTCTCTGTCAAGCTTAGCATTATTTGGGAACGTTTTTTTTGCTCTACTTGTATTGGGATCATGGGCGGCAGGACATTAGCACTCTGGTTGACCTTTGGGATGGGAGTTAGCGGTGTTATTCAGTGTTTCAGTGTCATGACTCACCGATCCTGTTAGTGTTCCCGATCGTGCTCGGAATACCGGCGTTCCGATTAAGTCTCGCTGGAGTCCTGTCCCAAGGTCATATGACTGCCACCCTGCACCTTCTCAGAATTTCTTGGAAAAAGCTAGTGAGAGAAAAGTTGAATGGGAGAGGGGGTAGGGTTAAAGGGCCGGGGTCTGTGCTATCAGATAGGGTATGGAAACACGTGACCGAACCGAAGGACTGAGCTAAACATACAGCCCTGGCAGTTTGACAACCGCAAGCCTCCATCGCCTTTCTTTAGGTGAAGGACATAAGTCTTCAAAGTTGAGGAATAGGAAGGTAGTAAAGCTACGTAGGCAAGGAGTATGGAGGTCATAAGGCTTCATAGGCTAGTAGTGTGCATGAGGTCATCAGTCATCATACACTCTTAGAAAAAAAAGTACTACCTAGAACCTAAAAGGGTTCTTTGGCTGTCCCCATAGGAGAACCCTTTGAAGAACCCTTTTGGTTCCAGTTAGATCCTTTTTGATTTCCATGTAGAACCCTTTACACTGAGGGTACTACCTGGAACCAAAAGGGGTTCTCCTATGGGGACAGCCCAAGAACCCATTTGGAACCCTTTTTTCTAAGAGTGTGGCGGGGTGTTGAGATTACAGCAGAGCGGCTATGGGCTTGGATGAAGGATGTTTTGTGTTAAAGCAGAAGATAGTGGCAGGAATGATAAGCCTGCATAGCCAAGGAGTATGGAGGTATAAGAATATTTTGAAGCTAAATACACAACGCAGAGACAGAGGACAATACAGTACTAACGATAAAATGAAAGTGTTATTTCTGAAATAGGGAATTAATGCAGCGACATGGGAGGAATTTGTCTATCTATTCAACTTGAAATAGGATACTTGATATTTGGCCATTAATCCAGTTTTATTGCAAGGAGTTCTAATTGGTCAACACAGGCTAGGGCTGGGTTATAAACTACATCCTTTACCTTTGTTCAGGGAGAGAATCACTGAGAGAGCATCACTGAGGACAGGGGAGAATGACCATCTACTTCCAAGCATGATTTGTCCTTTTTGAATAAACCTATTTTCCTCCCCCAGATTTGCTTTGGGTCTGTGTTATTAAAGAATAACATCAACTACTAACAGATGTCAGGAGCCTGCATAGCCAAATAGCATGTTGTTTATAATCACGCCTAGAGTCACGGAGTTCTGTAGACTGTCCTGTTGTAGGAAGCCTGTCAGCTGAAGCCAGTGATAGGGGGAGTCTGTGTTGGCCCCCTTTCTCCTCTTGTGAGGTCCGCTATGCAGCAGTGATTTGTGTGGGTGTGTGTAATTGTGTTACAGGTGTTTTGAGTGTGTCTGCCAACTGGCAGGCAGGAGAAATGTGGCTCAGGCGTGATTTTAGGTGGAATGCTTTGATGACTGAGACCGTTAAACCAAACGAGAATTGGGGTTCTCTGTCCAGTGTGTGTGTGTTCTATTCCGAGGGTGACCCAGAGCTCATAGAACCCCCAGACAAAGAACACTATAAACTCCCCACCTTTCCTTATCAGCTTGTTTGCAGTAAAGTTCTCTTCTGTTTAGTCTAATACTGTTGAAGCTAAAGTTAACCCTCACTCTATCCCACTACCTGCTATATCACACTATTCTGTCTTCTGTGGGTGGAGTCATAACCTTGCCGTGACTTTGACACCTTCCACAGAGGGGGAATACGCGGTTAAGGGGCAGGACCTTTGATACAGTGTGTTAAAATGTACAGGTCACACTGGCCTCAGTTCGTGACCCACATTTATACATTGGATTTGATGTATGACCCCCATGGCGTCTCATAAGGGACACGTGGAATTATAACACATTACATACAGGATATTTTAGCTGGAGAGGTTTTGGACCTATGAGTTCAGCGGGTCAGTCTTGAAGAGTGAGAAAGGCTACTGTATGGAAATAAAACTGGAAGGCAGTACTTCCCACCCATCCCCCTCTCCCATCTCCCTTCTCTCCTCTGTGTGCTTACCAGTTGCCAAGTGCTAAGAATCCGGGGAATGTGGGATTGCAGTATTCTGATAAAGTTTGCTTTGTTCTCTCCGTGACCTAAGCACTGGGATGGAGGCTGGAAGTCTAAGCCAGAGCAGTGTCGTGGTCCACACACAAACACACATGATATAATTACACACACAGATACACATGTTCAGTTTACAGACCCAGACACACCCGACCATGATAGTGATGGTATCACAGCTGAACAAATGTGACAAAAACAGACATTCCACGGACATTAGGCCAACAGTAACACACTTAAACTGTCCACTCAATGTGAAATAGGTAGTTGGTTTGAATGATGGAACAGGGTTAGGGGATGGAGCAAATGGAATAAGGTGCTATAGATTGTAGTGACTAATTTTATCTCGTCACTGCTTACACATGTAATTACATGCACAAATACATGTAGGCTCACACACACACACAGCATAAACATCTATTCCCCTACATATAGGCACACACACACACAGCATAAACATCTATTCCCCTACATATAGGCACACACACGCACAGCATAAACATCTATTCCCCTACATATAGGCACACACACACACAGCATAAACATCTATTCCCCTACATATAGGCACACACACACACAGCATAAACATCTATTCCCCTACATATAGGCACGCACACAGCATAAACATCTATTCCCCTACATATAGGCACACACACACACAGCATAAACATCTATTCCCCTACATATAGGCACACACACGCACAGCATAAACATCTATTCCCCTACATATAGGCACACACACACGCACAGCATAAACATCTATTCCCCTACATATAGGCACACACATACACACAGCATAAACATCTATTCCCCTACATATAGGCACACACACACACACAGCATAAACATCTATTCCCCTACATATAGGCACACACACACACACACACAGCATAAACATCTATTCCCCTACATATAGGCACACACACACACACAGCATAAACATCTATTCCCCTACATATAGGCACGCACAGCATAAACATCTATTCCCCTACATATAGGCTCACACACACGCACAGCATAAACATCTATTCCTCTACATATAGGCACACACAAATGTCACACAGAGGTTAGGGTGTGTGTGGTAAACAAGGCAATGAGCACTTTGATTGTGGGGTGGGAGGAGGAGTGGGATACCAGGGGGAGGCAGGAAGTCAGAATTTTGGTTGGGGGATCAAGGGTGGAAAGGCCACTGGGAGAGAGGTCTACAGTGCAGACACACTGCTTTGCGTGTGAAGGAGCAGTTGTTTCATGTGTGTGTGTGTGATGGCTAAACAGAAGCCCTGTGTGGTGTTTACATGGTAAATATGATGCCAGTACATTGTGTGTGGGGGCTGTCGTTGTGGTATGTCACATGCTGACAGAATGCTTACAGATCAACAAAGGAAAGGCAGAGAAAACATACTGGAGACCAGTGACTATATACTGGACTCAGTATCTGCAGTTACAGAGCCAAGTTGATTGAAGATTTGAGATTTTGACGGGTGCCGTGTTTGTATTTAGAATGTTGCTGGACCTTTGGTGCTAACTTGAAGACAGTTGACCCAACCGAACTTTCGCTGTACCATAGGTGGCCAGTGGCACCTTTTTAAATTGGGAGGACAGACTCCTAGTAATGACTGGAACGAAATCAATAGAATATGCATCCAACACATCAAACACATGGTTTCCATATGACTATGCTGTATGTTACCAAAACCTAGTGCAAGTAATGCCCAGTGTTTGGTTTGAGCAGTGTCCATGTACCCTCTCCAGCACAGCTGGCAGTATGGGCTACTGTAAACATCCTTGACTGAAAGCTGGTGTTTCATATAGGGCTTTCAGTCGGATGTTTGCAGCAGCCAACTGCCATTATCATCGCAACTACTATACAGCTATTTTTTTTACATGGCGACAACTGTGATAGCCATCACTATTAGGCTTAGAGTCAACTGTATTTGTCATAGAGGCTTTCACTGCATGCACATAGAGCCATACATGGAGAAACCTGTAGTGTGGACTATGACCAATCTGTAACATGAATTGATCAATTAAATCCAAGGATGTTTAGTGGAACAAACCGTTTCACCCTCTGGATATCTCTCTATGTCACAGGCCAGTCCCAGGGGACTTCATATATTGATGGATCTCAATTATGACCACTGAGAAGTGAACGAACTGGAGACACACAAACTGCTACTTTCCACGACACTGTCTGTCTGTTGGCACCGTCTCTGATGATTGTGCCCAAAGGACTTTAGAAAAACAGAGTGGGAGAAAGAGGGAGGAGAGGAAACAGCTCTGTTCATGGCAGTTGGTTCACAGTAGCAGGGAGGGGTTACATCCTAAGGAGAGAGGAGAAGTGGCGGGGGGTGAGTGAAAACCGGACACTACTTTATCTACTGCCTTTTCTGACCACTGATCTCAGAGGACATGACAAGCTATAGAAGCATGGTAGAAACCTGTCAAGTCCTTTTACCAAACAGTGCTCTTGAAGGAAAGGAGACAAGGACAGTACGCTGTTAATGAGTATTGAGACACAGTCGTGTAAAGTTTAGGATTAGGGTAATCTGATCTGTGGGTAAGGATGAGTTCTAACTGCCGACCTATGACCTCTCCGGGTTTCAGGCAGTGTAAACATCCTACACTCTCAGCGGCGCCCTCTAGTAGCCGGGAGTGGGATGTTTGCGCTGCCTGACTTGGGAACGCTCCTGGAATACTGCGGAGCACTTTCGGAATGCCGACCGAGGCAGCGCAGGAAATAGGGAGGGGCCGCCATCTGATTGGCTGTGACTTGTGACATGTCTGCTCCGGTGGGACAGGACCACCCATCTCACAACAGACTCGCTGCAGGAAACACACACACTTGCGTGAACACACGACACACAATATACACTGCCGGTCAAAATATTTTCAAAACACCCTCTCATTGAAGTTTTTTTCTTTATTTGTACTATTTGTTACATTGTAGAATAATAGTGAAGACATCAAAACTATGAAATAACACATGGAATCAAGTAGTAACCAAAAAAGTATTAAACAAATCAAAATATATTTGAGTTTCCTCAAAGTAGCCACCCTTTGCCTTGATGAAGCTTTGCACACGCTTGGCATTCTCTCAACCAGCTTCATGAGGTAGTCACCTGGAATGTAGAAAATAGTAAAAATAAAGAAAAACCATTGAATGAGTAGGTGTTCTAAACGTTTTGACCGGTAGTGGTCGTGCACACAATCGTACATATTTGCACATACCGTATGCACTCCCAGACCCCCAAAAATTGAGCCAAAAAATGAAGAGGAAGCAGTTACACTTAAATATAAAGGAAATGTATATTGCTTTGTCATTTTGTGTCCCTAAACAAATATAGGCACTATAAACTATGTATGAAGCCCAGACTGTGTATGTACTCTATACAGTATGTAAAGCCTGGTCCCAGTAGAGAATTGAATCTATTTTCCTGTCACAGATATACCAATCCTAATGTAATGTTATATATAGGTGTGCTGATCTAATGGACTATGTCCTCTGCTATGTGTTGACCGAAGCCTATGGTATGTTAAGTGGCTGTGGGAGGCACAACGCACAGAGGAAGTCGACACAAACCATTGTGTGATTGGGGCAGTGTTGTAAAAGTGTGTGTGTGTGTACACCAGTGTGCCCTGACCTGGTCAGTTCAGTTGGAACCAGACCCACCCAGACTGACGTCACTGCAACAGGGAGCCCAAAAGGAAGTAGCTATAAATACCTTCAGATGACCCCACAGAGACACACACAGCCCTCTCCATGTCTCCTACCATTCCTCCATGGAATGGGTTAGATTTAGTGACCTTGTTCTACTGTTATTACTCCCTAACCCCAATGTTCTTTGTGTTTAGCTTGCTTGCTCTATCTATTTAGCTAGCTAGCTGACGTCACAGGAATGGAAGCTTTTCCTTCATTCAGACTCTAGAGGGCGTCCTTTCTCCATGGTTTACTTTTTCTGAGGCAGTGTTGAATATGCAGTAATGCCTTCCCTTTCAATTCACCACAAAAGGTTTGCCTTGCAGATATAGATAGAGGACTCATCTTTATATCTGTGCCATTATAGCGTCTGTGTCAGCATGGGCTGTGCCATTGAGGCTACAACCCATTGGAATCCCCACCCAGTTGACTGCTTTAAAATGGCGTAAGCATGGTGGAAACTAGGCTTGGGCAGTGTACCGGGGTATTTGGAAATAGCAATGGGAGGGTTTTTCAATACCGTCAATATCGTTTAAACGATTTCTTATAGGTTTTTCAATAAATTGTCATATTTGTAGCTACTTTTTAAGTAAATACCTGCAGTCAACTTGTGCAATACGTTAGGAGATAAAGCAGACTCCGTTCTTAATTTCACCTATCACATTATTTGAAATAGTTCCACAGAGCATTTGAGACAGTCATATGTTTGTTTGTAAACAGCACAACAGGAGAAAGCGTGGTGTTGTATATTGAAAGCCAACAGTGTTTTTGTTGCTTCAATAGAGTGATCAGGGACGTGCAACTCTAGTTTTCCTTCACAGAAAATACATTAGTGTAACACATTCGGCAGAATATATCTTCATTTTCTTCAGATGATAGCAGAAGTGGAACACTGGCAGTAAATGAGCTTACAATGAAATGGCAATGTATTTTTTTTGCAAAAATGATTAATGGCCATCATATTTCTAATGTTTGTCATAGAAATAATGTAGCCAGCTACATTTCTTGAGGTTTTGCTTAAAGTTAATCTTGCATTTTACCGAATAAAAGTAAGCTTGCTACACCAAGAAAAGTCCTGAAGAAAAGTAGCTACAATTCAGTCAGAGCGCTGTCTGCTGAGAGAATGCAGTTCAAGAATTCTCATCCGAGTGGAGAAGTGCAACTGAAGCACAAAATTAGTCTGACTAATTAGTCTAACAATGTTTGAAGTGGAACTAACAGCGTTTTAACTACTTTGCGGATATGAAACAGACAATCGTAATATCAGTCAAAAATATACAATTCACAGTTTATTCTACAAAACAAACTTCATTTAAAAATCATTTCTGTGACTCAACATTCCATGGTGTACACTAAGGCCTTGTTGGCAAACTATATGGATGCAGTTCAATGCCCGATTCATATAATTTACCAATACATTTCTTGGTAGTCCAAAAAATATTGCTTTCATGTTGTGAATCACAGCTGGCCTGGTACATTGGCCAATATTTTGGCCAAAAACAGACTAATGTGACTAAGGCTAGGAATATCAATACAATCAATGTGGCTAATAGGCTAGGGTATCTATTTATGTAGCAAGCTAAAAACACGGAGCCTAACGTTAGCTAGCTAACGAGGAGTGGGTGGGTGAGTGACTGACATTGCCCCTTCCATATTGTTTTTCGGTGGCTGTACACAGCTAGAGATACAGGTGTCATTTGGTTAGCTAGCAATAACTTTAAAGACTGTTATACATTTAGCATATGTCTTGCATTCGCAAATTCACTCTGGCTATCTACTCCGAATTCAGACGACACCCGCTGAATATGACCGGTGTCAGTAAACGTAGCCAAAACAGCCTAACAAGCTCAGCAAGTAAAATGGTCAGAGTGAGGTGTTCTCTCATTTGTGTCTGGAAGTAGCTAGCTAACAAGCTAGCCAACTTTAGCCAGTTAGCTTGGGTGCTTGGTTTTGGACAAGCATGCATTTACAGGCAAACTGCAGAATGACGAGTAAGCTACAATTTCCCATTGTGTATCAGTGCAATTTTGACAGCCAACTAGCTCAAAAAGTTGAGGGTTTATCTAATGTTCCTTCGTTAGATTTTAGCTGATCTTGCTTGGGCTAGCATTAGTTGTTGATCTTGTTGTTGATGTGCATAACTGAGGGAGAGAGAACCTACCTTTTCATGTTTGTTTGTTTGATGAATGACTAAAGTTCCCAAATGTAAGAGGACTTCCGCGGTGTTGACATATTTGTAGAAATCCATTCAAATGAGTTCTAATGATCTGAAGTCGTGCTGTTGCAACTTCCTGTAAACACACAGTCCAGTTCAAAGTGAATGATGGCAGGCCCATCTGCCTGTAAACACACAGTCCAGTTCAAAGTGAATGATGGCAGGCCCATCTGCCTGTAAACACACAGTCCAGTTCAAAGTGAATGATGGCAGGCCCATCTGCCTGTAAACACACAGTCCAGTTCAATGTGAATGATGGCAGGCCCATCTGCCTGTAAACACACAGTCCAGTTCAACGTGAATGATGGCAGGCCCATGTGGCCAATGGCTTGTTTGTATGAAGGCCTACTTTATCTCTGATTGGCTATAGCGCACCGGTCTTGGACGAGACAGATTTTTTTATAAGGTTTTATTTGCTGCAGTGTCCATTAGTTGTCCAAACGCACAGCAGCTTTCCCACTATATTGCTATAGAATTTTCACAAATGTCTTAGTATACGTAATTCCTAAACCTTCTAAGAATTTATGAAAATGTGAACATTTTTACGTTTGATATTCTTCCTGGGGCTGTAGATGAACAGATTTTAGTCAGATTTGAGTAAGTAAGGGGCTGTGCTGTGTTTAAGAAGTCAAAGCCCTTTGGATGAGTTATCTGTATCTTGATTTTAATGTTTTTTCTTCTCTCTGTTCTTAGCCCTTCTGCTCCTCCCCCTTCTTCTCAGAGCAGAGCAAGCAGGCCCATTGCCCTAGCGATTCCACACAGACACAGCGTGTTCACATGCTGCTCCAGAGCCAGTACTGTTCTTCCTTCCGACAAGTACGTCTCTCAACTTTGTTCATTTACACAATGTCCTTTGTTCACATTTGCTTATAAATGTTCTAAACTCACCAAAAATTATATTTGGTAGCTCCTACCTATATATGTATAACTTTGAGTTGGATTGCCTCTGCACTCGTTAAACATATTTAGCTAGCAGTCTCAATGGAAATTCGCTATTATTTGTGCTAATTTTGTTAGCATTCTGGTAATAGACACCGAATGGGCTTTTTTTTGCGTTTTTTGGCCGGTAATACCATAAAACCTGGAATGAGAGGACGGTATGACAATATGAGAAAATCTGGATACTGCCCAACCATAGTGGAAACCCTCGATGGCGCTGCCCTTGCTAAAATGTTTTTGGCCACTAGAGGCCTCTATCATTCTCTGCTTGCAGATCACACATTGCATCGGAAGTACCATAGAATTACTGCCTTATACTGTATATTATCCAGAATGACTATAGGCCTGATTCCACATTGAACACTGCTTCTCTTCCCTTGATGACTCACTCTTGCAGGTCTTAAAAGACTGCAGATGTGTTGGCATGGTGATAGTTCCAGCTATTCAAATAGGGTGAAGTTGAGAGTTTCTGTGTTAGTGTGTGCTTTTAATAACAGTAAATATGTGTCATTTGTTTGCTCTAACAATTGTTTTCTATTGGTGCAAATGTTCAATGTATTTTGAATATGATGAATAAAGGCTATTCTTCACCACAACCTTCTCTGTTTTGTAATTAATCATGTGTGTCATTTATTTCAATGAGAGTAAAACACTCATGGGTTTACTATCATCCTCGAGCCTAAACCATGGGTTTACTATCATCCTCGAGACCAAACCATGGGTTTACTATCATCCTCGAGACTAAATCATGGGTTTACTATCATCCTCGAGACTAAACCATGGGTTTACTATCATCCTCGAGACTAAACCATGGGCTTACTATCATCCTCGAGACAAAACCATGGGTTTACTATCATCCTCGAGACTAAACCATGGGTTTACTATCATCCTCGAGACTAAACCATGGGTTTACTATCATCCTCGAGACTAAACCATGGGTTTACCATCATCCTCAACTCTTCCGGTGCTGTTGGTCTCACTTGGACTGTTTAGGGGATTCACATGCTTTCTATCTCTATTCTAATATTTATATCACTGCTTGTCTTTCTGCCATGAGGAACTGAAACCTGGGTCACATAGAGCTGACCTGGGGATTTCTGCGGTGAATGGAACAGCTGGCTGAGCCACCCCTCTCTCTTTCACACACACACCACACACCCACACACGCGCAATGCTGTTATACACTATGACATTAACACATTCGCACACAAAATTACTGCCCACAAATAGACATGGAATAACATGTACTTTGTACAGCTGGAGAGGCAGGATTATGTGAGTATTGTGATAGTGTTGGATCACAGTAACAGTCTGACCAAGAAAGGTCAAAGGTTAATCAAGCACATTGTGTGTGTGATTCCATCTCATGTAACCTTCTGTGAACCCCCTTAACCACATATCATTGAATCATTCATTCATGGTCAACTCCTTGGTCAAATAAGTTGGTCAAATGTTGGTCAAATAAGCATACTCCAATATTGTCTTTGCCCTTATGGGTGTAGGCTTCTCTAATTTTCACTTCTCTTTCTGCGCCTTAGAAAGCAGAAGATCTCTGAGTAACAACTAGTTTCGACCTCAGACTGAAACACCCCGAAATGTAAGTCCAGTTTCGTCTGAGAAACCTAGGATGCCATTTTGAAATATAGAGTGGTTATAGTCTCTCGTAACAGACAGCGCATGTGAAATTTGGTTTTGAGTGCCGAGATTAAAGGTTGTCCAATCCAACCATAATACTGTTGCATTTTATATTTTGCAATGTTCATCTGAAGGGCATGATTTAATATTTCATCAATTTTATACAGTAGTGGTTTGTTGATGTATGTCCAAGATAAATTCCCCATTTGGAACAGAGTTTCTTATGAATCTTTTCCTCTTTATTTGACATATGTTACCTTCCAGTTCACATGTGTATTATACAGTATACGAGTTCTGAATGTCACTCTGATTTATTACATGGAACTGTAGATGAGAACGCACAAACGCTAAATCGTATTAGATGCGTCATATGCACCTCTTACAAATAGCTAATATAATACATACAATGTGTTAGAGGTTGAACTTTTGATTGGCCCACATAACAAAATATTTCTCGCCAAAAATGTGTGGATGTTAGGTGAGGATAATGATGATGATGATGACACCAACTCTGAGGGACAAATCCCTGGAGCCCACTGGTGGTACAGACGGAAAGAAGCTCACTTCTTATCAGGTGCAGACACAACACCTGCACGAGTTTCAAGTCCAAACTTCAGAGGAAACTGAAACAAGAAGAGGAGTAACACACCGTGAAGCCATCTGTTACAGATAGCTAAGACATAAGCTCTATTCTGGAAGGAGAGTGAATGTCAGTCTCACACATGGGCAGACAGGCGTGCACACAAACAGATCTGTGACATTATTGTAACACATAAAGAACATACACATGCTGTGATACTGGTACAGATGTGTGGTTTTAGGATTAGTGGTTTGTAGTGTGTGTGTGTTACAAGATGAAGAGACACAATTTTGGCCTATTTGGTCCTTCTCTGTAAGACAATGCCGCCAATTGAAATAGTCTCTCTCCTTTACACATACCCACACACAGGGTGAGTCACTCGCTCTGCTCCAGCACCCATTCCAGGAGGCAGCCGCCTCATTCTGTCAGTATGAATCAGTGCTGTGGGCACACTGCACTTATCCCACAGTAACAACCACTCCCCAACACAGAATACCCCATACTCCTACCCAACACACCACAACATCCATCCCCCCAACATAGCTCAACATAAGTACCCCAACACAGCTCACCACAGAATACCCCAACACAGCTCACCACAGAATGCCCCAACACAGTTCACCCCAGAATACCCCAACACAGCTCACCACAGAATACCCCAACACAGCTCACCACAGAATACCCCAGCACAGCTCACCACAGAATACCACAACACAGCTCACCCCAGAATACTACAACACAGCTCACCACAGAACACCCCAACACAGCTCACCACAGAATACCCCAACACAGCTCACCACTACCTCTAATTATACACCACACATTTCACCAGGGAAACTTCTACCCAAATGACACTAGGCACAGACTGCCTCTACTTCCACTCCCAACACATGACACCGAACCCACCATACCCACACACTCAAATCAAATACATTTTCTTTCGTCTCATGCACTGAATACAACAGGTGTAGACCTTACCATGAATTTCTTACTTACAAGCCCTTAACCAACAATGCAGTTCAAGAAATAGAGTTAAGAAAACATTTACTAAATAAAATAAAGTAAAAAATCAAATATGAAGTAACACAATAAAATAACAATAACAAGGCTATCTATACAGGGGGTACCGGTACCGAGTCAATATGTGGGGGTACAGGTTAGTTGAGGAATTTGTACATGTAGGTCGGGGTAAAGTGACTATGCATAGATAATAAACAGCGAGTAGCAGCAGTGTAAAAACAAAGGGGGGGGGGGGGGGGGGGTAGTGTCATTGTAAATAGTCCGGGTGGCCATTTGATTAATTGTTCAGCAGTCTGACGACCCCAATCCAAAACAAAGTGTGACACAACAGTCCCCATCTACCACTCTGTACTCAACACACAACATTATTAACATCAACCAACATCTAGTAAGACAGCAAGGCTTTACCTTACACAATAAGCCCTAATTAAATACATGCATTCTCTTAGAAGGCATGATTAGCTGCTGTTGACATGACGTGTGTGTGTGTGTGTGTGTGTGTGTGTGTGTGTGTGTGTGTGTGTGTGTGTGTGTGTGTGTGTGTGTGTGTGTCATCCCTCACACATTCTTCTTCTCACCACACACACCTCAATTAGTACACTGAAATTTCCATAACTCTGGAGATCCATGGCTCTCTTCAGACTCATCTGTGTGCTACAGGCTATACACTCACCTTTTGTGGTAAACTGGCATTGGGCAGTCAGGGTTATCGTAGGTCTGGCTCATAGAATGGCTAGAACATACATATTCTATCCATCTAATGGTGAATTTCGAGAGCTTGGGACTAGAAGGTTCTATCTGAGTTATTGACATAGCCTTGTTCTGTTTAATGTTCTCTAGCTACACTGAGTGTACAAAACATTAAGAACACCTTTGTTAATTTAATATTGAGTTGCACCCCTCCCCCCTTCAGAACAACCTCAATTCACCAAGGTATGGACTCTACAAGGTGTTGAAAGCGTTCCACAGGGATGCTGTCCCATGTTGACTCCAATGATTCCCACAGTTGTGTCAAGTTGGCTGTATGTCCTTTGGGTGGTGGACCATTCTTGATATGCGCGGGAAACTGTTGAGCGTGAAAAACCCAGCAGCATTGCAGTTCCTGACACAAACCGGTGTGCCTGGCACCTACTAACATACCCCGTTCAAAAGCCCTTAACTTGTGTCTTGCTCATTCACCCTCTGAATTGCACACATACACAATCCATGTCTCAATTGTCTCAAGGCTTAAAAATCATTCTTTAACCTGTCTCATCTACACTGATTGAAGTGGATTTAACAAGTGACATCAATAAGGGAGCATAGATTTCAGCTGGATTTACCTGGTCAGTCTATGTCATGGAAAAAGCAGGTGTTCTTTTTTTTTTTTTTTACCCCTTTTTCTCCCCAATTTCGTGGTATCCAAGCTACTATCTTGTCTCATCTCTACAACTCCCGTACGTGCTCGGGAGAGACGAAGGTTGAAAGTCATGCGTCCTCCGATACACAACCCAACCAGCCGCACTGCTTCTTAACACAGCGCGCCTCCAACCCGGAAGCCAGCCGCACCAATGTGTCGGAGGAAACATCGTGCACCTGGCAGCCTTGGTTAGCGCGCACTGCGCCCGGCCCGCCACAGGAGTCGCTGGTGCGCGATGAGACAAGGACATCCATACCGACCAAGCCCTCCCTAACCCGGACGACGCTAGGCCAATTGTGCGTCGCCCCACGGACCTCCCGGTCGCGGCCGGTTACGACAGAGCCTGGGCGCGAACCCAGGGACTCTGATGGCACAGCTGGCGCTGCAGTACAGCGCCCTTAACCACTGCGCCACCCGGGAGGCCTAAGCAGGTGTTCTTAATGTTTTGTACACTCAGTGTATATAGTACTCTAAATACCCCAATTAATGTCAAGTTCAAAAGAATAAAGATGGAAATTGCTGACACCATTCAAACAAATGAGGGTTCAGAACTTTTTGCAGATAGAACCTTGGTTGTTCTTGGTACATGCCTAACAAAGAGAAATGGATCTGGTTGGATTTGTCTATAGTGACGAGCCACTCCCATATACTCTCTCTATCTCTCACATAAAGTACACATGTTCTTTTGCTGTTGATTTGCCATCATTTATTACAGCAGCCATAAAATTATGCTCCACAAACTGTCTTATACAAATCATAAGAATTGATACAATTTACAAAACACACTTATGAAGGGAACCTTTACACATCCAGAGACCAATCAGTCACAAGGAAGACAACAGAGAGAGAGAAAGAGAGAGCGAGAGAGATGCATCTCTACCTGACACAGATCACGTACGCATCGACAAGACGTGCTTCCCAGCGTTCCATAGACTGTATGTACAGTTAGTCCCCTTCCCTCAGTCGTCTCCTCTTCCCCATCCTCCCATCCTCTCCCAAGCCTATCTAGACCCAGATGACAATAGGGACAGTTAAACAACGTGAGGGTCTTTAGAGAAACAGAGAGAGGGAGCAGATCCTTCTTTATCGTAAGCCTCTGAGAGAAGGGGGAACGTGAGGGAGTAAATTAGTCATTTTAACTGGTCTTCATTGGCACATTTTAACATGGCAATGCCAACCAATAATGTATGGCTAGGGAGAAGGAGAGAGAGAATAAGAAAGAGAGAGTTGGATTCAAGCCATCCACTCAGCCTCCTTTTTGAGAGGCTATACTACAAATGTGTATGTGTATATATATACACTCAACAGTTCTGCATTTTTTTCTCCCCAATAAAAAAACAACATCATCCTCATTAGGATTCTTATGAATTATTCCCCAATAGAATGGTCCAGGATTCAGGACCCAAGTGCCAGGTATTGTTGTGAATCATGTGTATGCTAGATGACTCGGATGTAAATGCACTGTAAAATGTGTACCCTACAGAAACGTGCTATCCCAAGCTGCCGTCCAGTTATTTGCCTGTTTATAATCATACTGGTACATTGAAACGTTCGGTTTGAAACGTTCGGTTTCTGTTCTTATGGAAGCAAATCGTGCCTTTTACTCTAAAACCCATCAGCTAGCCAAATTCATATATGAAAAGATGTAACTGAAACATTGATCAGTACACACACACATCCCTAACTGAACACAATTCACCAATAAAAGATGAATAGAAAAGAGGCACTTCAGAATGTAGTAGTACACACACTGCTTATCACAAACACACTAGTCTCAACACACACATACTATCTAGTAGCTACAGCATTAACACTTCAGCCCATGTTTTCAATCGCATTACAGTATACCTGAAAATCTCATATGAGCCTGTGCGTCTGACTAGCTTGGCTGCTCTTAAAGCTCCAGAAGGCTTTGTGTAGGAAGATGGGATCCGACAGCCAATGATTCACCCTCATTGCCAGGATCAGCAGCCATTAGGAAGATCAGCTCAAGAAGTAACCAGGAAGTAACAGAGATATCTCATATAGGAAGACACAGATTGTCAAAGGTGCAAGATTCCACACAGCAGCCGCCTTGTCAAGCAGTTGTTTATATCCTATCAGATTGTTTGTTTCATACTTCCAACCAATCAGGCTGTTTGTTGTATGCTAACTCCTAAATGTGATCTGCTTGGCTAGAAGGGTCTGTACAATTATGAGTGGATTGCCAAGTGCAGTCAATCAATACAAAAGGACTAAATGCATTGTGATAGAGAGAAAACATTGCAAGAGTAGTTTAACGTTAAGGATTGTGCTGCATACTAAACTTAGCCTCTATAACTTAGCGACTTTTAAGTCCATAAAAACATTGCATGGGCCAGTATTTCTACAATGACCCCCCCCCCCCCCCAAAAAAAAATTTAAAAAAATAAACCCTTCAGTCTTCCAGTGGTACAGTCTCAATGTACTCGCCCTTCACCCCCTCCTGGAGGGATTTAGTGGAAGCGGAACAGCCCTTGGTTCCCTTCCCCTCTCCTCCCCCATCCCCCCCTCCCCCTGAGTCCTGCTTCGTCAGCGGATTACGAGCCCTATGGGGGTCTCCTCCGCTCCTCTCCCTCTCCAGGATGGGTCCTGGCCCGGCCCCAGCTCCTCTTCTCCTGGCCGGGGGCCCCCAGAGGAAAGTGTTGGCCGGCTGGTAGTGCTGTTGTGCGTAGCGGAGCAGGCTGCGGCGGAGGGAGCGTGGGCGGATTGTGTAGACGTAGTACTCCAGGATGCTGTGCAGCATGTTGGGCAGGGTGCCTCGACACAGAGCCTCGTCCAGCAGCAGACGCACCAGCGGGGCTTTGAAGGCCTCGAAGCCAAGTTCACCCAGAGACTTGAGAATGCGCGTGATCCGCAGGTAGTTGTGATGTGACCTAATGACAGAGGGAGAAATAGGTAGGTTACTCATCACATGAGTGTATTTCCCCAAACCTCATCTTTCTTGCATGTCAGAGAGAGAAAAAGAATGCAAGACAATGACACAGAAGGAATTAATACTCTTTGTGTGTGTCTGTGTGTGTGTGTGTGCGTGTGTGTGTATGTTTGTGTGTGCATGTGTGTGCACATGTGTGTTTGTGTGTGTGTGTACGTGTGCTTGTGTATACGTGTGTGTGTATACAAGTGTGTGTGTGCGAGTGTGAATATATGCATGTGCGTGTGTGTTTGAACGTGCGTGTGTGTGTGAGTGAGTGTGTGTGTTTTTGTGTGTGTACGTGCATGTGTGTTTGTGTGTGTGTGTGTGTGTTTGTGTATACGTGTGTTTTGTGTGTGTGTGTGTGTGTGTGTGTGTGTTTGTGTGTGTGTGTGTGTGTGTGTGTACACGTGTGTGTGTGTGTGCGTGCGTGCGTGCTTGCGTGTGTGTGTGTGTGTTTGTGTGTGTACAGTATGTGCGTGTATGTTTGTGTGTGTTTGTGTGTGTGTGTGTGTGTGTGTATTTTTGTGTATTTGTTTGTATGTGTTTATGTGTGTGTGTCTGTATGTTTGTATGTGCGTGTGTGTTTGTATGTGCATGTATGTTTGTGTGTGTGTGTGTGTGTGTGTGTTTGTGTGCGCATTTTTGTGTATGTGTTTGTATGTGTTTGTATGTGTTTGTGTGTGTGCATGTGCGTGTGCACGTGTTTGTGTGCACGTGTGTGTACATGTGTTTGTGTGTGTACGTGTGTGTGTGTGTGTGTGTGTGTGCTGTGTGCATGTGCGTGTGTACGTGTTTGTGTGTGTATGTGTGTGTATGTTTGTACGTGCGTGTGTGTTTGTGCGTATTTTTGCGTATGTGTGTGTGTATGTGTGCGTGTGCGTGTGCGTGTGTGTGTACGTGTGTGTGTGTGTGTGTGTGTGTGTGTGTGTGTGTGTGTGTGTGTGTGTGTGTGTACGTGTGTGAGTGTACGTGTGTGTGTACACCTGTATGAATCACTCACTCATTGAGGTGCTGGAAGCGTTCTTGCCAGTTGGAAGCTCGGGTGACATTCCCAATCTTATCCAGGAGTTTGATTCCGTAAAAATCCAGCATGAGTGTGTACGCCAGCAAGAATCGCCGCTTGGCCTCCCGAGTGCTTAGGAATTCCTTTGGGACATAGCAACGATCAGTTGGAGTATATCCCACAATATTCCAAATTCCTGTACAACATGAAAACATACTGCCATTTTCAGATCATGAAAACCACAATGGTCAAGTTGCAGTCAAATCGGTCAATGTGTGGTTATGTGGTCCTGTTACAGTCTTTACCTTGATCTCCTCCTGAGTTAGTTCTGGAGCATAGAGGTTGAGGCCTTGCTCCCTCAGAGGGAAAAGCCTGCAGGAAAGACAAAGAGAGAGATGAACGTCACAGAGTGTGTTTATCTCTCTGCCACTGACTTTTCTATGCATGCCTCCCCATCCTCTCTTTCCTGTCGTCATTGTCTTTCTCTTGCTCTCCCCCTCTGCCCTCTATTTCTCTATACACATCTTCCTTTCTCCTTCTCTCTCTCGCTGACGTCTCTAATTAAGTCAATTCAAGGAGTGCCAGCCATCCTTCTGCACGTGCTCAGTGCTTCTTAGACACCCCACTCATTTATATTATGCTAATGATCAGCTCTGTCAGAAAGGAGAGAACGACAGAGAATGAGAGGAAGCGAGAGATAATAAGGGTGGCGCTAAAGGGTGTAAGTGAGATTGGCAGCATATGTGTGAACCTCGGTGGTGTGACTATTTTTTCTTGGTGTTGTGTGGGTCTCTAAGTTATGTAGGTCTGTGTCAGAGAACTGGCTGAACTTTGCTATTCTCCTTCCTGCTTGTGGAAGACAGTTTAGTTCCTGCAAATAAGAATGAGATACATTTCTATGTCCATACATACATATGTAACAGACCCGGGTTCAAATACTACTGTTTGAATGAGCTTGCCTGGTCCCATAACTGCAAGCCCTGCCATCTGGCACTCCTGGCAGGCTAGAACAAACACTCAATGTATTTGAAATAGTATTTGAACCCAGTATTCGCAGGTGCACATGACACACACATCCCATAGTAACTTGACGGAGCTCTCACCACTGTATGTAGGTGTGATTGTGCTCCAGTTTGTCGTAATCTCCTTTCCATTTGGTCAGGATCTCCTCAATGAAGATGACTAGAGATGGATTCAGGTCAATCACATAAATTATACAGCTTAAAATGTGTGTGTGTGTGTGTGTGTGTGTGTGTGTGTGTGTGTGCTTGCGTGCGTGCACTGACCATCTGGTATTAGAGGGATCGTATTCAGGTAGAAGCGAAGGTTGCGGTACTCATTAGGTAACCGGGGCTCCTTGTAGTTCTAGGGGGGAGAGGAAAAGGAGGAAAAGTCAGGAAGTGTGTGTGTTTGCGCGTGCGTGTGTGTGTGAGTGTGTGTGGAGCTTACCGGGTAGCTGTGGCGATATATGTAAAGATCCTTTGCAGCATAAAAACTCCTCTTCATCTTGGTGCTAGAGTCAGAGAACTGAGAGACAGAGAGAGAGATGGAGAGAGTGTAAGTAAACACTGACTGGTTGCAACTCACAGAGTGTAAGTTAACACTGACTGGTTGCAACTCACAGAGTGTAAGTTAACACTGACTAGTTGCAACTCACAGAGTGTAAGTTAACACTGACTAGTTGCAATTCACAGAGTGTAAGTTAACACTGACTAGTTGCAATTCACAGAGTGTAAGTTAACACTGACTACTTGCAACTCACAGAGTGTAAGTTAACACTGACTAGTTGCAACTCACAGAATGTAAGTTAACACTGACTAGTTGCAATCCACAGAGTGTAAGTTAACACTGACTAGTTGCAACTCACAGAGTGTAAGTTAACACTGACTAGTTGCAAGTCAAGTTTATATAAAGGAATAATAAAGGCAATTGACTCATTATAGAAAAACATTGTTGTTTACCTCTTTTGTACCAATGAGCAGAGATGCTGCCCTATTGTAGAGTTGTTGAGTAGGCTATTGTCATAAAAATAACAAACAAAAAAATAAAAAGAGAAAGCCCAAAGGCCTAGACCTGAAAACAGCAATGAATTGGGGGAATGAGCATACTGTGACATTGACCCAAATCAGAGGCAGGAAGATTGGCTCCCCATATCTGACCCTATTATTTTTGATGTAAAAAAAATGGTCACCTTCATCAGATCGCTGTCTCACATGCGCACAACACTAGCCTACTCTCTCTGCTTGTGCACCTGGAATATTGAGGAAACGAACGAGGATATAAAACATTTTGGTTCAAACTGTAGGCTATAATGTCGGAATTATGGCTATAAGATACAATACATCCACTTGTGGCAATGCATAATACCACATCAAATGGATACCTGGCAATGACATTAGATGTAGCCTAGACATGGCAACAAGACATGCGTTGAGTACAATTATTTGGAGACATAGGCCTAAACTAAGCTACAAGCCTACATACAAGCCTGATTTTGGTTGCCAAACATTAAGCTGAGATGTTGACATTTTCAGCGAGTCGGCTATGCAGCTGTGCCATTTCCCTTTTCTAATTTAGCTCAGGGCAGTCTGCTCTTCTTCCATTTTTCTCTGTGTCTGGTTGCTATAGATACGCTCTTGTGCTGTTGCGTTTCTGTCGTGTGCTGGTATTTACCTGCGGGGACATGTCCGCTTGTTCGCCGCATCTCCCCGTCAAGGGGGGGCTGACACACTCGGATATCCCACTGTCCTCATCACCCGGCTGCTCATCGCATTCCGAGTCTGACTCCCACGTCGAGTCGCATTCTTCCACAGTGCTCGGCTCCTTGTAGCGCAAACTGCCTATCAGATTTCCCATTTAACAAACCTACTCTGAGTCGCAGCCGTCCTCTGTGTCCTTTTAGCCTACATATTTTGATTTGCAGTCGGCCTCCTGGGTCTTTTAAATGGCAGGCTGAGGGAGTTTCCAATCCACAGATTTGCTGGCCGCGGTGAACACACCCCCAACGTGCACCGCGTGCCAGGTGACAGCATCAGGACCGAAGATGACATCACTTGCTCCGCGACTCAGGGACAGGGGTTAACTCGTGTCACCTCTAAGATCGTCAATGTCAGAAAGATAACAAATCATTATTCTCAATTTCTGTCACTGACGTCATGTTTTCCATCGAGTTATAATCGGAATTTCCCTCATTGTAGAAATTGGCTATATGGGCCTGTCTATTGGTATGTATAGTACATATGTGGTTGTGTGCCGTGTTTTTTCTAGTTAGGTGGGCTAATCAACAGACTACAGTTTACTACTTAAATGCACATTTAAATAAGGGCATTCCTCCCAAGGGATGGGCTTTGATGTGTGGCAACACAGAGACGAACGTAGTACAACATGACAGCCTACCCAAGCAGTGTTGGAGTGGGAAACGGACCAAAGTCAATTGCACCATTAGCTGCTGATAGAATAAACAGAGCTGGATGATACAATACAACAGAGCGGACATCAAATGCACAGTATAAAGATCAACATTCGGTGAGACAGGAACCAGAAATGTCAATCTCATCACCACCACATGAGAGCAGCATTTCCTACGTAATATATCATACCGTAGCAACGTGGATCTCGACTCCTTAGCAAGCCTGTTAGCCAAATCCTATTAAATTACTTTTTGAGTTCTAATATGTAGTTCTATGGTTCCAGCACATTTATTTTCCATTCGTCTCCAAACTGTAGGCTAATCTCGAAATAATCCATAGCCAATATGCCTACTACTGACACTTCAGTCTGTTTGTGTCATGTTAGGAACAATTAACAGAAACGAAAGCGAGAGAGAGAGCAAAAGCGAGACCTGTCCGTGTGTGCGTGAGCTGACTTTATAGAATGCCAGAACAAGCAAATAGGGTCTGTCGGAGATGTAGCACCATGGACAGCGGCTGAATAGAACTCTCAAAATCCTGCAGTTTAGCACCACAAGACAATGGACAGCGACCGTAAACTGCAGCCACTCCTTGTAATTGAAACTGACTACTCTAGTGAATCCTTCAACTACACCATCAGTATGGCAGTAATATACTTAATTAAACAGAGAGGAAGGAGTATTCTGCACTCTCTGAAGAAATGGTACAGAATTGTACATAAAGGGGTACAAATGTTTGTTTGTCACTGTAGTGGTACCCTGTAAGCAGTATACCCATTGTACCATTAGTTATAGGTACACAAATATACTCTTACAGTTCATATCTTAAAATATCCAATAGTGTACCTTTAGGGGACACAGGTACAAACGTGTAAGAAAAAATGAAGGTATATTATGTGTATTTACCCCAGAGAACAATGATGTACCATAACCATACCCTTTATTCTAAGTGTATGAGGCTCTGTGTTTGTTCGTGTGCGAGGGAGGGAGGGAGGGAGGGAGGGAGGGAGGGAGGGAGGGAGGGAGGGAGGGAGGGAGGGAGGGAGGGAGGGAGGGAGGGAGGGAGGGAGGGAGGGAGGGAGGGAGGGAGGGAGGGAGATAGGTAGGTAGATAGATAGATAGATAGATAGATAGATAGATAGATAGATAGATAGATAGATAGATTGATTGATTGATTGATTGATTGATAGAGAGCAGGCAGAAAGACAGACAAACACAGAGAGAGGGACAAACAGAGAGAGGGACAGAGAGAGACAGACAGAGACAGACAGAGAGTGAGAGTGCAAGACAGACTGACAGACAAAGACAGAGAGAGACAGCGAGAGAGAGAGACAGACAGACAGACAGACAGACAGACAGACAGACAGACAGACAGCGACAGTGAGAGAGACAGACAGAGACAGACTGACAGAACGAGAGAGACATACAGAGAGAGAGAGCGAGACAGACAGACATACAGACAGACAGAGAGAGAGAGAGACAGACAGCGAGAGAGAGAGAGAGAGAGAGAGAGAGAGAGAGAGAGAGAGAGACAGAGAGAGAGAGAGAGAGAGAGACAACAAACAAATCCAAATTTGAAAAACTCCCATATCTACTGAGTGAAATTCCACAGTGTGCCATCACAGCAGCAAGATTTGTGACCTGTTGCCACGAGAAAAGGGCAACCAGTGAAGAACACACACCATTGTAAATACAACCCATATTTATGCTTATTTATTTTATCTTGTGTCCTTTAACCATTTGTACATTGTTAAAACACTGTATATATATATATATAATATGACATTTGTAATGTCTTTACTGTTTTGAAACCTCTGTATGTGTAATGTTTACTGTTAATTTTTGTTGTTTTTCACTTTATATATTCACTTTGTATGTTGTCTACCTCACTTGCTTTGGCAATGTTAACACATGTTTCCCATGCCAATAAAGCCCTTGAATTGAATTGAATTGAATTGAGAAAGAGACAGAGACAGACAGAGACAGAGCAACAGAGACAGACAGACAGACAGACAGACAGACAGACAGACAGACAGACAGACAGACAGACAGACAGACAGACAATAAAGTGTGGCAGACAGACGGACAGACAGACAGACAGACAGACAGACAGACAGACAGACAATAAAGTGTGGCAGACAGACGGACAGACAGACAGACAGACAATAAAGTGTGGCAGACAGACGGACAGACAGACAGACAGACAGAGTGTAGAGTGTGGCAGACAGAGACCGACAGACAGAGTGTAGAGTGTAGAGTGTGAGTGTAGTGTGGCAGCACCTACAGCTGAACCATTATCAGAGTGGCCATGGAAGCCAGGACAGGGTTGTTGGGAAAGTAAGGATGATATGTCATCATTCGTCAAATAAAACAGAAAACAGGCTGGAGAAAACACACTATTCTCTCTCAGGAATCAAAGACACGTAATGTAGAAAGATGTCCCATACATATTGAGCTGGATATTTTTCTCGGTTTGTGTGTGTGTGTGTGTGTGTGTGTATGTATGTGTGTGTGTGTGTGTGTGTGTGTGTGTGTGTGTGTGTGTGTATGTATGTATGTATGTATGTATGTATGTATGTATGTATGTATGTATGTATGTATGTATGTATGTATGTGTGTGTGTGTGTGTGTGTGTGTGCGTGCGTGCATGTGTGCGTGCATGTGTGTGTGTGTGTGTGTGTCTGTATGGCTGACAAGAGCTGTTATAAATGTGCAGCTGGGCCGAGGTTAGAGGAGCGTGCATGGAACAAAACTTGACGTTTGAGAAACATGGATGAACGTCTAATTCTGGCGTGAGACTGTGAGACTTGGTTGAGACATTAACAACATGTTAATTACCTCAGCTATCTCCAAGGAGTGTGTGTATGTGTGTGTGTGCGCGATTGGGGGGTGCAGCTGTCTTCTCGTGAGGATGAGGAGCTGTTCATCAGCACCACAGATAGAGGAAGCGAAAGAGGGGTGAGGGGTGGAGAAAATGATTGGATCGGAAAGGATAGAAGAGACAAGACAAACCTGCTGCATAGAAATGAAGCCAAATGAAGTCCCATCTGCCCAGCCAGCCAGGCAGTTGTATCTCTATGGTTTCCCCAGGCCCAGTATGTGCTTTATAGGGGGACACAATTAGCTGTATCTCCCTGTTGTCGGTGTTGTGTAGCGGTGGGTGAGTCATCCAATTGCTCACGCTGTCCCTCCTCTGCATGGTTAACGACTAAGTGTCGCAATAACGGATTACACTGTTACAGCATGTGGAACAGTCAACACCCACATCAGACTAAAGCCCTGAGTTCGGGGCCCTCTTAATGCATTCATTTCACACACATCAGTGGGTCCTACACAGGACAAGGCAGTCTATTGAAATGCCCGTCTCAATCACAGCCCTTCATTACTTATACAGAGGAATGAAGTTCCGTTTGGCACCACTGTGGGATGTCATTAGAAAGCGTTGACCACATACACATACACACACACACACACACACACACACACACACACACACACTGTAGTACAAGCATGTACTACACACGCATGCACACACACTCTTTCTCTAGCTCCCTCTAACATAAATGTTTAAAGCCATAAATATCATCAGCATTCTTTGACTGCTCTCTCTCTCTCTCTCTCTCTCTCTCTCTCTCTCTCTCTCTCTCTCTCTCTCTCTCTCTCTCTCTCTCTCTCTCTCTCTCTCTCTCTCTCTCTCTCTCTCTCTCTCTCTCTCTCTCTCTCTCTCTCTCTCTCTCTCTCTCTCTCTCTCTCTCTCGCACACATTGCAGAGCGGAAAAACTAGTTTACAGCACACTGCGTTCAGAGGGAAGCTCACTTGTGTTATGTAAATCAGGACAGATATTGGCAGAGACTCAAGGTTAGCCTAACACCAGCTTGTTTGGTTGCTGTAAGTGTTTTCATGTCCTCACAAACAACAAACTGGTACTGCAGTAATTATGTGATGCTGTTTGTGAATGTGTTTTTCAGACTGACACTGTTAGGTTTTTGACAAAGCCTGGCAGTAATAGAGGACAGGTATGAATACAACTTGATTTCATTCAGTATGTAGTGTGTGGGTGTGTAAGTGCTTTGATAAGTACATTTTAAGAGGTGCTTGATAGACATTCTGCCAATGAGCATCCTAGCAATCGATTCCTTTACAGTGGCAGATGGGTCATTTGGGATTGGAATAATTGCCTTAATTTTCACTGTGTGTGTGTGTGTTTGTGTGTCTCGTTATTGACAAGGGGGATGACAAAGTCGAGAGAAAAGGTTGAGAAAATCTGTGGTCGCTAGATTGACAACAGAGACTCCATTAAAGTGACCTATCAAATCCTATTTGAGTTGAAGAGGCGATAGTTATCAAGCAAATTGATTAGACCTTGAATTGCCTCCATACACAACTTTACATTAGAGTATATGGAGGAATAAAGCACATACAACCCCCACCCCCCAACCCACCCACCCACATCTTAGGCAGATCAAATTGCCAATTTAAAAAAATGCATTATTTGCGGAATTCCAATAAATACATTTGCCGGGCTCGGTTTTGGGGCTGAGAGTAAATTCAATAGCAGCTCCTTCCTTTTGCCCATAAAACAGCTAATGTCATCAACTGCGAACCTGCGTCAATTGAGTTATGCTGGGGGAAATGTATTAGCTCGTCTCCAATCTACACAATAGGGCGGATGGAAAGTCATTTCCATGCTAATGGTGATGACAAATGCATTGCAGACTTTCCATTTGTTGAGAGGATCTAAATTTGTCTCTGATTTGAATTGAACTCTAAATGACCTCTTCATTTGGTTCCACAGTGATGTATGGGTATACGGTGGAACTCTCATTTATTTTCTTGGGATGGTGGGAGTCTTCTGTTGGTCTGGGAGCTAACTGGATATTTCTGTCCATCTGTAAATATCAATCTCCTTCCCCTTCCCTCAATTTCTCTGCATGTATTTCTTTCTCTTTCACTCTCTCTGCTGCATTACGAGTAGACTAGTCCCAGGGTTATGTCACTCTCTCTGCTGCATTACGAGTAGACTAGCCCCAGGGTTATGTCACTCTCTCTGCTGCATTACGAGTAGACTAGCCCCAGGGTTATGTCACTCTCTCTGCTGCATTACGAGTTAACTAGTCCCAGGGTTATGTCACCCTCTCTGCTGCATTACGAGTAGACTAGCCCCAGGGTTGTGTCGCCCTCTCTGCTGCATTACGAGTAGACTAGCCCCAGGGTTATGTCACTCTCTCTGCTGCATTACGAGTAGACTAGCCCCAGGGTTATGTCACTCTCTCTGCTGCATTACGAGTAGACTAGTCCCAGGGTTATGTCACTCTCTCTGCTGCATTACGAGTAGACTAGTCCCAGGGTTATGTCGCCCTCTCTGTCACACACACACACACACACACACACACACACACACACACACACACACACACACACACACACACACACACACACACACACACACACACACACACACACACACACACACACACACACACTCACACACTCTCTATCTCTCTCTCTCTCTCTCTCTCTCTCTCTACCTCTCTCAATTTCAATTCAATTTCAATTTAAGTGGCTTTATTGGCATTGGAAACATATATTTACATTGCCTAAGCAAGTGAAATAGATCATAAGTAAAAGTGAAATAAACAATAAAAAATTAACAGTAAATATTACACTCACAAAAGTTCCAAAGAATGTCATATAATGTCTATATACAGTGTTGCAATGATGCGCAAATGGTTATAGAACAAAAGGGAAAATAAATAAACATAAATATAGGTTGTATTTACAACAGTGATTGTTCTTCACTGTCTCTCTCTCTCTCACACACACACACACACACACACACACACACACACACACACACACACACACACACTATTATTGAGGCCTCACTAAACAGAAGAGGTAGGCTATACACTGTATTGTTGCCTCTAGCAACCACATCACTCTGTGTCTCACTCCCTTGTCTCTTTTACTCAGACCAGCTTCTGTGGCATGTGACATGATGTCAGATGATAGCCAATCCCTAGGGCCCAAACAACACAACAGAACCCAGCTCTGATTTCCACCACCAAAACTGAGAGTGAGCCATTTATTTCTCATTTGATCCTTCATCATGTAATTCCCAGTAGCAAAGAGCGCTGTCACATGTCAATACCCAGTAGGAATGGATTCTCTGATGGAACTGGGGCACTGAAAAGACAGTCTGGCAGTTGATTGACTGGTACATGCTGATGCCACAGAGCCTGTCTGGAAGGTGTAAGTAATAGACTAGTCATAACTCAAAGTGGAGATTTCACTTTATGCTGACATTGAAAAATGCACTCCATATTTATGTACCGGCATAGATTTAATCGGTTTGGCCAATTGACAATAATGAAATGCAAATCAGACTCTGTTTTTCAGCTGTATTGATGAAATACCAGAGTCTGGCAGAACATAAGCTACAGATCAATATAGACTGTTACACGAGATAAGGAGCCATACGATAGTTCCTTATGGGAGAACAAAGCAACACCGTGTTCAATATTTTCTAAGCACAAGCAATTCATTGCATTTAAACAAATAGGCTACCTGATATGGTATAAAAACTCCAGAAAATCAACATCGCTGTCAGAGAATGTGTAACCTAGGCTAATCTCTGTGATGCCCAAAACCATGTAATGATGAACAGGTATGTCATCAAACTTGAAGCCTATTTGCCTGCAACTAATCCACAATCTGAGACAGAGTCTATAGGCCTATACGTTTCCTGCTATAGGCTACTGGTTTACCAAGCTACCATATATATTTCTCTATCTCTTTTAATTGTAGTGTTTTCTCAATTGGTCTGGTGAGGACAACCTGCAATTCAAATTCAAAGTCCCGACAATAATTTAGAACCAAAGCAAACGTCTCTTCATCTCTCTCTCTCCCACCCTCTCTCTCTGTATCTATCTCCCCAACTCTCTCTCTCTCTCTCTCGCTCTCTCTCTCTCGTTAGGGTGAGTTCATCTCCATCCTCAGCGGACACTGACGTGTTCCTCTAGCAGTATGACAAAGTATCCCTCTTTTTCCTCCCCTTTTCCTCCACTCTCTTTCTCTCTTCGTCCATTCCAGTCTTCCCCGTCCCCTTTCTCTCCACATCGCAGTTTATCATCACTCTGCACTGAAGCTCCTGCACCTGCTTCTCACCACTGCCCGCTAGACACCGACTAAACCAGCATCCAACCCCGGGAATGATACCCTTTCTCTCGGACACTACGGGAGTAGAGGCCAGTGGATAGGTCTGCTTTATGGTCTGTTTCAAAAGCTATTTGTGGTTTATCGGAAAGGCTGTGGGCTGAAGGCATGTCAAGAGTGATTACCTGTTGTTTTTAAGGGGTTCTTTTCGTCGCTCTGTTGTTCGAGGGATATGATCATCTCCACTTTTATCCGGGAGGAGACTCATCAAACGGTCCCGACCGGACGCGGACGTGACTATGTTTACATAACTCTAAAGGGGATGCATTTTGAGATTTATGACAGTTTATTGGAGATAACAAGAAACAAAGTCCTCATGTCAAAATAATGGTCGTATGTGGTCATTAATTATTTTGGAGAGTGCAAATTGTCGCCGAACGTTCGTATAATGCTTGGGTGTGATGAATTGAGGTAAAGTGAGTGCACAGCTCAGATGTGTATCCCCTAACTTCGGCAAGATGAAATCGCTCTTCTACAGCCGCTTCTTCATTCTCCTGCCCTGGGTCCTCATCGTCATCATCATGATCCATATTGACACAAGGACGTCCGTCCGAAGTCCAGCCCTGGGCCGCGGAGGGGGCGCACATAGGCAAGACAGAACCAGCCCACCCCGGGCCAACCGCTCCGCTCTCCCGGCAATCTACGCCATCACCCCGACCTACAACCGGCCAGTCCAGAAAGCTGAACTTACCCGGCTCGCTAACACCTTCCGCCAGGTTCCTCGCTTCCACTGGATAGTAGTGGAGGACTCGACTGTGCGCACGGAGCTGGTGGTGCGCTTTCTCGCCCGCTCGGGGATGCAGTACACACACCTGAACATCTTTACGCCCCGCCGGTTCAAACGTACCGGGATGCCCCGTGCTACTGAGCAGAGGAACGCCGCTCTCTCGTGGCTGCGGTCACATCGCTCCATCAAGGACGTGGGGATAGTATTCTTCGCGGATGATGACAACACATACAGTCTGGAACTGTTTGAAGAGGTAATAATAAATCAACGACAGACCCATAGCATGTCATTATCAACAGACCAAAGCTTAGGGACAGTTCAACATTTACTCGAAAATCCGCAAAAAAATGATTACCACCACAAATAACTATAATTGTAGCAACCCGGTATTTATAAACGTGAATATCTACCGCTTCAGCATGGTTTTGTAGCACAGTAGATGCCATGCAGGGCTACTGAATAGAAGGTTCAATGGTTCGCCGACCACCATGGACCACCAGCTCTGTTCTTATCTCACTCATTACACAGAGCGGGCTGCAGACAATGACCAGCTAGGGGGAAATCCGATCATCATTATATAAAATACTGTATATGCAGCGAATTTTGCAACCACCCATTTTCTGTGCCCATTCACCCCCCATGATCAATGAGCAACGGAAAACTGCATATGCTACACACCTCTAGTGCTTCATCATGGTTTGCGTTTTCAACACCACAATCAAATAGAGTATGTCAATAACAAAACAAACAAAAAATAATACATCCCTCCCTACTCAGTATCAATGGCTTGGCTTTACAATCTCTGAACTTCTTTAAACATTCTGGTGTTTTGTAACAGATGTCTCTTTCCATTCATCAAATGGCCATGGGCAGTTTGAATGCTGGAGTTATGTTAGAGTGGAGTGGATGAAAGTGTGCAGGTAGTATACAGGAGACTTGTGAAGTAGCCTACCTAATCAGGCTGATTGTGTTTCTGCCACACATCAAAGGTAATACATTTGAAAGGTGAAATGGCAAATGTTAAGGCTATATTGAAGCATTAGGTAGGTTTTAGGTCCCGGGTCAGCAACTAGGTTTGGCCTAGGGCCAATTCTTTTCTGAGCTAATAGTTGGCGGACCAAAACATAATTAGCATGATAGCAGTCCAATCCATACAGGCCCTCACTACAAATTGAACAAGATTTTAACACATCTGGTTAGTATATAATCAATGACAATAACATCATCATTTCGATCTGATTACACGGATAAAATGAACAATGGCTCTATTAAATTAGTTTTTTTTAATGTCAATTTCTCTGTGCATTGATTGCAGAAAATCAGCTTGCAATCAAGAGAAAATGTATCTCTCAAAGACTCAACAGAAAGGTGGATAATGAAAATAGGAGTTTCAGGGAAGAATGGACACAGAAATATGCATTCTGACCATATTTCTCCAGTGTCAAAACTTTCAAAAGTTACCTTTCCACCCAGAGGCCCGACCCAACACAGAACAATGGAAGCTTCAACTGCTGGCTACTTGTCCATCGCTTAATTATGCCGAACCCAACAGCAGAAGACAACAAGTGCTTCCCTAAAAGCTGCCTGGGTTTAAACATATTCTCTTTTCAGAAAGTGAATAGCTGATACAGACATAATAACAGTAATTTTTTTGTCTCCTGGAATATAGAAGCCTCAAAATGGCATGGAGATGAAGCAGCTATATCACCACATGCTTCGGAGTCGCAGCTTTCACGGGTATTGTTTCTAGCATAAGGCATGTGTGATGTCGTGAACATTATGCCATAGTACAGTCCGTGTATTTGTACTGTGGGATTCCAGTTCCATGTTTTACAGTAGCCAGGCGGTGGGAGTGATATGCCATGTGCACTGGGTAATGCCAGGATCCTTCTGAGTAAAGTTCAACGAAAAGTATTCGAAAGGCCGACCTCAGTTCTTATAAACATTAGCAATCTAAACAACGGTGGATGTTGCAGCATGTTTCTAGCATAAGGCATCACATAGCCCAGCATCATTATAGAACGCTCTATGTAACTAGGGTCCTTTTTACTTATTTATTTTCTAAATATAAAACTAACAATAGGTAGGCTATCCTTTTTGCCCAGCTTTCTTTAACAAAGGGCACGGCATTCCCTCACCAGTCATATAGATGTCGCTAACCCTCACATAGCCTACCACCTTAATTCGAGACCTGGTTTTAACCAAACCTTTCACATACACAGAGATATTTAAGGAGTGCATGGTGACAGTAGGCCTATTGGTGGATTTGGCTACCGACTGAATCTGTGGATAGCATAATTGTGTTTGTCAAACGGGTAGGCCTGCCTCTCATTTCTTAAATAGGAAGAAATAGGCTTCAACAGAGCCCTCTTGTTGTTAGTGACGGCAATTGTTGAAATGAATTAGGCCTACTCAAATTACTTTCAGCACCATTCGCTGTCCACCTCTGTTTGATTATGCCGCGGCCGCTGCCACAAAGCTGTCTGCTGCTCGTCTTATTAGCTCGTTGACTGTCTCCTGCACTCTCTTTTCTCATGAACTGACGTTTACATTTCACTTTTGCGTTATTCAGGAGGGGTAACCTTTTGTTGGGACATTACTTTTGGATCATTTTGCATCACGTCTCCGAGATCATTATTATTGAAACATTCTTAATGTTTTTTTTTAATGTGTGGTATAATTTCTAGTTAACACAAACTATTGGAATCAGTGACACGTGCAATGACACATCTGGCCTCTCTGCTGCCCATCACTTATTCTTCTATTTTCTCATGGATTTATATTGAAATTGGTGCAGATTTGAATGATTTTGTGTGTGATATGGTTGCTAGTTAAGCTATTGGAGATCTGCACAAACCACGATTGTCACTATGGACAGAAGTCAGGATAGACTTGTAGACTATATTGACCTGTGGTATAGCAAGCACAGAAAAGCATAGTGCATAAGGGAAGTACCAAAACACCTAGATAGGGGAGGCACATGCAAGCAGATGAGAAAATGTGGATATATGGAAGAAATTATAAAGTAAAACCTGCAAAAAGGGGAATGTAAACCAGGGAAAAAAAGAACTGCTTTCCCCTGTGACCATTAAAAACAACATATCCCTCCTCAAAGCAAAAACAAAAGTTTGACAGCCCAACCATATTTTGCTAATCTAATATAGGGGTAATCAGATAGCATATGTGTGCATTCAGACACCAGATATGGAAATGAGGCTGGGATATCCTGAAGGGCCGACTCTGGTCCTTGAGGGCCACTGTGTGTGCAGGCTTTAGTTCCAGTACTGATTTTGGATAGAACAAGAACCTGCACTTACAAAGTAAATTTCACATTTCAAGTTCCTTGGTGTCCACATCACCAACAAACTAACATGGTCCAAGCACACCAAGACAGTCGTGAAGAGGGCACGACAAAACCTATTCTCAGGAGACTGAAAAGATTGGTGCCAAGCTTCCTGCCATCCAAATCAAATCAAATCAAATTTATTTATATAGCCCTTCGTACATCAGCTGATATCTCAAAGTGCTGTACAGAAACCCAGCCTAAAACCCCAAACAGCAAGCAATGCAGGTGTAGAAACACGGTGGCTAGGAAAAACTCCCTAGAAAGGCCAAAACCTAGGAAGAAACCTAGAGAGGAACCAGGCTATGTGGGGTGGCCAGTCCTCTTCTGGCTGTGCCGGGTGGAGATTATAACAGAACATGGCCAAGATGTTCAAATGTTCATAAATGACCAGCATGGTCGAATAATAATAAGGCAGAACAGTTGAAACTGGAGCAGCAGCACAGTCAGGTGGACTGGGGACAGCAAGGAGTCATCATGTCAGGTATTCCTGGGGCATGGTCCTAGGGCTCAGGTCTTCCGAGAGAGAGAAAGAAAGAGAGAATTAGAGAGAGCATATGTGGGATGGCCAGTCCTCTTCTGGCTGTGCCGGGTGGAGATTATAACAGAACATGGCCAAGATGTTCAAATGTTCATAAATGACCAGCATGGTCGAATAATAATAAGGCAGAACAGTTGAAACTGGAGCAGCAGCGCGGCCAGGTGGACTGGGGACAGCAAGGAGTCATCATGTCAGGTAGTCCTGGGGCATGGTCCTAGGGCTCAGGTCCTCCGAGAGAGAGAAAGAAAGAGAGAAGGAGAGAATTAGAGAACGCACACTTAGATTCACACAGGACACCGAATAGGACAGGAGAAGTACTCCAGATATAACAAACTGACCCTAGCCCCCCGACACATAAACTACTGCAGCATAAATACTGGAGGCTGAGACAGGATGGGTCAGGAGACACTGTGGCCCCATCCGAGGACACCCCCGGACAGGGCCAAACAGGAAGGATATAACCCCACCCACTTTGCCAAAGCACAGCCCCTACACCACTAGAGGGATATCTTCAACCACCAACTTACCATCCTGAGACAAGGCTGGTCCCCTCCAGGGACGGCATGAGAGAGCCCCAGTAGCCAGTGACTCAGCCCCTGTAATAGGGTTAGAGGCAGAGAATCCCAGTGGAAAGAGGGGAACCGGCCAGGCAGAGACAGCAAGGGCGGTTCGTTGCTCCAGAGCCTTTCCGTTCACCTTCCCACTCCTGGGCCAGACTACACTCAATCATATGACCCACTGAAGAGATGAGTCTTCAGTAGAGACTTAAAGGTTTAGACCGAGTTTGCGTCTCTGACATGGGTAGGTAGACCGTTCCATAAAAATGGAGCTCTATAGGAGAAAGCCCCGCCTCCAGCTGTTTGCTTAGAAATTCTAGGGACAATTAGGAGGCCTGCGTCTTGTGACCGTAGCGTACGTGTAGGTATGTACGGCAGGACCAAATTAGAGAGATAGGTAGGAGCAAGCCCATGTAATGCTTTGTAGGTTAGCAGTAAAACCTTGAAATCAGCCCTTGCTTTGACAGGAAGCCAGTGTATAGAGGCTAGCACTGGAGTAATATGATCAAATGTTTTGGTTCTAGTCAGGATTCTAGCAGCCGTATTTAGCACTAACTGAAGTTTATTTAGTGCTTTATCCGGGTAGCCGGAAAGTAGAGCATTGCAGTAGTCTAACCTAGAAGTGACAAAAGCATGGATTAATTTTTCTGCATCATTTTTGGACAGAAAGTTTCTGATTTTTGCAATGTTACGTAGATGGAAAAAAGCTGGGACCTATATACCAGGTGGTGTCAGAGGAAGGCCCGAAAAATTGTCAAAGCCTCCAGTCACTCAAGTCGTAGACTGTTCTCTCCACACGGCAAGCGGTACTGGAGCATCAAGTCTAGGTCCAAAAGGCTCCTTAACAGCTTCTACCCCCAAACCATAAGACTGCTGAACAATTAATCAAATGGCCACCCGGACTATTTCCATTTGTTTTTACACTGCCCGCTACTCGCTGTTTATTATCTATGCATAGTCACTTTACCCCTACCTACATGTACAAATGACCTCGACTAACCTATACCACTGCACATTGACTCGGTACCGGTGCCCCCTATATAGATAGCCTAGTTGTTGTTATTTTATTGTGTTACTTTTTATAAAAAAATTTACTTTAAAAAAAACATGTTTTTTTTACTTTTCTTAACTCTTTTTCTTGAACTGCATTGTTGGTTAAGGGCTTGTATGTAAGCATTTCACAGCAAGGTCTACATCTGTTGTATTCGGCGCATGGGACAAATACAATTTGAATTGATTTGATTTGCATATCACTTGTTTGGAGCGAGTCGTCTCTGTGGCTGTGTAATCTTCAATATAATTTCCTGTTGAAATAACCTGATTGACAGCAGGGGCTCGTCTCTCATTGATTGCTCCGGAGATAAGAAGCACATGGGTTTTGCGTTGTGTGTGTGTGTGTGTGTGTGTGTGTGTGTGTGTGTGTGTGTGTGTGTGGGCTGGGGGAGGAAAGGGAAAGAGGAGCATTGTACCCTTATCAACCAGCGACAACTTCAAATATGATGTGATTCACACAAGGTCACCTCAAACAATCTCTAAATGTATTCTAACCCCCTGCCATGCCACCAGTTGAACGGAAAATCAGGGTCCGTATGTATCAAGCCAGCATCTCAGATGAAGTCGCCCCTAGACACCGTTGTAATACCCTTTATGATTTGTGGAGATGATCCTAAATCTTTGCCTAATGACAAAGTCTACCTAACAAGAGAAAAAACTGCATAAATAAATATATATGGGGGCTTGCCTGTTTTATATGTTATTTTGGCATTAATACGTATTACATATCAATTTGCAAACAGTGCAAAAATATACAGTATATATATACAGTGCCTTGCGAAAGTATTCGGCCCCCTTGAACTTTGCGACCTTTTGCCACATTTCAGGCTTCAAACATAAAGATATAAAACTGTATTTTTTTGTGAAGAATCAACAACAAGTGGGACACAATCATGAAGTGGAACGACATTTATTGGATATTTCAAACTTTTTTAACAAATCAAAAACTGAAAAATTGGGCGTGCAAAATTATTCAGCCCCCTTAAGTTAATACTTTGTAGCGCCACCTTTTGCTGCGATTACAGCTGTAAGTCGCTTGGGGTATGTCTCTATCAGTTTTGCACATCGAGAGACTGACATTTTTTCCCATTCCTCCTTGCAAAACAGCTCGAGCTCAGTGAGGTTGGATGGAGAGCATTTGTGAACAGCAGTTTTCAGTTCTTTCCACAGATTCTCGATTGGATTCAGGTCTGGACTTTGACTTGGCCATTCTAACACCTGGATATGTTTATTTTTGAACCATTCCATTGTAGATTTTGCTTTATGTTTTGGATCATTGTCTTGTTGGAAGACAAATCTCCGTCCCAGTCTCAGGTCTTTTTCAGACTCCATCAGGTTTTCTTCCAGAATGGTCCTGTATTTGGCTCCATCCATCTTCCCATCAATTTTAACCATCTTCCCTGTCCCTGCTGAAGAAAAGAAGGCCCAAACCATGATGCTGCCACCACCATGTTTGAAAGTGGGGATGGTGTGTTCAGCTGTGTTGCTTTTACGCCAAACATAACGTTTTGCATTGTTGCCAAAAAGTTCAATTTTGGTTTCATCTGACCAGAGCACCTTCTTCCACATGTTTGGTGTGTCTCCCAGGTGGCTTGTGGCAAACTTTAAACAACACTTTTTATGGATATCTTTAAGAAATGGCTTTCTTCTTGCCACTCTTCCATAAAGGCCAGATTTGTGCAATATACGACTGATTGTTGTCCTATGGACAGAGTCTCCCACCTCAGCTGTAGATCTCTGCAGTTCATCCAGAGTGATCATGGGCCTCTTGGCTGCATCTCTGATCAGTCTTCTCCTTGTATGAGCTGAAAGTTTAGAGGGACGGCCAGGTCTTGGTAGATTTGCAGTGGTCTGATACTCCTTCAATTTCAATATTATCGCTTGCACAGTGCTCCTTGGGATGTTTAAAGCTTGGGAAATCTTTTTGTATCCAAATCCGGCTTTAAACTTCACAACAGTATCTCGGACCTGCCTGGTGTGTTCCTTGTTCTTCATGATGCTCTCTGCGCTTTTGACGGACCTCTGAGACTATCACAGTGCAGGTGCATTTATACGGAGACTTGATTACACACAGGTGGATTGTATTTATCATCATTAGTAATTTAGGTCAACATTGGATCATTCAGAGATCCTCATTGAACTTCTGGAGAGAGTTTGCTGCACTGAAAGTAAAGGGGCTGAATAATTTTGCACGCCCAATTTTTCAGTTTTTGATTTGTTAAAAAAGTTTGAAATATCCAAAAAATGTCGTTCCACTTCATGATTGTTTCCCACTTGTTGTTGATTCTTCACAAAAAAATAGAGTTTTATATCTTTATGTTTGAAGCCTGAAATGTGGCAAAAGGTCGCAAAGTTCAAGGGGGCCGAATACTTTCGCAAGGCACTGTATATATATCTATATATCTATATATATATAATTGAGTTAATAAAGCCGCATACAAACATGGTCTCCTTTTTGTTTTCTTGAGTAATCAGCTCCAAAATGCAGGTGTTTCAGCCTAGCTCAGTGCTTTCAATGGTGGTGGGGCGGGCCAGCAGAAAACAGGAGCATTGCACCGTGATTGGCTCAGTGTTCTGTCACTCATTGGGACCTTACACAATCGCCAAACTTAAGTCCTTAGTAAGGGTAGACATCCAACATTTCAGCCCTTTGTGTTCTGCCATAGTTATATTACAAGTGCCCTTCCAAGAAGGCTCAAGGTCATTGGCCACAGAAATTACGTCAAATCACGTCATATGTACAGTAGCTTTGATTGGACCGATCATGTCAACATCTTACTTTCACAATCTTAGCTAGCAATCATCATCATGAATCAAGTCTACTGGCAAATCCTGTTAAATCCTTGTCATATGAAGATAAATAATGAAGAGATATAACGTATCGGTGCTCATCGGCCATTGGACATAAACATTACACAACAATGAGTGGTTTGGAAGGAATCACTGACTGCAAGCACTGCAACTGGGAAGTCAGGAATAAACAGCCTAAACTGGGAAAATACGTTTTGAACAGTCATTCAATTCGGAATTGTAAATCCGGCATCTTTCTCTTTAATGACAAAATTTGCCCTTGAAAGACCGCCACGGCACTTTCCTGTTCAAGCACAGTCCAAAAATGTCTTATACAGCTTCATAAATTATGTAATATGCCAGAGGGACACAGTGGGGCAAAAAAGTATTTAGTCAGCCACCAATTGTGCAAGTTCTCCGACTTAAAAAGATTAGAGAGGCCTGTAATTTTCATCATAGGTACACTTCAACTATGACAGACAAAATGAGAAAAAAAATCCAGAAAATCACATTGTAGGATTGTTAATTAATTTATTTGCAAATTATGGTGGAAAATAAGTATTTGGTCAATAACAAAAGTTTATCTCAATACTTTGTTATATACCCTTTGTTGGCAATGACAGAGGTCAAACGTTTTCTGTAAGTCTTCACAAGGTTTTCACACACTGTTACTGGTATTTTGGCCCATTCCTCCATACAGATCTCCTCTAGAGCAGTGATGTTTTGGGGCTGTTGCTGGGCAACACAGACTTTCAACTCCCTCCAAAGATTTTCTATGGGGTTGAGATCTGGAGACTGGCTAGGCCACTCCAGGACCTTGAAATGCTTCTTACGAAGCCACTCCTTCGTTGCCCGGGCGGTGTGTTTGGGATCATTGTCATGCTGAAAGACCCAGGACCCTTGTGATCATTTTGACCCCACGGGGTGAGATCTTGCGTGGAGCCCCAGATCGAGGGAGATTATCAGTGGTCTTGTATGTCTTCCATTTCCTAATAATTGCTCCCACATTTGTTTTAGCAAGTCAGCCATATCAGCTATGTTTTTTTAAAAGAAGTAAATGAGGCTGAATGAACTGTTTTGCTGCCAGACAAGGCTCCGCTGATAGCCAGGTGTAACAGTGGTAAGGTGTTGGGACTCTGCTGTTAGGACAGCTTTATGTAGGCTCTAACAGTTTGTGGGCGCCGTTTGTCACCGTTATAGTACAATTAATGTATTGGTTAGTGTTGTGTTGTGTAGTGGCTTTGCTGGCATGCATCCCACATTTGTTTGTTTGTTTGCCCCACCAAGATTTACATGCTAAAATCGCCACTGGTAAGGGATTATCAACGAGGGGCTATGCGTTCTCTGGAAAATAATCAACGGCATGTTCGCGCGAACAAATCCTCCACAGAGTTGTGTTATTTTCCAGAGAACGCATAGAGCCCCGAGTTGATTATCAATCATTCAATCAAATGTATTTATAAAGCCCTTCTTACATCAGCTGATGTCACAAAGTGCTGTACAGAAATCCAGCCTAAAACCCCAAACAGCAAGCAATGCAGGTGTAGAAGCAAGGTGGCAAGGAAAAACTCTCTAGAAAGGCCAGAACCTAGGAAGAAACCTAGAGAGGAACCAGGCTATGAGGGTTGGCCAGTCCTCTTCTGGCTGTGTCGGGTGGAGATTATAACAGAACATGGCCAAGATGTTCAAATGTTCATAGATGACCAGCTGGATCAAATAATAATAATCACAGTGGTTGTCGAGGGTGCAACAAGTCAGCACCTCAGGAGTAAATGTCAGTTGGCTTTTCATAGCCGATCACTCAGAGTATCTCTACCGCTCCTGCTGTCTCTAGAGAGTTGAAAACAGCAGGTCTGGGACAGGTAGCACGTCCGGTAAATAGGTCAGGATTCCATAGCCGCAGGCAGAACAGTTGAAACTAGAGCAGCAGCACGGCCAGGTGGACTGGGGACAGCAAGTATTCATCAGGCCAGGTAGACCTGAGGCATGGTCCTAGGGCTCATGTCCTCGGAGAGAGAGAAAGAAAGAGAGAAGAGAGAAAGAGAGAGAGAATTAGAGAGAGCATACTTAAATTCACACCGGACACCAGATAAGACAGGAGAAATACTCCAGATATAACAAACTGACCCTAGCCCCCGACACAAACTACTGCAGCATAAATACTGGAGGCTGAAACAGGAGGGTTCGGGAGACACTGTGGCCCCGTCCGACGATACCCCCGGACAGGGCCAAACAGGCAAGATATAACCCCACCCACTTTGCCAAGCACAGCCCCCACACTACTAGAGGGATATCTTCAACCACCAACTTACCATCCTGAGACAAGGCCGAGTATAGCCCACAAAGATCTCCGCCACTGCACAACCCAAAGGGGGGGGGGGCAACCCGGACAGGAAGATCACGTCAGTGACTCAACCCACTCAAGTGACGCACCTTTCATAGGGACGGCATGGAAGGGCACCAGTAAGCCAGTGACTCAGCCCCTGTAGTAGGGTTAGAGGCAGAGAATCCCAGTGGAGAGAGGGGAACCAGCCAGGCAGAGACAGCATTGGCGGTTCATTGCTCCAGTGCCTTTCCATTCATCCCTTTCATACCATGTCTATAATTTATCATATTTACCTCTAGAAATGTGTTAAACATTCACTGAAGTAGCTAGCAAGTTTACTAAATAGCTACAGTAGTTGACGTGGAAACTAAACATACAGACTTCCTAGTTTTGCTATCCAAACCATCAGTCCCATCTTGCTAGTATGAAAATTGAATTCAACAATGCCAAAAATGTTTTCAATTCGACTTTTGCTTTCAAAAGCAGCTCAAACGTAGAACATGTAAAATTAAGTATAGCCATTTAATCCTACCATTCAAACATAAGGTGCATGATAGTGATTTATACAATGGGTGGGTCCAAAACTGAATCCTGGTTGGTTAAAACCAGCCGGTGTACCACAGATACATCTATTACGTTAAAATGCCTACTCTGTTCCATCTGACTGCGCAATCCATTGCCTCATCAGCCAAGCCAGGCAATTTATAAAGTTGAAGTCGGAAGTTTACATAAACCTTAGCCAAATACATTTAAACTCAGTTTTTCATAATTCCCGACTCTTAATCGTAGTAAAATTCCCTGTCTTAGGTCTGTTAGGATCACCACTTTATTTTAAGAATGTGAAATGTCAGAATAATAGTAGAGAGAATAATTTATTTCAGCTTTTATTTCTTTCATCACATTCCCAGTGTGTCAGAAGCTTACATACACTCCATTTTTAATTGTTTAATTTTTAATTAAACAATTAACTATTTTTAATAGTTTAACTTGGGTCAAACGTTTTGGGTAGCCTTCCACAAGCTTCCCACAATAAGTTGGGTGAATTTTGTCCCATTCCTCCTGACAGAGCTGGAGTAACTGAGTCAGATTTTTAGGCCTCCTTGCTTGCACACACTTTTTTTAGTTCTGCACACATATGTTCTATAGGATTGAGGTCAGGGCTTTGTGATGGCCACTCCAATACCTTGACTTTGTAAACTTGATCTCCACTATAAAATGTGTATTTGTATAAACCTTGCTGTTTGTCAGCATTGCTTCAATATTCAAATTCAATCTGTCCGATAGTAATTAACGTGTCAAGACGAGACAGACAGGCATGCAGACAGCTTTTCTCAAACAGTCGAAATCATGCTGGCTTCCTTTTTATGGATATACAGTGCATTTGGGAAAATATTCAGGCCCCTTGACTTTTTCCACATTTTGTTACGTTATAGCTTTATTCTGAAATGGAGTACATCGTTTTTTTCTGCTCATCAATCTACACAAAATACCCCATAATGACAAAGCAAAAGCAGTAAAAAAATCTATATCACATTTACATAAGTATTCAGACCCTAAGTATTCAGACCCTAAACTCAAGCGATTACAACCTCGAATCTTCTTAGGTATGACCCTACATTCTTGGCACACCTGTTTTGGGGGAGTTTGTCCCATTGTTCTTTGCAGATCCTGTCAAGCTCTGTCAGGTTAGATGGGAAATATTGCTGTACAGCTATTTTCAGGTCTCTCCAGAGATGTTCGATCGGGTGCAAGTCTGGGCTCTGTCTGGGCCACTCAAGGACATTCAGAGAGACTTGTCCCGAAGCCACTCCTGCATTGTCTTGGCTGTGTGCTTAGGGTCGTTTTGTGGTGGAAGGTGAACCTTCACCCCATTCTGAGGTCCTGAGCACTCTGTAGCAGGTTTTCATCAAGGATCTCTCTGTACTTTGCTCTGCTCATCTTTCCCTCGATCCTGACTAGTCTTGCAGTCCCTGCCGATGAAAAACATCCCCACAGCATGATGCTGCCACCACCATGCTTCACCACTGGTATGGTGCCAGGTTGCCTCCAGATGTGATGCTTTGCATTCAGGCCAAAGAGTTAAATCTTGATGTCATGAGACCAGAGAATCTTGTTTCTCATGGTCTGAGAGTCTTTTAGGTGCCCTTTGGCAAATTCCACTCGGGCTGTCATGTGCCTTTTACTGAGTAGTGGCTTCCGTCTGGCCACTCTACCGTAAAGGCCTGATTGGTGGAGTGCTGCAGAGATTGTTTGTACTTCTGGAAGATTCTCCCATCTCCACAGATGAACTCTAGAGCTCTGTCAGAGTGACAATTGGGTCCTTGGTCACCTCTCTCACCAAGACCCTTCTCGATCGATTGCTCAGTTTCGCCAGGCGGACAGCTGTATGAAGAGTCTTGACGGTTCCAAACTTCTTCCATTTAAGAATGATGAAGGCCACTGTGTTCTTGGGGACCTTCAATGCTGCAGATATTGTTTGGTACCCTTCCCCAGATCTGTGCCTCAACACAGTCATGTCTCGGAGCTCTACGCACAAATCCTTCGACCTCATGGCCTGGTTTCTTCTCTGACATACACTGTCAACTGTGGGACTGTAACGGCTGTCTTCGTCCTCCTCTGACGAGGTGTAAGAAATGTCAGACCAATGTGCAGCGTGGTACATGTTCATGCTATTTATTAAACAAGCGAACACTGAAACAAAAAAATTAACGACACGTGAAATAACCAACCGAAACAGTTCCGTGTGGAACACACAGACACAGAAAATAAGCACCCACGACTCAAAAGTGAAACCCAGGCTACCTAAGTATGGTTCTCAATCAGGGACAACGATTGACAGCTGCCTCTGATTGAGAACCATACCAGGCCAAACACAGAAATCCCAAATTCTAGAAAAAAGAACATAGACAACCCACCCAACTCACGCCCTGACCATACTTAAAACAAAGACATAACAAAAGAACTAAGGTCAGAACGTGACAGGGACTTCATATGGACAGTGTGTGTGCCTTTCCAAATCATGTCCAATCAATTTAATTTACCACAGGTGGACTCCAATCAAGTTGAAGAAACCTTTCAAGGATGATCAATGGAAAGCTCAATATCGAGTCTTATAGCAAAGGGTCTGAATACTTATGTAAATATGATATTTTTATCTGTTATTTTTATACATTTGCAAAAATGAATGTAAATTGATGAGAAAAACACATAATTTAATACATTTTAGAATAAGGCTGTAACGTAACAAAATGTGGAAAAAGTCAAGGGATCTGAATACTTTCTGAATGCACTGTATATATGTAAATTATTGTTATTTATTTTAAAACATTTGGTCAGGGGCTCCCAAGCGGCCAGGGGCCCTAAGCGACCGCTTATGTCGGTTATGCCTAGGGCCGACCCTGCTATCTGCAGCTCCAAAGATAGGCCTGTGTAAAAATCTGTATTTTTATAGGCTGATAGTCAGCCTGCTCTCTCCACCTTATCCAGGTCATTACAGAACTCACCTCCATAGTAATAGTCTGTCATAGAGCATTAATGACCTGTCATATTGTGGTAATAACCTGTCAAACATGTCATGTTGTTTATTTTAGCATTTCACAGATAGTGTAGCTGTCAAAGCAAGGCTATTTATTTTCTCATAAAGCAGTTTTGTATCCAAAATAAACAATATCAAGCTAGACCACATCATAACTGGATTTGTAGAGTCAATGAGCAAAGGTTAACATTATGAAGAGCCTAGTATATTTCATCAATAAGGCCTGAGGGGGTGTTATATGGACAATATACCACGGCTAAAGGTTGTTCTTAGGCACGACGCACCGGCTATACTACAACTTTCAGCCAATCAGCATTCAAGACTTGAACCACCAAGTTTATAAAGGGAAATAATGCACGCTCTAGAATGCCCTTCTTTTTACTGCTCTAATTTCGTTGGTAACCAGTTTATAATAGCAATAAGACACCTTGGGTGTTTGTATTATATTGCTAATATATCAATGCTAAGGGCGTTGCGTTGTGCATAAGAAATGCCCTTAGCAATGGTATATTTAAGCAATAAGGCACGAGGGGGTGTGGTACTGTATATGGCCAATATACCACGGCTAAATGTTGTTCTTATGCATGACCCAATTGCTATTACAGTATAAACTGGTTACCAACGTAATTAGAGCAGTACAAATCAATGTTTTGTCATACCTGCGGTATACGGTCTGATATACCATGCCTGTCGGCCAATCAGCATTCAGGACTTGAACCAGCCAGTTTATAAAGGCATATAACACACCCCATCAGCCTTATTACTTAAATGAAGCACAGTATATTTGCACGGTAGAATTCAATGGCTATAGTTCATTTTTATGTTTGAGATGCTTTTGAAAGCAAAAGTCGAATTGAAAACAGTATTGGTATTGTTGAATTCAATTTTCATAAAAGCATGCTAGGACTGATGGTTTGGTTAGCTAAACTAGCAAGTCTGGTTGTTTGGTTACCACGTCAACTACTGTAGCTATCTAGTTAACTTGCTAGCTACTTCAGTGGATGTTGAACACATTTCTACCGGCAAATGAACACATTTCTTGTGTTAAATGTGTTAAATTATAGCCATAATAATCAGCTCGGGGCTCTGTGTGTTCTATGGAAAATATTAGAATGCCTAGCCCTCATTGATTATCCCTTAAATAATTAATAACACCACCATTTAATTACTGTGACTTAGTGAGTGAGTGGTGTCACTAGCCTTACTGATTTTAGAGTAGCTATTTGATTTGTTGTTTCTCTCTCTTGTGTTAGGGACAGTTCGAAATATACTGTGGGGGGTGTGATATATATTTTTATTGGGCACAGGGGAGGGTAGTTCATTTTTTTCCCTGGTTTACGTTTTCTCTTTTGCAGGTTTTACTTTATAATTTCTTCCATATATCCACATTTTCTCATCTGCTTGCATGCACCTCCCCAAATCAATGGGTTTTTGTACTTCCCTTATGCACTATGCTTTTCTGCACGTTAACTATTACTATACCACAGGTCAATAGTCTACCAGTCTGTCTATCCTGCCCTCTATCCACCATTCATAGTGACAGTAGTAGTGGGTGGATCATTTGTCCGGACCTGAAATATGCTAACTAGCAATCATATAACACATAAACATTTATTCAAAGGTGCATCAATTTTCAATATGAATCCACAAGAACAAGTAGGAATAGCTGATAGGCAGCTGAGAGGCCAGGTGTGTCATTGCGCATGAAAGAACAGTGAGACACGCAGCTCAAAAAGCTCCCCTATTGATCTTGTTTAGGGACAAAACAATTATCCTACCTAGATTAGCCTACAACACCACAATGCAATGAATAACTGTTTTCAAGTGGGTACAGCATTCTACTCTAGGCTGGAAACCGCAGTGAAAATGTCCTTTGAATAATGGTGCAAAAGCCCTGTGATTTGAATGTTTCATTCCATTTGGATCAGTTGTGGGTCTATTTTCAACAGTTTATAAGGTCTAGAAAGGGACAGTAGCAGGCCAATCTGGCTGTATTTTAACTTCTGATAATGAGATGCTCTGTCTGTTGCAGACCATCATTCTCCCAAGTCGTCCTATAATAACGTGGCCACATTTGCTCCCAGCAGGCCCAGTTATTCAGGAAGGCTCTTCCTCACGCACCTAGAACCTAATACTTCAATATAGCCAAAATATTTGTCATTTAACTGTAACCTTTATATGCCTTCTATTTGAGGTAGAAAAAATATTTAGTCATCCACCAATTGTGCAAGTTCTCCGACTTAAAAAGATGAGAGAGGCCTATAATTTTCATCATAGGTACACTTCAACTATGACAGACAAAATGAGAAAATAAATCCTGAAAATCACATTGTAGGATTTTTAATGAATTTATTTGCAAATTATGGTGGAAAATAAGTATTTGGTCAATAACAAATGTTTATCTCAATACTTTGTTATATACCCTTTGTTGGCAATGACAGAGGTCAAACGTTTTCTGTAAGTTTTCACAAGGTATTCACACACTGTTGCTGGTATTTTGGCCCATTCCTCCATGCAGATCTCCTCTAGAGCAGTGATGTTTTGAGGCTGTTGCTGGGCAACACGGACTTTCAACTCCCTCCAAAGATTTTCTATGGGGTTGAGATCTGGAGACTGGCTAGGCCACTCCTGGACCTTGAAATGCTTTTTACGAAGCCACTCCTTCGTTGCCCGGGCGGTGTGTTTGGGATCATTGTCATGCTGAAAGACCCAGCCACGTTTCATCTTCAATGCCCTTGCTGATGGAAGGAGGTTTTCACTCAGAATCTCACGATACATGGCCCCATTCATTCTTTCCTTTACACGGATCAGTCGTCCTGGTCCCTTTGCAGAAAAACAGCCCCAAAGCATGATGTTTCCACCCCCATGCTTCACAGTAGGTATGGTGTTCTTTGGATGCAACTCAGCATTCTTTGTCCTCCAAACACGACGAGTTGAGTTTTTACCAAAAAGTTATATTTTGGTTTCATCTGACCATATGACATTCTCCCAATCTTCTTCTGGATCATCCAAATGCTCTTTAGCAAACTTCCGACGGGCCTGGACATGTACTGGCTTAAGCAGTGGGACACGTCTGGCACTGCAGGATTTGAGTCCCTGGCGGCGTAGTGTGTTACTGATGGTAGGCTTTGTTACTTTTGTCCCAGCTCTCTGCAGGTCATTCACTAGGTCCCCCCGTGTGGTTCTGGGATTTTTGCTCACCGTTCTTGTGATCATTTTGACCCCACGGGGTGAGATCTCGCTTGGAGCCCCAGATCGAGGGAGATTATCAGTGGTCTTGTATGTCTTTCATTTTCTAATAATTGCTCCCACAGTTGATTTCTTCAAACCAAGCTGCTTACCTATTGCAGATTCAGTCTTCCCAAACTGGGGCAGGTCTACAATTTTATTTCTGGTGTCCTTTGACAGCTCTTTGGTCTTGGCCATAGTGGAGTTTGGAGTGTGACTGTTTGAGGTTGTGGACAGGTGTATTTTATACTGATAACAAGTTCAAACAGGTGCCATTAATACAGGTAACGAGTGGAGGACAGAGGAGCCTCTTAAAGAAGAAGTTACAGGTCTGTGAGAGCCAGAAATCTTGCTTGTTTGTAGGTGACCAAATACTTATTTTCCACCTTAATTTGCAAAATTCATTAAAAATCCTACAATGTGAATTTCTGGATTTTTTTCCTCATTTTGTCTGTCATAGTTGAAGTGTACCTATGATGAAAATTACAGGCCTCTCTCATCTTTTTAAGTGGAAGAACTTGCATAATTGGTGGCTGACTAAATACTTTTTTGCCCCACTGTATGTACTCGAAGGCAGGGTAAAGTTACTAGGCATAAGGATAGATAATAATAAGATTAAATAAAGAACCGTGTACACTCCATAAACACAACCTGTCACAATGTTTTAATTTGATTAGGCTACTTCAAATGTCCTGTAGGCTATCTGTGCACATTAGTCCAAAATGTAATTCCAGCATCCAAACTGTGCAGCAGCCATTTGATGAATGGAAAGAGACATCTGTTACAAAACACCAAAAAAGTTTAATGATATTCGGAAATTGTGAAGACAAGCCTTCAATACTGGCTAGACCTGCAAGGCAGGGAGGGATATATTTTCTGTGTGTCAAGATATACATAGTCTGTTTTATTGTGATGTTGAAAATGCAAACCATGACATTGAAGTGCCCGAAGTCGGTATATGCTTTACTTACTGGTTGTGTGGTGCATTGGTACAGAATCAGGTTGTTGGGTAACTATTTACATATATTTTATATAATTATAAATATAGTATCAAAATATAGAAATCTGATTTCCCCCTAGCTGATCATTGTGTGCAGCCAGCTCTGATTGCTGTGTAATGAAACAGGCAGAGTGAGTCAGCTCGTCTGTGGTAGTAGGCGAACCCTCTGCCTTCTGGCCCGTAGCCCTGCCTGGCATCGACTGTGCCACAAATGCATGCTGAAGTGGCAAAGTCAATATCCATGTTTATAAACACAGTGTCACAACAGTTATTTTTATTTGTGGTCGTCATTATTATTTAGAGTCAATATAACGAGGGGGGAGGGTATACCATTTTTTTTTACAGTACAAGGGGAGGGTCATGTGAAAATAGTTTTTACGTTGAGGTACATCTTTTTTTAAAGTCAACTACCAGCAAATTTCTAATGGTCGCTTATGTCTGAGTTTGAGAGGAAACCATCTGGAAATGCTTTGCATAAAGAAAGAATTATTGGAAGTTTTCTCTGTTATCAAGCATTAACATGTCATGGCTCGGCACAATTCATTATGTGTGCCAGACATTCCACCAGCTTTGCTGCCTCGGAATGGAGTGTCAGCAAACAGAACCGTGCATATTTCACATTAATGCCCTGTGAGCTATCATAGCCTCTGGGTGAGTTTGCATTTTGCTCCAGGGCAGTGGGAAGTCGTGAGCTAGTGGTAACAGCGTAACTGCAGCACCGTAGCCAATACTGAATGGCTCCCAAGTGTTTGGGTAAGCATAGTCTGCCAGTCCGTCAGTCAGAAATGTGCATCGGTCTGACTTAAAATTACTGCAACCAGACAGCTTGTCGAATAAAGCTGTTCAGTCAAAGGCTTGAAGGAAATGCAGGCCTATAGTCCTCAAATCACATGTGCCTAATACAACGGGTGTAGACTTAACCATGAAATGTTTGCTCACGAGCCCTTCCCAACAATGCAGAGTTAAAAAATACAAATAGTAACATGAGGACTAAAATACACAAGAATGGAGCTATATACAGGGAGTACCAGTACCAGATCAATGTGCAGGGGCACGAGGTACTTGAGGTAGATATGTACATGAAGGCAGGGTAACATGACTAGTCATAAGAATAGAGAATAATAAGAGTAAAATAAAGAACAGCGTACACTCTTAGAAAAATAGGTGCTACTGTATCTAGAACCTAAAAGGGTTCTTTGCCTGTCACCATTGGAAAACCCTTTGAAGAACCTTTTCTTGGTTGCAGGTCAAACCCTTTTGGGTTCCATGTAGAAACCTTTCTACAGAGGGTTCTACATGGAACCCAAAAAGGGTTTTACCTTGAGCCAAAAAGGGTTCTACCTGGAACTATAAATGGTTCTCTTATGGGGACAGCCGAAGAACCATTTTGGAGAAAAAAAATTCAAAGAAAGTAGCAGCAGCATATGTTGATTGTAGAAGTGTGTATGTGTGTTTTTGTTGCGTTGGTATGTGTGTGTGTGTGTGTGTGTTGTTGGCATGCGTGTTTGCGTACAGTATGTAGTGTATGTGAATATGTGTGGGTTTTGTGTGAGAGTGTTAGTGTAGTGTGTGTATATAGTCTTGTGAGTGTGCATAGAATCAGTGCAAGATAAGATCAGTGCAGATAGTCCAGGTAACCAATATTTTTTGTATTATTTTTTTTACCCCTTTTTCTCCCCAATTTCGTGGTATCCAATTGTTGTAGTAGCTACTATCTTGTCTCATCGCTACAACTCCCGTACGGGCTCGGGAGAGACGAAGGTTGAAAGTCATGCGTCCTCCGATACACAACCCAACCAAGCCGCACTGCTTCTTAACACAGTGCGCATCCAACCCGGAAGCCAGCCGCACCAATGTGTCGGAGGAAACATCGTGCACCAGGCAGCCTTGGTTAGCACGCACTGCGCCCGGCCCACTACAGGAGTCGCTGGTGCACGACGAGACAAGGATTTCCCTACCGGCCAAGCCCTCCCTAACCCGGACGACGCTAGGCCAATTGTGCGTCGCCCCACGGACCTCCCGGTCGCGGCCGGTTACGACAGAGCCTGGGCGCGAATCCAGAGTCTCTGGTGGCGCAGCTGGCGCTGCAGTACAGCGCCCTTAACCACTGCGCCACCCGAGAGGCCCCAGGTAACCATTATTGAACTATTTTACAGTCTGATGGCTATGTAGCAGTCTTATAGTTTTGGCATAGAAGCTGTCTCTGAGCCTGTTGGTCAGAGAGCTGATGCTCCGGTATCGTTTGCAGGACGGTAGCAGATTGAACATTCTACGGCAGGCCTGGGCAACTCCAGTCCTCGGGGGCCTGAGTGGTTTCACACCTTTTCCCCATCCCTATCTAACACAGCTGATGAAACTAATTGCATTCTAAACTGAAGATCCTGGTTAGTTGATTATTGGAGTCAGGTGTGTTACCTGGGTCTGGGGCAAAAGTGTGACACCAATCAGGCCCCCGAGGACTGGAGTTACTCATCCCTGGTCTATGGCTTGGGTGGCTAAAGTCTTTGGAAATTATGTTGTCCTTCCTCTGACACTGCCTGATATAGAGGTCCTGGATGGCAGGCAGCTCAGCCCCAGTGATGTACTGGGCTGTCCACACCACCCTCTGTAGCGCTTTGCTGTCGAGGGCGGTGCATTTGCCATACCAAGCGGTGATGCAGCTGTAGAACTTTTTGAGGAACCAAATCTTGTCAGCCTCCTGAGGGGGAAGCGGCACTGTTATGCCCTCTTTACGACTCTGTAGGTGCGTGTGGACCGTGTTATGTCCTTAGTGATGTAGACACCAAAGAACTTGAAGCTCTCGATGTGGATGGGGGGAGGGGAGTGCACTCCCCTCTTTCTCCTGTAGTCCATGATCAGCTCCTTGGTCTTATTGAGGTTGAGGGAGTGGTTGCTGTGTTGGCACCACATTGCCAAGTCTCTGACCTCCTCCCTGTACGCTGTCTCATCAGCGTCTGTGATCAGGCCTACCACTGTTGTATCAGCAAACTTGATGATGGTGTTGAGTCGTGCATGGCCATGCAGTCGTGGTTGAACAGGGAGTACAGGAGGAGACTAGGCACACCCTTGAGGGGCCCCCGTGTTGGGGGTCAGCGTGGCAGAAGTGTTGTTGCCTACCCTCACCCCCTAGGGACGGCCCGTCAGGAAGGCCAGGATCCAGTTACAGAGAGAGAGGTGTTCAGTCCCAGGGTCCCCTGCTGAGGGGACTGTGGTGTTGAACGCTGAGCTGTAGTCTATGAACAGCATTCTCACATAGTTATTTCCCCTCTTGTCCAGGTGGGAGAGGGCATTGTGATGCGCAATTGCGATGGTGTCATCTGTGGATCTGTTGGTGCGGTATGTGAATTGGAGTGGGTCCAGGGTGTCTGGGATGATGGTGTTGATGTGAGTCATGACCAGCCTTTCAAAGCACTTTATAATTACAGATGTGAATGCTACTGGGTGATAGGCACACGAGACGTGTTGGTAAAAGTGAGGTAGAACGTCCTACCAATTAATGAAAAGTGTCAAGGCTCAGGAGAAGACCCAGATGCAGATAGTTTCGAAGTAACAAAAGTTTATTACAAAAACAGGGGGGCAGGCAAACGACAGGTCAAGGGCAGGCAGAGGTCAGTTGTCTAGAGCAGAGTCCGAAAGGTTCAGAACGTCAGGCAGAGGTCAGTAATCCAGGGTGGTGTTACAAGGTACAGAACGGCAGGCAGGCTCAGGGTCAGGGCAGAAAGAATGGTCACAACTGTGAAAACTAGAAAACAGGAACTAGAGAAAGACAGGAGCACGGGAAAAACGCTGGTAGGCTTGATGAGACAAATCAAACTGGCAACAGACAAACAGAGAACACAGGTATAAATACACTGGGGATAATGGGGAAGATGGGCGACACCTGGAGGGGGGTGGAGACAATCACAAAGACAGGTGAAACAGATCAGGGTGTGACAGAAAATAATTGAACACAATTTTGTCTCTCCCACCTCAACAAGGGTAGAAACTATGTTCTTAAATAGGCAGACTATTAATTGGTGTGGAAGATAGGCCTACATACTTAAAATAGGTCTACATACTTGGACTTGAACTACACTGACACATTGCCAGGACAAATTCAATCAATGGCCGTGGTTCCATAGTGTTCAGTAGGCCCCTAGAAAGGGAACAAAGGAACCGCAAGAAAGAGAGGAAGAGCAAAATCTGAAATCCAATTCCATCAAACCCATGTGAGCAATTATCATAATTACATACTAGAGGGGGTTTTTTCTGTCTGGGAACTGAAGCAGAAAGGAGAGAATCCCACAGATAGAAATTGGCTGTGTCTGAGTAGGTGGTGGAGAGGAGGAGGGGGAGAAGGAAGGGGAAGGAGAGAGAAAAGGTAGTGTAGTGAAGAAGAGAGGGTGGTGAGAAAGAAGGAGGAGGTGTGAGAGAGGTGAAGAGCGTAGAACAGGGCGTGAGAACAGACACTTGATTTTCCACTAGCTCTGGTTACTCATTACTGCACTGGCACACCCCTTCTATTCTCCCACTCTGTCTCCTCTCCACTCTCCCTCTCTCTTTTCCTTATTTCTGGATCCGTTCCTCTCTCATCTCCTCCCTACTTTCCTTTTCAATCCTCTCCCACTCTTCTCTCTTTCCCTGTGTCCTCTTCTCTCTTCTCTCTTTCCCTGTGTCCTCTTCTCTCTTCTCTCTTTCCCTGTGTCCTCTTCTCTCTTTCCCTGTGTCCTCTTCTCTCTTCTCTCTTTCCCTGTGCCCTCTTCTCTCTTTCCCTGTGTCCTCTTCTCTCTTCTCTCTTTCCCTGTATCCTCTTCTCTCTTCTCTCTTTCCTTGTGCCTCTTCTCTCTTCTCTCACATCCTCTCATGTACTACCCTCTCTCTTTCTCTCTCTTCCTCTATTCTTCCCTCCTCATCCCTCTCCTCATTTATTTCTCCACCCTCAGGAGCAGTGTGAGTCGTGAGTCTGTCAAAATGCTGGCATTGTCTACCCTCCAACCCTGAACCCACCCCCCGCCCTGCTGCTTAGAAGGATGGAGACAGAAACGATGCCCTTAGAGCACAAACACACACACAACCACACACAAACACACACACTTCATCATTCTTTCAGACACAGCAAACTCACCCCCAACCACTTACACCAACCCGCGCACACACCATGTATCATTGCATCACCATTTCATAACCTCCTCATTTTCTCTCCTCTAATTTAATTTATCATTTTTTTTCTCCCTCTCTCTCTTTCATAGCCCCCGCTATGCATATTAATGACACATGGAGAAGGATTGATTAAAATCGCACCAAGGAAAGAGTGTATGAGCACACAATTAAATGACAGCTTATTCTCTGGGAGAGAAACACATTTATAATGGATTTATACTGTATCATTAAAAATCCCATTGTATATGCATACGATTTACATATCACCTCCGTTAATATGGAGTAAACAAAAGCAGCCTAGACATTCACTGACTATGTTGCAGCTCAATGTTAGATAGATGACAGTGGCTCAAAATTTGATAGATTACATCTTAAATGGTAACCTGACGTATTCTCCTATTCCCCTGGTCAAAAGTTCACTCCGAAATCCACAGACGATGTAATTGACATCACACTGCACACTGCCCTTTCCCATCTGGGCAAGAGGAATACCTATGTAAGAATGCAGTTCATTGACTACAGCTCAGCCTTCAACACCATAGTACCCTCCAAGCTCATCATTAAGCTCGGGGCCCTGGGTCTGAACCCCGCCCTGTGCAACTGGGTCCTGGACTTCCTGATGGGCCGCCCCCAGATGGTGAAGGTAGGAAACAACACCTCCACTATGCTGACCCTTAACACAGGGGCCCCACAAGGGTGTGTGCTCAGCCCCCTCCTGTACTCACTCAATCATCAAGTTTGCAGACGACACAGCAGTAGTAGGCCTGATTACCAAAAAGGATGAGACAGCCTACAGGAAGGAGGTTAGGGCCCTGGCAGAGTGGTGCCAGGAAAATAACCTCTCCCTCAATGTCAACACAACTAAGGAGCTGATCGTAGACTTCAGGAGACAGTAGAGGAAGCACGCCCCCATCCACATCAATGGGACCGCAGTGGAGAAGGTGAAAAGTTCCTCGGCGTACACATCACTGACAATCTGAAATGGTCCACCCGCACAGACAGTGTGGTAGAGAAGGCGCAACAGCGTCTCTTCAACCTCAGGAGGCTGAATAAATGAGTCTTTGCCCCTAAGACCCTCACAAAGTTTTACAGATGCACCACTGAGAGCATCCCGTCAGTCTGTATCAATGCCCGGTACAGCAACTGCACAGTCCGCAACCGCAGGGCTCTCCAGAGGGTGGTGCGGTCTGCCCAACGCATCACCGGGGACACACTGCCTGCCTTCCAGGACACCTACAGCACCCGATGTCACAGGAAGGCCAAAAGGACCATCAAAGACATCAACCCCCCGAGACACAGCCTGTTTACCCCGCTATCATCCAGAAGGCGAGGTCAGTACAGGTGCATCAAAGCTGGGACCTAGGTAATGAAAATCTCAAGGCCATCAGACTGTTAAATAGCCATCACTAGCCGGCCTCCACCCAGCATCCTGCCCTGAACTTAGTCACGCTGGCTACCACTTGGTTACCTAACCCTGCACATTAGAGGCTGCTGCCCTATGTACATAGACATGGAATCACTGGCCACTTTAATAATGTTTACATACTGTATTTTACTGTATTCTAGTCAATGCCACTCCGACATTGCTTGTCCTAAAATGTATATATTTCTTAATTCCACTATTTTACTTGTAGATTTGTGTGTATTGTTGTGAATTGTTAGATACTACTGCACTGTTGGAGCTAGAAACACAAGCATTTCACTACACCCGCATTAACATCTGCTAAATATGTGTATATGACAAATTAAATGTGATTTGATTTGATTATCCTTTAAGGTATGACTTTTTTCTGTACCACTCAGTCAGACAATGCCGCTATGTGGAAAGTATACCTCCATTTCAGATAGAGACCAGGAACCCATCTACTGTGTCAAAATCCAATGTATGTCAATAATGGGATCTGGTTTCCTCGATGTCCCAAAACGCCAGCATAGAGCCAGTAGAGGTTATAGGTCACAAAGCAATTCTTTTTTGGTCTATTTTTAGAGCTAGAATTCTCTGCAGAGTGAATTCTTTCTGAAGGGTATTGACTATTTCTCTAGCACAGGTATTATACGGTTGATGTTGGTTTTGACAGTCTGGGTCCATGCCTGCAGAGGCTGGAGCTTTAAATCAATCTTTACAGTTCCCAGGTCTGCCTTTGCTTTTTCTCTGAGGCCCTGGTCCAATTGAACATTTGTCCTTCTTTCCTCCCTTCCTTTTTTTTAATCACTGATCTGTGTGTGATCGGATAGCAATCATCTCCGATCTTGGAGTGTGTAGTGGGTAGGACTATATGAGTACTATGGGGGTACTTTGTAATTAAGAATACATTGGAAGCATATTCAAGGATGTCTTTTAAACAACTGCTCCATCCCTAAGTCTCCATTCATTTGAGGAATTATGCATGTCCAAACAAGGGTCAGGATCTGGACGAAACATAATTAGAACCAAATTAATGTCAACTCATTTTTTGCTGCTACCCAGTGTCATCTATTTGATTCCTCCACAACAGTCTTCATCAGGCTACTCCGGTTAAAACCCCATCAAAGACCATTAAGGCTGGAAACGATGCTGTATCATAAGGCTAAAAGGAAGATCACACACGGGAACAGTAAACAGTGAGTGAGCGGACATTCACTCTCTTTTCATCTCTGTTTTGATAGACTCGACCAGTAGCCTTTGAAAAAGGAGGAAACAGAAAGGTGGGGAAGGGTTTTAGCATCGCACAAGCTCAAGGGGTACAGCATTTGAAGAGAAGACATCTAAGCCGTGTGCATGGGTAAAGGGGGGGAGAGAGAGAGAAAGGGAGAGAGAGCCTTCCCATCACTCTGTTGAGAGCTGGGGGGAGAGGAGATTTAGGCCCTGGCTTGACCGTTTGTGTGAAGAATCACACGGCGACATTGTCGCTCTGTAATCCAATACTGTCTTGTATGTTTGGAGTGACTTCCTCCAGGTGGTTTGAGGTTCTGAAAGGAGAACAACACTAGAATGGAAATCTATACTGGAGATGAAGTATGAAATGTTACACAACACACCATCAAACAAACAAATGAATGCATGCACACACACACACACACACACATAGTAACTGTATACACACACACACACACGTGTTCCACACTCCAAGGCTAAACGCAATTTACACACTTACACACAAACAGTCTGGCTCTACCCTGCTGCCGGCTGTCTGTAACTAATTCACGGTGAAAATGTACCCGGGCCCTACTCTACTCTGCTATTTCATTTAGTGTAGGATCCAGTGAAGCATGGAGTCTAGCCATGATGATTTCTGCCTTATCAGATTTCTTCAGATATTTCACCTGACGTTTGCCACCAAATAAATGTGGTTGTTGATCTACTTCACAGCTTGATTTGGGGAGGGCGGCGGTTCTACATATGGACACAGACAGTTCATCTCAAAAGTCTAAAACGGCCTCCTTATCTGCTATCCTCTATCTACACTGATATGAATGAGCTGGAAAGGCCTGGAGCTAATTCACACCAAGAATCCTATTGCTTTGACCTCTCCTGTTTTCGGATCAAAGTGCATGTCTGTGTGGCCTATGGGGCTTCTGTGTGTTTGTGTTTGTGTGTCTAACTCTCTCTCCCACTCTGTTTCTCTAGATGCGTTCGACGCGGGGTGTGTCAGTGTGGCCGGTGGGGCTGGTCAGTGGGCGGAGGTACGAGCGCCCCATAGTGGATAAGGGCAAAGTGGTGGGCTGGTACACTGGCTGGAGGCCCGACCGCCCCTTCGCCATTGACATGGCAGGTAAGAGCACATCTAATCATCTAGGGCAGAGGAACAGACCCCAGTGTTTAAAAAAAATCTGGAATGCAGCCCAACATGGTGTTGTAAACTGCTTCACACTATTAATGGACTCTTGTGTTTGGGGTGAGGAGTTGGAGACTGTTCTCGGTCTGTCTCTAAAAGGGTGCGTCAGGGAACGGTGCTTCTCGGCTGTAAGCACATCTAAAAGTAAAGTGGGATGCTGCTCACCACTTCAGCCTTCTCTCTCTCCCTCTCTCTCTCTTTCTCCTCTCTCTGTCCCTCTTTCTCTGCTCTGCTCTGTCCATAACAAACCCATCTAGTGGTCCCTCCTGCATTAATGGTTCCACTAACCACACAATAACACTCAAGCGTGCAAATAAAGGGACACAGCCAGACATGCGATGGACACACATTTTACCCATACTCTGTGCTTGCAAACACACACACAGACAATTAAGACATTGTAACAGAAGAGCCTACTCCTATCCTTATCTCCTCTCCTCCTGTTCTACATCTCCCCTTATCAACCTTTTCCCTTTTCTCCTGTGCTTTCCTCTACTCTCCCTATCTCCCCTAGCCTTTCTTATCTTTCTGTGTGTTTCAATTGGCAGAGCATGGCTCTTGAAATGCTAAGGTTCATGGGTCAAATTCCTGCTGGGGTCACCCATATGAAAATATATGGACGCATTATTAAGTCGCTTTGGACAAAAGTGCCTGCTAAATGGCGATAGGCAGCCTATCGGTTACAAAGTTGGGCCAATAACCGAAAGGTCGCTGGTTTGAATACCTGAGCGGACAAGGTGAAATATCTGTTGATGTGCCCATGAGCAAGGCACTTACCCCAATTTGCTCCAGGGGTGCCGTATTACTATGACTGACCCTGTAAAAAATACATTTCACTGCATTTCACTGCATTTCACTGCATTTCACTCCATTAAAGAACAACAAATTGATCAGAAATACAATGTAGACATTGTTAATGTTGTAAATGACTATTGTAGCTGGAAATTGCATATTTTTGATGGAAGATTTACATAGGCGTACAGAGGCCCATTATCAGCAACCATCACTTCTCAACGTCAACAGTTAAGAGGCGAGTCCGGGATGCTGACCTTCTAGTACCTTTGTCCAGTGTCTGTGCTCTGCCTAGAAGGCCAGCATCCCGTACTCGCCTCTTCACTGTTGACGTCGACACTGGTGTTTTGCGGATACTATTTAATGAAGCTGCCAGTTGAGGACTTGTGAGGCATCTGTTTCTCAAACTAGACAGTAATATATTTGTCCTCTTGCTCAGTTGTGCCCTGGGGCCTCCCACTCGTCTTTCTATTCTGGTTACGGCCAGTTTGCGCTGTTCTGTGAAGGCAGTAGTACACAGCGTTGTACAAGATCTTCAGTTTCTTGGCAATTTCTCGCATGGAAGTCTTCATTTCTCAGAAGAAGAATAGACTGACGAGTTTCAGAAGAAAGTACTTTGTTTCTGGCCATTTTGAGCCTGTAATCGAACCCAAAAATGCTGATGCTCCAGATACTCAACTAGTCTAAAGAAAGCCAGTTTTATTGCTTGTTTAATCAGGACAATGGTTTTCAGCTGTGCAACCATAATTGCAAAAGGGTTTTCTAATGATTAATTAGCCGTTTAAAATGATAAACTTGGATTAGCTAACACAACGTGACATTGGAACACAGGAGTAAGGTTAGCTGATAATGGTCCTCTGTACGCGTATGTAGATATTCTATAAAAATGTCTACACTGTATTTCTGATCAATTTGATTCAATTTTAATGGACAAAAAATGAGCTTTTCTTTCAAAAAACAAGGACATTTCTAAGTGACCCCAAACTTTTGAACGGTAGTGTACATATATTATATTCACCACAGAACTTGCAATCAATCATTTTTTTTGCCCACAAAAACCCCCTTTAATCACTATTCATCTGCTGTACAATGGGCAATGTTGAGCAGTGTGTAAATTGCAGCTTTTACCTTAATAACTTGTATTGTGGTATTGGAGGCTATTGTTAGCAGCCAAGTTGGCCAATTAATCCGTCCCAACGCTGCTCTATCTCATTTACTGGGCCACAATTGGGCCAGAGAAAGAGGAGATGGTTGAGTATTCTGCTGGTGCAGTCACACACACGCGAGCGCACGCACGCACACACACTTGCAAGCACACGCACACACAGTTCTGTATATCTCGTCCCACACACATGCGCCAACACGCAAAGCCCTGTCCGTCATTGTCTTGGAGTGGAGCTCTCACCTGAAGAGGATTTTGAGAGAGCAACATGAAAGTGTTTAGTGTTTACACCACAGCGAGTAAGTGTGGGGGGGGGGGGGGGGGCATGCTGACACTTAGTCTTTAATGAGTCATGCTATTGCTAATATTAACCCTTTTCTTGACCAATGGTCATAAGCCTCACTCATAAAACAGGAAGTAACCAGCTGTGTCACAGTATTCTAAAATGTCTATCCTTCCTTTGTCTCCTTTCCAAAGGTTTCCACCATTGTATCAGTGATCATTTAGCAGACAAAGATATGCTTTACTTGATTTATTAGGATCCCCATTAGCCGACGCCAATGGCAACAACTAGTCTTCCTGGGGTCCGACACATAACGAAAAATACATTACAGACCAAAACAACTTTACAATTGACATACATTTAAAAACATTAACATGTAGTGTGTGTGTGTGTGTGTGTGTGTGTGTGTGTATCTATCAGTTACACATAAGGTACATGTCAGTCAGCGGAGGCTGCTGAGGGGAGGATGACTCATAATAATGGCTGGAACAGAGTAAAGGGAATGGCATCAAACACCCGGAAACCATGTGTTTAATGTATTGGATACCATTCCACTCCAGTCATTACCACGAACCCATCCTCCCCAATTAAGATGCCACCAACCTCCTGTACATACACACAACAAGTAGGTCACATGGGGGAGAGGCGTTTGTCGTTTGTTTTAGAAACCAGGTTTGCTGTTCATTTGCGCGATATAAGATGAACGGGAGTTTTTTTGTATAGTTTCTAACATGTACAGTACATAGAAAGAGAACCATAAAGAAAATGACAAGGAAAAGAAGCCAGGGAAGGAAGCTGGATGAAACTATTGAGACAGAAACTGCACTGACAGACAGGCATTGCTAACAGATGCACTAATCTTCATACCACCTTAGCTGCAGGTTAAGAGATGTCTATCTTATAATTGCTTTCATACCTGGGGTACAGCTTCTGGGCTTTCACTGCAGTATCACTCACTGCTCAGTAATATGCCTGATAGGACTGACCCAATAGGAAGATCTCAGTGGACTAACTCAGACACACTGTGTGTATGTGTGTGTGTTAAACTGGCAACCTTCTTTGACTCCAAATGCAGGAAATACACAACACGCACTGGCACACACACACAACCTCACAATCTCTCAGTGGAGTGGAAGGATACCCATGAGAGTAGAGTTATGGCCTAGAAAACAGAGTGCTAGAAACGTGGAGGGGCGAGTAAACGTAATATGCTATTCCATGCAGCCACCAGCACACCCCATACCCAGTGGTATTGCATATATTGTAACTGAGATAAGGAGAGTAATATGAGATACTGTAGTGGGATCTTCCTGTGATACTGTCTGGCATTCTCAATGCATAGTCATGAACAGCAAACACACACACACCCACGTGCACACACTCTGCCGCACAGTTGAGATATATCTGATCTCCGGTCAGTTGCACCATAGTTCGAGGTCATCAATGATCTGTATGTAGTTACTTCCAGGATGATTAATAAAGCAAGGAATTAACTGATCCCAAGATTGACATGTGATGTGTGAGACATAATCATCTGACCAGGCATATGAACCTCTTCCGCTTCCTTTTCTCCAGGTTTTGCAGTGAACCTCCAAGTGGTCCTGGGGAACCCACGGGCGTTGTTCAAGCGTAGGGGTTCCCAGCCTGGTATGCAGGAGTCTGACTTCCTGAAACAGATCACCAAGGTGGGGGAGCTGGAGCCCAAAGCCAACAACTGCACTAGGGTGAGTAGCCCATCATTGTGGCAACCTCATTAATCCCTGACCTCTAACCCCATATCAGACCCCAAAGACTTGCTAATTGGTCAAAACAACAAGTTGGCATGACAGTGAGATTTTTTTTGTTTGTTTGTGATGAAGCACCTTCTCCTAATATAGCATCTGTGTGTCCTCCCTTCATCAGTTAGGCTACCTCCCTCCTCTCTTGTACAGCTCATGACACTGTTAGTCATCATCATTATCAGCCCATTAGTTTAATGGGGCCACTGCAGGCTGATATTAATACATACCATTAGCAGGATGTGACATCATCAATTATCACCCACCACGGTCATATCACCAGCAGTACGTGACATCATCACCAATAACAGCCCAGCACTGCAGTACCACAGAACGGTGCGCTCCGTTTTGGGGAAACGTGTCATTTTGTACAAACCATCATGCAACGTAGAAAACGTTGAACTGGACCCCAGGTAAAAGTTGCCTTTAGGCACAGATCTAGGGTCAGCTTACCTGCCCCACATGCTAACCTTAAAAGGGGAAATTCTCAATTGAAACATTAAAGTGTTTTCCCCTGTTTAAGTAAAAAGCTGAGGTAGAGGGCTGGAGAAATGTAACCACTCTCAAATTAATAGACACAGCTAACGAAGCATAATATAACATTGATAGTTTTAGCCATTTTTTGAGACTATATGTACTTTGTTTACAAACATTGGAGTAAAACAAGCTTTATATTCTGGGTTATGATGGGGTGTGACAGTTGAACTAAGCTCATGGGGTATTTCTAAGTTATATTCTTCAAGGATCAATGGGTAAATACCACTGGGCACAGACCTCAGTTCAGAATCTAGTTTTTATTCACATTTGGTTGAGTTGTCCACTAACGTGAATTCAATGTGGAATCAACAACAAATGTCACCATATCATTGGATTTAGGTTAAAAGCTGGGTAAAAAAAAAGAAAGACCAAATGCCGTTACGTTATTCATTTATGCAAATCCAATCAGTTTTCCACGTTGAGTCAACAACATCACATTTCTTTGTTTGGGTTGAAATGATGAGACGTTGATTCAACCAGTTTTTGCCCAATGTGATGTCATTCATTTTTTAAGTCCAAATAGATGTAGCAACTGCAGATTTCTCCTTTAAGCATTAGGGAGGAAATACAAAACTTATCTAACTTCAACCTTGGAAAAACAAATGCTCAAACTGCTAAAGACTTGGAGTGAGTAGAGACAAGAGATGAGAAGGAAGAAGGGAGGGTTAAAGGAGAGGTGGAACAAGACAGAGGAGAGAAAGAAATAGACAGAGATAGGGAAGAACATTAGGCAGGAGAGAGAAAGATGAGAAAATATTTTAGACAGACAAAGGAGAATCCAATTTGGAAGGAGAGAGAGAGAGCAGACAGGAAATTTACTGCCATGGATTCAGACTGTCTTTTAACTACTAGACACACTGGCACAGGGTGCTCTGCACACTCTGCCAACTCAGCACTTTCGGTGCCAATAGAGATTGGACTGCCTTTAACCCCCCCCCAAATCTCCCTCAACCTCTTCCATTTTATTACAGATGGGTTCTAACTAGATTCTACCTCAACCTCGCATTTTATTACAGATGGGTTCTAACTAGATTCTACCTCAACCTCGCATTTTATTACAGATGGGTTCTAACTAGATTCTACCTCAACCTCGCATTTTATTACAGATTGGTTCTACCTAGATTCTACCTCACCCTCCCATTTTATTACAGATGGGTTCTAACTAGATTCTACCTCAAATCCGCACAACAGACCAGACTAGAATATTGTAGAATTTTCTGAGAGAATGAGAGGAGAAGAGGTGAAATAAGAGGGAAGGGATTTAGGAAAGGAACAATAGAATGAAACACAAACCTATGCCTGCTTCGCTGGCTGCAGCATTTGTCTCGTTAGATATGCAAAACGGCCCAATTATCAGCCCCGTGTGCAGGAAAGGACATGTTCCACCTGAGTGGAGTCGGGAATGGATGGCACTGCACACCAACCATCCATCACTGTGTATGTGTGTGAACACAAATTACTGGGTTGGAAATAGAAGTGAGGCACTTTCCATGTACTACAGTAAAAGGTAGAAGTCTATTCGGTCTGATCCACTCCCTCCCTTTCTGTCACAAAGAGCTTTTTCTTGAATATTTTAACAAAGGCACCATTCCATTTCATATAGTTGGCTCAGTGATATAGTGAAAGTTATGCATCTATCTGGTGTGTGCTCATCAGAGAACACACACACACTAACCCTCTCGCCCCCTCTCTCAGGTGTTGGTGTGGCACACTCGTACAGAGAAGGTGAATCTGGGCAACGAGCCCAGACATCGACAGGACAGTGTGGTTATCGAGGTCTAAGGGGTGGGATAACCGAGGAATAAGCAAGCCCATTGGTCAGACAGACTGACAGTAATTTCTTGAACTACACTACTGACATCACCTTGCTTGACCATAACCTTGATATGGATTACACTATGATGAACAGGACTTTGGACCAATTGCATGGATGGGAACTGCTGCCTGAATGTTGTGAATGGCTCAATGAGATTCCGGACCTCAAAGGGGACCATAATGCACTGGGGTGACCATTGCTTTCCCAGGGGACTCTGCTCTCGTACTGCAATGTGGCCCAGTCCCTTATAAAAAGTGATTCCTATGAAGTATGCAGGCTAAACAAGACCGTCTGTCTGTCTACATGTATGTGTGTATGTAAACTCAGCAAAAAAACGAATAAAAAAATCATTCCTTTTTCAGGACCCTGTCTTTCAAAGACAATTAGTAAAAATCCAAATAACTTCAGAGATATTCATTGTAAAGGGTTTAAACACTGTTTCCCATGCTTGTTCAATGAACCATAAACAATTAATGAACATGCACCCGTGGAACGGTCGTTAAGACACTAACAGCTTATAGACGGTAGGCAATTAAGGCCACAGTTATGAAAACTTAGGGCACTAAGAGAGGCCTTTCTACGGACTCTGAAAAACACCAAAAGAAAGATGTCCAGGGTCCCTGCTCATCTGTGTGAACGTGCCTTAGGCATGCTGCAAGGAGGCATGAGGACTGCAGATGTGGCCAGGGCAATAAATTGCAATGTCCGCACTGTGAGATGCTGAAGACAGAGCTACAGGGAGACAGGACAGACAGCTGAACGTCCTCGCAGTGGCAGACCACGTGTAACAACACCTGCACAGGATAGGGTACATCCGAACATCACACCTGCGGGACAGGTACAGGATGGCAACAACAACTGCCAGAGTAACACCAGGAATGCACAATCCCTCCATCAGTGCTCAGACTGTCCGCAATAGGCTGAGAGGGGCTGGACTGAGGGCTGTATGCCTGTTGTAAGGCAGGTCCTCACCAGACATCACCGGCAATAACGTCGCCTATGGGCACAAACCCACCGTCGCTGGACCAGACAGGACTGGCAAAAAGTGCTCTTCACAGACGAGTCGTGGTTTTGTCTCACCAGGGATGATGGTCGGATTCGCGTTTATCATCGAAGGAATGAGCTTTACACCGAGGCCTGTACTCTGGAGCGATTTGGAGGTGAAGGGTCCGTTATGGTCTGGGGCGGTGTGTCACAGCATCATCGGACTGAGCTTGTTGTCATTGCAGGCAATCTCAACGCTGTGCGTTACAGGGAAGACATCCTCCCCCTCATGTGGTACCCTTCCTGCAGGCTCATCCTGACATGACCCTCCAGCATGACAATGCCACCAGCCATACTGCTCGTTCTGTGCGTCATTTCCTGCAAGACAGGAATGTCAGTGTTCTGCCATGGCCAGCGAAGAGCCTGGATCTCAAGCCCATTGAGCACGTCTGGGACCTGTTTGATCCTAGGATGAGGGCTATGGACATTCCCCCCAGAAATGTCCGGGAACTTGCAGGTGCCTTGGTGGAAGAGTGGGGTAACATCTCACAGCAAGAACTGGCAAATCTGGTGGAGTCCATGAGGAGGAGATGCACTGCAGTACTTAATGCAGCTGGTGGCCACACCAGATACTGACTGTTACTTTTGACCCCCCCCTCCTTTGTTCAGGGACACATTATTCAATTTTTGTTAGTCACAGGCCTGTGGAACTTGTTCAGTTTATGTCTCAGTTGTTGAATCTTGTAATGTTCATACAAATATTTACACATGTTAAGTTTGCTGAAAATAAACGCAGTTGACAGTGAGAGGATTTATTTTTTTGCTGAGTTTGTGTGTGTACCAGATCAACGAGTATGAAACTGAACAATATGTGTGTATGTCTGTAAAGACATACCAATAAGAACATGGGCTGTGATTAGTAGATCACCTGCTGGGTGTCGACTAACGATGGCCATTCGACATGCACAATCGTCGGGAAATGAACAGAAAATCTCTTCCGATGGTCTGTGGTCAGCGGCGACCAGACGGCCAACCTGCTACGGACGGCTAACATTCCGGTTGGTTTTCTCGTTCTCAAGTGTCTGTGGGTCTGTGACACACTGGACCACAGAGACAAACTCCAGGAGTACAACTTTTATTCCAAATGACCCTCTTGTAAAAGCAGGAAAAAGAAAAGAAAAAACAACTTTACAATAAAAGAGTCATTGGACAAAAATGGTCACAATAGTTCATGGCTATTCACTGTTTAATGCACGGAAAAGAACATTTCTCTCTGTACTAGGCACCAGAAAATGTAAACACCACTAGAAATAAACCTGGAGGACATGCTGTGTGTATGAATTCTCTTGTGTGTGTGTGTGTGTGTGTGTGAGTTCTCTGAGTGTGTGTTCTCTTGTTATTACATGGCAGGGACCCTGTATGTGGATAGCATCTCCAACTTAGAACTACACACAGAATGTCTGTGTTTGATCTATTGTTTGTTGATTTCTAGTGCACCACCTATTTCCCCCTGCAGTATTTCTTCACCTTCTTTCCCCACTATAGAATCTATAAATTGACATAAAGCAGGATTAGACAGAGATTATGTCATCATAGAGGCCGGGAAGTAAGCAAACGTGATGTTAAGCCAACTGTTCCAATCCCTGACAGCTCCATTAGGCTCCCAATGTCAACACACTTCCTGAATCATCTGGAGTGTTATGTCATCACTGGCATCATCTCTTTCTTCTCGTATTCTGGTCCCCTCCCCCTCCACGTAAGCTCCCTGCCCCACCGACTGTCGTCCAGGTTTATTTGCCTCTAATGCCCGATTCACACTAAATGGCCACCACGAACCATACTGTGCTGGCTCAGATATAGTCTTTTCACTGTCATTTCCAGCAACTAAGGTGGATGCGTAACCAGGCCAAGCCCAGTACAGCTTGGCTTTGTAGTGTCAATCAGACAGAACTGTGCTTCTTCTTGTTCTGCACACAACAAAACACCACAGTAAGATGGTAGAACACAACCTCACTGGGGGGGGGGGGGGGGGGGGGGGGGTCTATATCTCACACACATACAGTAATACAGTACTGGATCATACAATGTCTTGCTACAGGAGCTCTGAATGCCCAGAGGGGAGTACAGTATAATATACACACATGATATTGATGGGTGGGGTGGGGTGGTCACCAACATGTTATCCATATCTCTCCATTTAAATATCTATTTACTCACTATCGGGTTCTGGTGATGATATATTATTATTATTAGACGCTTGTATTATTGGTCCAGCAGCTTTTCTCTTTCGCCAATATGTTGTTTTTTTTAACAAAAGAAAAAAAGTCAAAAGAATAAGAAAGTAAAAGTCCCAAGTAAAGAGATGAACACACAGCTGCCAGTCTGTTTTCACCCCAGACTCCGCCCCCGCAGCACACAGAGGGAGAGAGGGGTCTCTAAAGGAATCATAAACGGGGAGGAGGGAGAACAGTGGAGCAGTCCATAGATTGCCCCATGTGCGTCGTTTCCTGTTTTGCAGTTGGTGAGTGAGGGTAGAGGAGGAGATTTGGGGTGACATGGTTGTTCTGCCTCCCTCTCCCACTCTCCCCCCTCCCCTCCCTCACTTCCACAGCTGGGTACTGAGGGTCTGGCCCGAGGGAGGACCCACCCCCCCACCCATGGGAGCACCTGGTTGAACAAAGCCGGGTGGCGCTGCCACACCACCACTCATGGCGATGCCCGATATCTGCTGGGTCATCTGAGAGAGATAAGAGATAGAGACATGGTGTGTGAGAGAGGCAGAGAAAGAGAGGAGGGAGGGGCAGAGAAAATAGAGACCGTTAAGAAGGTTGGACAAACCATTTAGACAATTCTAGAATGACAGCAACAACCAGCTTAAAGGGATACTTTGGGAGTTTGATAACGAGGCCCTTTATCTACTTTCCCCAGAGTTCGATGGCCTTGTGGATACCATTTTTATGTCTCTGTGTCCAGTATGAAGTCATTTAGAGGTAGCTCCGTGAACCAATGCTAATTAGCATTAGCGCAATGACTGGAAATGGGTCCGCTATCAGATGACTGGAAATGTATGAGTAACGCTAGTTAGCAATTGCGCTAGTTAGCAACTTCCTTCAAACTGCACGCAGAGACATAAAATGGGATCCACAAGGTCATCGGAGTCCGGGGAAGTCGATTTGAAAAAGATCCCAAAGTATCCCTTTAACGCAGCGGACATTATTTCCTTACTGCATGTGTAAAGGACCGGAGAGAGTACACCCTCCTCTCATCTCTTTAGTCCTCAGTCAGTCCATCTCCCTCCCATCCCCCCTTGCCCATTTCTCCTCTGCCTCTCCTGCCACTGTCCAGTCTTGGCTATCTAATCCATTAGAAATGCCCTTGCAGCAGTAGAATTATCGGCTTGTCTGAGATGTGTGTGTGTGTGTGTGTGTGTGTAGCCCAGACAAGCATAATGATTCGAGAGCACTTTTGAGTAGCCCCCCCCCACCAACCATCCTTTCCAAACCCCACCCATAGGTTAAAAGCCCAACAGCACACCCTGAACCCATTACAGTACACACACAACTATATCATGTACTGCACCGAGGCAGAGTGTGTGTGTGTTTGATGTGTTGTCAGTGGGAGCACAGTGATTTATGATCTCTCATTAACCTCCTGCAGTCGTAAGGAAATGACAGTGCTCACACACAAAGGTTGGGTAAAGCTACAGAGACACACACAGAGGGGGGAATGAGAAGAGAATTTCCCCCATGATCACCCACTGTGTGTGTGTGTATTACCTGGTTCACATTCCACTGGCCCTGCTGTTGTTGCTGCTGCTGCATGGCGGCGTACATCTGGGGAGTCCCCGCCCCCGCTGGCATAGCTCCGCCCGGAGGCCCCATCATGCCTTGCTGCATACTCATGTAACCGCCGTTGGGCATCGCCATACCGACCATCATGCCAGAGTTCTGCCCCATCATGGCTCCTCCTCCCTGGGGCATAACACCGCCCGTCATGGTTGTGGGTGGCATAGCTCCGCCCACTCCTGGGTAAGTCTGGAAGTTAGGCTGTCCGGAGGGCTGGCTGGGGAACTGCTGCATCGGAGGCTGGCCCATATACATAGCAGCAGCTGGAGTTGAGGACACACACACAGACAGAGAGAGAGAGAAAGCATTTGGGTCAACACTTAGTATCAGCAGAGGAAATACATTCTCAAGGTTACCTCCACTAGATTTCTCCTGCAGCAACGCTACATAAAGAAAAGGTTGGAAGTTTACATACACCTTAGCCAAATACATTTAAACCCAGTTTTTCACCATTTCTGACACTTAATCCAAGTAAAAAATCCATGTTTTAGGATCACCACTTTCATTTTAAGGTTGTGAAATGTCAGAATAATAGAGAGAATGATTTATTTCAGCTTTTATTTCTTTCATCACATTCCCAGTGGGTCAGAAGTTTACATGCACTCAATTATTATTTGGTAGCATTGCATTGAAATTGTTTAACTTGGGTCAAATGTTTTGGGTAGCCTTCCACAAGCTTCCCACAATAAGTTGGGTGAATTTTGGCCCATTCCTCCTGACAGAACTGGTGTAACTGAGTCAGGTTTGTAAGCCTCCTTGCTCGCACACGCCTTTTCAGTTCTGCCCACACATTTTCTATAGGATTGAGGTCAGTGCTTTGTGATGGCCAATCCAATACCTTGACTTTCTTGTCCTTAATCCATTTTGCCACAACTTTGGAAGTATGCTTGGGGTCATTGTCCATTTGGAAGACCCATTTGCGACCAAGCTTTAACTTCCTGACTGATGTCTTGAGATGTTGCTTCAATATATCCACATAATTTTACCTCCTCATGATGCCATCTATTTTGTAAAGTGCACCAGTCCCTCCTGCAGCAAAGCACCCCCACAACATGATGCTGCCACCCCCGTGCTTCACGGTTGGGATGGTGTTCTTCGGGTTGCAAGCCTCCCCCTATTTCCTCCAAACATAATGATGGTCATTATGGCCAAACAGTTCTATTTTTGTTTCATCAGACCAGAGGACATTTCTCCAAAAAGTACGAGCTCTGTCCCCATGTGCAGTTGCAAACTGTAGTCTGGCTTTTTATGGCGGTTTTGGAACAGTGGCTTCTTCCTTGCTGAGCGGCCTTTCAGTTTATGTCGATATATAGTACTCGTTTTACTGTGGATACTTTTGTACCCGTTTCCTCCAGCATGTTCACAAGGTCCTTTGCTGTTGTTATGGGATTGATTTGCACTTTTCGTACCAAAGTACATTCATCTCTAGGCGTCTCCTTCCTGAGCGGTATGACGGCTGCGTGGTCCCATGGTGTTTATACTTGTGTACTATCGTTTGTATAGATGAACGTGGTACCTTCAGGCATTTGGAAATTGCTCCCAAGGATGAACCTGACTTATGGAGGTCTACAATTGTTTTTCTGAGGTCTTGGCTGATTTCTTTAGATTTTCCCATGATGTCAAGCAGAGGCACTGAGTTTGAAGGTAGGCCTTGAAATACATCCCCAGGTACACATCCAATTGACTCAAATTATGTCAATTAGCCTATCAGAAGCTCCTAAAGCCATGACATAATTTTCTGGAATTTTCCAAGCTGTTTAAAGGCACAGTCAACTTAGTGTATGTAAACTTCTGACCTAGTGGAATTGTGATACAGTATATTATAAGTGAAATAATCTGTCTGTAAACAATTGTTGGAAAAATGACGTGTGTCATGCACAAAGTAGATGTCCTAACCGACTTGCCAAAACTATAGTTTGTTAACAAGAAATTTGTGGAGTGGTTGAAAAATGAGTTTTAATGACTCCAACCTAAGTGTATGTAAACTTCCAATAACAACTGTATGTATGTATGTATGTATGTATGTATGTATGTATGTATGTATGTATGTATGTATGTATGTACTGTACGTAGCACTACCTGGGGCAGCAGGCTGTGGGCTGACTGTGGTGTTGCTGTAGAGGGAGAGGATGGAGTCCTTGGAGAGGGGTTTCTTGGCCCCCTCCTCTGTCTTGGTGCTGCTACTGTTCTTCTCACTGAAGAGGTCCAGATTAGCCTGGGGGCCAGCAGCACCCCCCGATCCCCCCGCGGACGCCGCTACTGCTGGGGCGCCTGGGGCTGCACTGGAGACTGCCTGGAGGGACAGAACATAGGAACAGACAGAATGTGTGTGTGTGTGTGTGTTTGTGAGATAGATCTGTGGCCAAATTGATTTACTGAAGCCAACCTGCATGAGCAGAATGCACAACCACACATACATGCACGCATACACTCACAACGTAGAGGGAGTACGACTGACAGGCAGCACTTAAAAAAAGAGAGAGGGAGAGAGAGAAATAAAAGGAAGAGAAGAGGTGCTGTCACCTTAAGTGAGATGGATGATATGAATTAGACTGGTGAGGAAGAGAGAGATGAATAGAGCGAGAACGAGGCTGAGAAGACGCACACACACACACACCCTTTATAAAAAACAAACTTTTAACCGTTGTCATGGCCCCCGTCATCACATATACATGTTGAAAATGGCAGATTTGGTCATTGATAAGCGTTTAAATTGGAATGCGTTGGCGGTACAGCAACATGCTATACATGACGTCAGAGCTCAGACTCTGTGCTCCACCGCGCTGCCATGGCTTTGACGGACTGCATTTATAAACTTGAGCACCGCGCGTGACAAGACCCCCATTACCGTTACCCATTTGTTTTCGGAGTGAGGGAAATGCTGTAAACCGAGTGGGTGTGTTCAGAAAGATGAGAGGTTGAGGACTAGAATAAATACCGCTTTGATGTCATACAAGCAATCCACACACCCACGAGTCCCAATGTGCACTTCACGTTTCCATATTTGAAAACTCATGTCATTTACAGTATCAACGTTTGCGATCGTTCTATTTGATCCAGTTACAAGGATGACATGTGTTACGTCCTGAACACACTGAGCCTGTTTGTCGTATGGTGAAGAAAATTAGCCGCGGAACACGTACATGAACGCACTCATGACTCCTCTCTATGTGCACCAAAAGGACAATCTGTCTGAAGTGCCTTTGGAAAGCCTGACACTGTAAGATAGTATTTTAGAACTCAAGCAAGCCATCTTGGCAATAGAATACGCTTTCAAATGATGCCCACCTGACCCAGAATGCGATAGATAACGGTTTGGGTATAACAAAAACAGCAGTAATTGTGTGAAGGTGAGGATAGAGGGCTGTGTTCCAAACAAAATAATACAAGTGTGCCTGCTTCAGTTCCACAGCGGAAAAGCTTGGAGAGCTAAAAAACAAACACCTTATAGTTAAGGTCATTTCCTAGAGTAAAAAGGTACATTGAAAAGGTGTGTGGCCACTTGGCGACACCAGTTAGTTAGTTCTCTCACTCAAACCCTGCTAATGGCTTTTCTTATCAGGCACCTGCTCCAAAATGTCAATGAATAAGTGGATGGTGCTACTGAATGTATCCGGAGTATTTTCAGATTTCATTATGGAACGAAAATGTTAAAATACTGTGAAAGGTACAGTACATGTAAAATGCACATCAAATCAACAGTGTGATGTTTGGATTCGGTCTTGTGAACTGTGGTGTCCTCACCTTTGGTCTGATAATTAGAGGACAGGGGAAATGAGAGGCGCGATAGAGAGGAGGGAAGAAGGGAGAGAGGAGGGAGTCAGTTCATGAATAAGGCGAGACAGGAGGGAAGTTGCGCGATGACGGCATGTACACGCGCGCCACAGGAAGGGCTCTGTGTGTTGTGGCATACGGCTGCTTCTCCCCACCTCTCTGCCTGGGGAACGAAGGGGCAGGAGAAAAGAGGAGGGAACATACAAACAGACGAACTGAGTCCGAGACAGACAGACAGACACAGTGGTGAACAAACACACAAACGTGTACTATTCATGAGCATGACCTTTTAATGTCTGCGCACGCACACACGCACACACACACACACACACGGTCAATTTACTAGGGCCGAGACAGATGAAGGTGACAGGCAGGCGGCTCTGGAGCGTTGCAATATGTATCAGTGTGCTATAAATACCCAGGCATTTGCATGTGGCCCAAAAACGAGCGTTTTCCCAACGTTAGTAGTGTGTTTCTGTCTGACTGCCTTCTGGATCAGTAGTGATATACGAGTAGGAGAGGGAGGGAGGGGTGTGTGCCTGTGTGTCTGGTCAATGTGGAGGGACTAAAGAGATGGTAGTGGAAGAAAATCAGCAGGGACATGTCCTTACAGTGGACACAGACAGGCACACAACACACACAGATGTGTGCATGGCTGGACTCCCACTCTCACACCAGTATCCATGTTACACTCCCCTCCCTTGATTCTCCACAAAGCTGTGAATTAGAAGTGGCATTTTCATTCAACAGCCTTTTCCCACCGTGTCAGTATTCATATACTTCTACATTCAGACCCACAAATACTTAGCAGCGTGTGTTCCAGCCTGCCCGAATCTGGCAGAACACACACACACTACCCCCCCTGATACACCATCTGTAGCTGACAATCCTACTGAGCAGAAGGTTGTGTGTGTATGTAACATGTCTGTATGTGTACGTGGGGGGGGGGGGGGGGGTTATTTTACTGAACCCAGACCTGTCCAGGGAAGAGAGAGGTGGGGGGGGGGGGTATTTTACTGAACCCAGACCTGTCCAGGGAAGAGAGAGGGGGGGGGGTTATTTTACTGAACACAGGCCTGGCCAGAGAAGGGGGGGGTTATTTTACTGAACCCAGACCTGTCCAGGGAAGAGAGAGGTGTGGGGGGGGGTTATTTTACTGAACACAGGCCTGGCCAGAGAAGAGAGAGAGGGGGGGGGGGGGTTGTTTTACTGAACACAGATCTGGCCAGGGAAGAGAGGGGGGGGGGGGGGGTTATTTTACTGGGGATAACACAAATCCTAGGTCATGGAGATCTGTATGGAGATCACATTTTCAGAATTGACACACTGGAGATAGAAGATCACACTAGAATCCTGGTTGATAGTGGAGGGAAAGCAGATCAACGCTGTCTAATGTATGGCTGTGTGTTTGTGGGTGTGTGTACCACAGCTCAAACCAGTAGCACAAACCAACCATAGGCAGCCAGTAGGAAAGTGTGTATTCATGTGTATTCTTTTGTTGTGTGTCTGGATTCCTTCCATGTGTGAAGCAGTGCACATGTGTTGTGTGTGTCCTACATGAACAGAATACAGACTGGGAGGGAGAGACAGGGAGGGAGAGACAGGGAGGGAGAGACAGGGAGGGAGAGACAGGGAGGGAGAGACAGGGAGGGAGAGACACGGAGGGAGAGACAGGGAGGGAGAGACAGGGAGGGAGAGACAGGGAGGGGAAAGGAAGGGGAGCGGGGAAGGAAAGAGGAAGCAAGGAGGGAGGAAGGAGGATTGGCGGGAAGGAGAGGGGAGGGGCTGAGAGAGAGAAGGCAGATTGGGGTTGGTAACAGCAGTAGTTAGAGATGCTGGAACCAACCACCCATAATTGCTCTTCATGCTCACAGTCAGGACTGTGCTGTGTTCATGCTCAGAGTCAGGACTGTGCTGTGTCCATGCTCAGAGTCAGGACTGTGCTGTGTCCATGCTCAGTCAGGACTGTGCTGTGTTCATGCTCAGAGTCAGGACTGTGCTGTGTCCATGCTCAGTCAGGACTGTGCTGTGTCGGCGTGCAGCCGGTGTATGCTCTGAGCCGTGAAACAAGAAAGGGGAGATGTGTGTGTGTGTCTCGGCAGTGGAGAGCCAAGGGAGTATGGAAGTGGGATGAAGGGAGGGGTGGGGGAATGACTGTGGCACCTATCAAACACAGCTCATTCACAAGTGCTTTATTTAACCATCACTCCATCTCTCGTTCTCCACTGCTGTTCTCAGACCGGGAGACGGCTGAGAGAAGAAAATATCCTGTGTGGCTCCTCTCTCTTCCTGTCTCTGTACCATGTTCAGACTACCCTCTCTCTTCCTCAGTCTCTGTACCATGTTCAGACTACCCTCTCTCTTCCTCAGTCTCTGTACCATGTTCAGACTACCCTCTCTCTTCCTCAGTCTCTGTACCATGTTCAGACTACCCTCTCTCTTCCTCAGTCTCTGTACCATGTTCAGACTACCCTCTCTCTTCCTGTCTCTGTACCATGTTCTGACTACCCTCTCTCTTCCTCAGTCTCTGTACCATGTTCAGACTACCCTCTCTCTTCCTGTCTCTGTACCATGTTCAGACTACCCTCTCTCTTCCTCAGTCTCTGTACCATGTTCAGACTGCCCTCTCTCTTCCTCAGTCTCTGTACCATGTTCAGACTACCCTCTCTCTTCCTCAGTCTCTGTACCATGTTCAGACTACCCTCTCTCTTCCTGTCTCTGTACCATGTTCAGACTACCCTCTCTCTTCCTCAGTCTCTGTACCATGTTCAGACTATCCTCTCTTCCTCAGTCTCTGTACCATGTTCAGACTACCCTCTCTCTTCCTCAGTCTCTGTACCATGTTCAGACTACCCTCTCTCTTCCTCAGTCTCTGTACCATGTTCAGACTACCCTCTCTCTTCCTCAGTCTCTGTACCATGTTCAGACTACCCTCTCTCTTCCTCAGTCTCTGTACCATGTTCAGACTACCCTCTCTCTTCCTCAGTCTCTGTACCATGTTCAGACTACCCTCTCTCTTCCTCAGTCTCTGTACCATGTTCAGACTACCCTCTCTCTTCCTCAGTCTCTGTACCATGTTCAGACTACCCTCTCTCTTCCTGTCTCTGTACCATGTTCAGACTACCCTCTCTCTTCCTCAGTCTCTGTACCATGTTCAGACTACCCTCTCTCTTCCTGTCTCTGTACCATGTTCTGACTACCCTCTCTCTTCCTCAGTCTCTGTACCATGTTCAGACTACCCTCTCTCTTCCTGTCTCTGTACCATGTTCAGACTACCCTCTCTCTTCCTCAGTCTCTGTACCATGTTCAGACTGCCCTCTCTCTTCCTCAGTCTCTGTACCATGTTCAGACTACCCTCTCTCTTCCTCAGTCTCTGTACCATGTTCAGACTACCCTCTCTCTTCCTGTCTCTGTACCATGTTCAGACTACCCTCTCTCTTCCTCAGTCTCTGTACCATGTTCAGACTATCCTCTCTCTTCCTCAGTCTCTGTACCATGTTCAGACTACCCTCTCTCTTCCTCAGTCTCTGTACCATGTTCAGACTACCCTCTCTCTTCCTCAGTCTCTGTACCATGTTCAGACTACCCTCTCTCTTCCTCAGTCTCTGTACCATGTTCAGACTACCCTCTCTCTTCCTCAGTCTCTGTACCATGTTCAGACTACCCTCTCTCTTCCTCAGTCTCTGTACCATGTTCAGACTACCCTCTCTCTTCCAGTGTCTGTACCATGTTCAGACTACCCTCTCTCTTCCTCAGTCTCTGTACCATGTTCAGACTACCATCTCTCTTCCTCAGTCTCTGTACCATGTTCATACTACCCTCTCTCTTCCTGTCTCTGTACCATGTTCAGACTACCCTCTCTCTTCCTGTCTCTGTACCATGTTCAGACTACCCTCTCTCTTCCAGTGTCTGTACCATGTTCAGACTACCCTCTCTCTTCCTCAGTCTCTGTACCATGTTCAGACTACCATCTCTCTTCCTCAGTCTCTGTACCATGTTCAGACTACCCTCTCTCTTCCTCAGTCTCTGTACCATGTTCAGACTACCCTCTCTCTTCCTCAGTGTCTGTACCAGGTTCAGACTACCCTCTCTCTTCCTGTCTCTGTACCATGTTCAGACTACCCTCTCTCTTCCTCAGTGTCTGTACCATGTTCAGACTACCCTCTCTCTTCCTGTCTCTGTACCATGTTCAGACTACCCTCTCTCTTCCTGTCTCTGTACCATGTTCAGACTACCCTCTCTCTTCCTCAGTCTCTGTACCATGTTCAGACTACCCTCTCTCTTCCTCAGTCTCTGTACCATGTTCAGACTACCATCTCTCTTCCTCAGTCTCTGTACCATGTTCAGACTACCCTCTCTCTTCCTCAGTCTCTGTACCATGTTCAGACTACCCTCTTTCTTCCTCAGTCTCTGTGCCATGTTCAGACTACCCTCTCTCTTCCTGTCTCTGTACAATGATCAGACTACCCTCTCTCTTCCTCAGTCTCTGTACCATGTTCAGACTACCCTCTCTCTTCCTCAGTCTGTTGTGTACCATGTTCAGACTACCCTCTCTCTTCCCCAGGCTCTGTACCATGTTCAGACTACCATCTCTCTTCCTCAGTCTCTGTGCCATGTTCAGACTACCCTCTCTCTTCCTGTCTCTGTACAATGATCAGACTACCCTCTCTCTTCCTCAGTCTCTGTACCATGTTCAGACTACCCTCTTTCTTCCTCAGTCTCTGTGCCATGTTCAGACTACCCTCTCTCTTCCTGTCTCTGTACAATGTTCAGACTACCATCTCTCTTCCTCAGTCTCTGTACCATGTTCAGACTACCCTCTCTCTTCCTCAGTCTCTGTGCCATGTTCAGACTACCCTCTCTCTTCCTTAGTCTCTGTACCAGGTTCAGACTACCCTCTCTCTTCCTCAGTCTCTGTGCCATGTTCAGACTACCCTCTCTCTTCCTCAGTCTCTGTGCCATGTTCAGACTACCCTCTCTCTTCCTCAGTCTCTGTACCATGTACAGACTACCCTCTCTCTTCCTCAGTCTGTTGTGTGCCATGTTCAGACTACCCTCTCTCTTCCTCAGTCTCTGTACCATGTTCAGACTACCCTCTCTCTTCCTCAGTCTGTTGTGTACCATGTTAAGACTACCCTCTCTCTTCCTCAGTCTCTGTACCATGTTCAGACTACCCTCTCTCTTCCTTAGTCTCTGTAACAGGTTCAGACTACCCTCTCTCTTCCTCAGTCTCTGTGCCATGTTCAGACTACCCTCTCTCTTCCTCAGTCTTTGTGCCATGTTCAGACTACCCTCTCTCTTCCTCAGTCTCTGTACCATGTACAGACTACCCTCTCTCTTCCTCAGTCTCTGTACCATGTTCAGACTACCCTCTCTTCCTGTCTCTGTACCATGTTCAGACTACCCTCTCTCTTCCTCAGTCTCTGTACCATGTTCAGACTACCCTCTCTTCCTGTCTCTGTACCATGTTCAGACGACCCTCTCTCTTCCTCAGTCTCTGTGCCATGTTCAGACTACCCTCTCTCTTCCTCAGTCTCTGTACCATGTTCAGACTACCCTCTCTCTTCCTCAGTCTCTGCACCATGTTCAGACTACCCTCTCTCTTCCTCAGTGTCTGTACCAGGTTCAGACTACCCTCTCTCTTCCTCAGTCTCTGTACCATGTTCAGACTGCCCTCCCTCTTCCTCAGTCTCTGTACCATGTTCAGACTACCCTCTCTCTTCCTGTCTCTGTACCATGTTCAGACTACCCTCTCTCTTCCAGGTGTCTGTACCATGTTCAGACTACCCTCTCTCTTCCTCAGTGTCTGTACCACGTTAAGACTACCCTCTCTCTTCCTCAGTCTCTGTACCATGTTCAGACTACCCTCTCTCTTCCTCAGTCTCTGTACCATGTTCAGACTACCCTCTCTTCCTGTCTCTGTACCATGTTCAGACTACCCTCTCTCTTCGTCAGTCTCTGTACCATGTTCAGACTACCCTCTCTTCCTGTCTCTGTACCATGTTCAGACTACCCTCTCTCTTCCTCAGTCTCTGTGCCATGTTCAGACTACCCTCTCTCTTCCTCAGTCTCTGTACCATGTTCAGACTACCCTCTCTCTTCCTCAGTCTCTGTACCATGTTCAGACTACCCTCTCTCTTCCTCAGTGTCTGTACCAGGTTCAGACTACCCTCTCTCTTCCTCAGTCTCTGTACCATGTTCAGACTGCCCTCTCTCTTCCTCAGTCTCTGTACCATGTTCAGACTACCCTCTCTCTTCCTGTCTCTGTACCATGTTCAGACTACCCTCTCTCTTCCTCAGTCTCTGTACCATGTTCAGACTACCCTCTCTCTTCCTCAGTCTCTGTACCATGTTCAGACTACCCTCTCTCTTCCTGTCTCTGTACCATATTCAGACTACCCTCTCTCTTCCTCAGTCTCTGTACCATGTTCAGACTACCCTCTCTCTTCCTCAGTCTCTGTACCATGTTCAGACTGCCCTCCCTCTTCCTCAGTCTCTGTACCATGTTCAGACTACCCTCTCTCTTCCTGTCTCTGTACCATGTTCAGACTACCCTCTCTCTTCCTCAGTCTGCTGTGTACCATGTTCAGACTACCCTCTCTTCCTCAGTCTCTGTACCATGTTCAGACTATCCTCTCTCTTCCAGTGTCTGTACCATGTTCAGACTACCCTCTCTCTTCCTCAGTGTCTGTACCATGTTCAGACTACCCTCTCTCTTCCTCAGTCTCTGTACCATGTTCAGACTACCCTCTCTCTTCCTGTCTCTGTACCATGTTCAGACTACCCTCTCTCTTCCTCAGTCTGTTGTGTACCATGTTCACACTACCCTCTCTCTTCCTCAGTCTCTGTACCATGTTCAGACTACCCTCTCTCTTCCTCAGTCCCTGTACCATGTTCAGACTACCCTCTCTCTTCCACAGTCTGTTGTGTACCATGTTCAGACTACCCTCTCTCTTCCTCAGTCCTGTACCATGTTCAGACTACCCTCTCTCTTCCTCAGTCTGTTGTGTACCATGTTCAGACTACCCTCTCTCTTCCTCAGTCTCTGTACCATGTTCAGACTACCCTCTCTCTTCCTCAGTCTCTGTACCATGTTCAGACTACCCTCTCTCTTCCTAAGTCTGTTGTGTACCATGTTCAGACTACCCTCTCTCTTCCTCAGTCTCTGTACCATGTTCAGACTACCCTCTCTCTTCCTCAGTCTCTGTACCAGGTTCAGACTATCCTCTCTCTTCCTCAGTCTCTGTACCATGTTCAGACTACCCTCTCTCTTCCTCAGTCTCTGTACCATGTTCAGACTACCCTCTCTCTTCCTGTCTCTGTACCATGTTCAGACTACCCTCTCTCTTCCTCAGTCTCTGTACCACGTTCAGACTACCCTCTCTCTTCCTCAGTCTCTGTACCATGTTCAGACTACCCTCTCTCTTCCTGTCTCTGTACCATGTTCAGACTACCCTCTCTCTTCCTCAGTCTCTGTACCATGTTCAGACTACCCTCTCTATTCCTCAGTCTCTGTACCATGTTCAGACTACCCTCTCTCTTCCTCAGTCTCTGTACCATGTTCAGACTACCCTCTCTCTTCCTGTCTCTGTACCATGTTCTGACTACCCTCTCTCTTCCTCAGTCTCTGTACCATGTTCAGACTACCCTCTCTCTTCCTCAGTCTCTGTACCATGTTCAGACTACCCTCTCTCTTCCTCAGTCTGTTGTGTACCATGTTCAGACTACCCTCTCTAGTGGTAATATCCACAGATACATTGGAGCCGTGTCCTTTCATCTGACAGGCCTTAACTAACCAACAGTGTCAGTTGTAGCTGGGGAGCTGGGGACAGGGACACAGTGAAATTAACACAATACACTGACCTCTCTTCATCTCTCGGAGGATATGGAATGTGGGACTAGACTGCACATTAAAATGTTTGTCTGTTGTGTGTGTGTGTGTGTGAGCTGAGGTCAATGTGTGTGTATGAGTGTGTTCTTTCTGCAGAGGAACACAAAACCCCGCACTCCAGTCTGTCTTCACTGACTTCAATTGTATCCACAGGGGAGAGGGCATAGGCTGACAACACTGGGAGGTGGTCCAGAAGAAGCCGTGGTACCTGGGGGTTGTGGTGGGAGGTGGTACCTGGGGGTTGTGGTGGGAGGTGGTACCTGGGGGTTGTGGTGGGAGGTGGTCCAGAAGAAGCCGTGGTACCTGGGGGTTGTGGTGAGAGGTGGTACCTGGGGGTTGTGGTGAGAGGTGGTACCTTGGGGTTGTGGTGAGAGGTGGTACCTTGGGGTTGTGGTGGGAGGTGGTACCTGGGGGTTGTGGTGGTAGGTGGTACCTTGGGGTTGTGGTGGGAGGTGGTACCTGGGGGTTGTGGTGGTAGGTGGTACCTGGGGGTTGTGGTGGGAGGTGGTACCTGGGGGATGTGGTGAGAGGTGGTACCTGGGGGTTGTGGTTGGAGGTAGGGGTTGTGGTGGGAGGGGGTACCTGGGGGTTGTGGTGAGAGGTGGTACCTGGGGGTTGTGGTGGGAGGTAGGGGTTGTGCTGGGAGGTGGTACCTTGGGGTTGTGGTGGGAGGTGGTCCAGAAGAAGACGTGGTACCTGGGGGTTGTGGTGAGAGGTGGTACCTGGGGGTTGTGGTGGGAGGTGGTACCTGGGGGTTGTGGTGGGAGGTGGTACCTGGGGGTTGTGGTGGGAGGTGGTACCTGGGGGTTGTGGTGGGAGGTGGTACCTGGGGGTTGTGGTGGGAGGTGGTCCAGAAGAAGACGTGGTACCTGGGGGTTGTGGTGAGAGGTGGTACCTGGGGGTTGTGGTGGGAGGTGGTACCTGGGGGTTGTGGTGGGAGGTGGTACCTGGGGGTTGTGGTGGGAGGTGGTACCTGGGGGTTGTGGTGGGAGGTGGTCCAGCAGAAGAGGTGGTACCTGGGGGTTGTGGTGAGAGGTGGTACCTGGGGGTTGTGATGGGAGGGGGTACCTGGGGGTTGTGGTGGGAGGGGGTACCTGGGGGTTGTGGTGGGAGGTGGTACCTGGGGGTTGTGGTGGGAGGGGGTACCTGGGGGTTGTGGTGAGAGGTGGTACCTGGAGGTTGTGGTGGGAGGTGGTACCTGAGTGTTGTTGGAAGAGGGCAGAGGGTTGGACACCATTGGACCAAAGATGTCCTCATCACTGACTGGTGCAGCAGAACTGGTTGCAGCTCCACCTGCAGGTGCATCTGAGAGAGAGAGAGTAAACATTGACCTGTAGGCAGTATAGATTTTGTGCGTAATCTCATATCCATGTGTGTGTGTGTGTGTGTGTGTGTGTGTGTGTGTGTGTGCACACATGACTCCGGGGTTATCTATGATGCGCTGCCTATTCCCCTTCCCTCCTCAGATGTAAGAGGATGTTTTGGGATATTATTTACTTGGGGTTCAGAACCCTAATACAATGAAAAAGCCCAGTCAGCCCTCTCCACACAGGTATATGAACATAACTCAATGCTATTTCAAAACAGTCAACTCAGAAACGGACCATTACTTTCAGGTGGATATGGATTTTCGTTCACAGCGATGTCACTTCTGAAGTTGAAATGGAATTAAATTTCAATTCGTGGATCACAAACTGCCAATTGTTTTCAAGGGCTATTTTTAGAATCATTAATCAGATTTATAAGCTCGATAGACAGACCAAGACAGAGACAGACGACAGAGACAGACAGAGACAGCTGGGAGAGAAATAGGGATGCTGGCTGATCGTGATCACAGAGACATTGCCCATCTACAATCCAGCTGCTCTCCACGACAGGAGGGAAAGCACCATGGGACATTGGGGAGAGAGAGAACGAGAGAGACAGGGAAAGAATGAGAATGTGGCAAGAGGAGAAACTGTCCCCCTCCTCAAGAGGTGAGACCATTAGTAGACAATGTACCATTCAGACAGAGAGAATGAGACATGTATGATGGGGAGTTTGACCAGAGAGCAATATAGAGAGAAAAAAAATAGAGCGAGAGAGAAATTAGAGAGAGCAATAGAAGAGAGAAATAGAGCGAGAGGTAAGACAGCATGATGGTAGTCTTTATATAACACTATGTTAGAACATCCATAATTTAGCCCTTTAAGTGTGAACAAAATTTTGCCCCTTGAGAGAGAACAGGAAATAATTGAGATAGAGAGAGAGAGAAAGAAGCTGTGCATGGTGGGGATTTTGAACAGAGAGGGACAGGGCAATGAAATGAGTGCCACAGGCTCTTCTATCTCTTCCCCACTTGAAAGTAGCCTCCCTTTGTTCCGGGTTCAACTGACCATCTATTATGGGATGGCCACTCTGGGAGCGAGAGCTGAGCGAGCCATGGAAACATACTGCCTCCATCAGGAAGACACATGGTTTACATTGTTTTATTTTTTTAGCCAGACCCAAACCTCCACCCCACCTCCCTGGCCAGGTCAGTTTAATTAACACCTCTCACCCTTCTACACGTGCCTCTTTCACTCTGTCATACTCCCCCCCACTAGACACACACAGAGAGCGAGAGCGCTTGATAAAGTGGGGGCATTTAGAGTATCCATTTCTAGGATCTGGGATCTGCTGGTCATGCCTTACCCAGGCCGAGCAGGTCGATGGCCGGCTCGGGGGTCCTCCTGGGATTGGCTCTGGAGTCTGTCTGAAGCTCCGCCTTCTTCTGTGGAAACCGGAAGGAAGAGGAAGAGAGAGAGCAGAGAGAGTCAGCACATAGTCAGAGGTAGAGCATAGCCCTACAATGCAGGTTTACAACAGCATTCTATGCGGTTGGAAAGTTATATCGTTGTAAAAGGATTGAGCTGAATTAGTGTGCACCATTACTATTCAGTGTCCATCAGTTACTGTCACAAAGTTGAAGGCCCAGTGCAGTCAAAATCTAGATTTGTCAGTGTTTTATACTTTCACACTCTGAGGTTGGATTAATACTGTGCAATTCATTATAAATGTCCTTTTAGTGTAAGGGCTGTTATAAACGATTGAAATGTCAGCCTGTTTTCGGTGGGACAAAGTTTTGGCCTGCCTGGTGACATCACCAAATTAGTTAATAGACCAATACGAAAGGGAGTTCCAAACCTCTCTGCCAATAACAGCTAGTTTCCAGTTTTTACCCTCCCTACTCAGACCACTCCCAGACAGTCCTAGCTACATTCTTGCTTGAGAAATTGCTCTTTGCTATAAGAAGCTATTTTTGTTTTCAATTAAAATTGTGAAAAAGAAACACAGTAAGATACTTAATTGTTACCCAGAAATGATTTGCTACTGAGATAAAAACAGCTGCATTGGCCCTTTGAGCTAGAGAAAGGCCTACCGTAGTCATTCTGAAACACAGACACACATTGGCAAATGCCATCTCTAGGAATCGGGACTGATCGATGGTAATTGGCCTTCACCGCTGATTCTAGTTGGTGACTGGATCTCAGGGCTGTCTCTAGATTGTGATTGGATGTAAGGACTGGCTCTAGTTTGTGATTGGCAATTCGGCTCTCAGGACTAGGTCCAGTTGTTGTTTAACAGCGGATTCCTAATCTGAGGTGAGGCCAGGGAACAATTCAACTCCAGCAACACCAGGCAAACAAAGTGAGCATTGTAATCAACAACCAAACACTCTCCTCCACGTCCACTATCGTCACCTTCACACCTACAGAAGAGCCGCAAATAACTGCATACCAAGTAGGAGTACAGTCAAAAGCAAGAAACGCCCACCTAAAGCAAACATCCACAGTCCACACAAAGCAGACAGAGACTGAAACACTGTTTAAGCAAAGATCAGCACAAACTAACCCAACCAAAAACATACCAGGAGAAATCAAGTTACACTAGAGCGCCGAAACAAACCAACCAAGACGACCAGACGCTGCACACTACCACCACCGTGGAGAAGAAGCAGTGTACAACAGTTCCCCGACACGGTGAGACTCATCTTGGGAAGAAAAGGTCCAGCAGGAGAAAAACAAATAGTCTGCCTGTCACACAAGGATGTCACCAGCCAGCCTGACAGCTGCCTTATTAACACTACAAAAGAGAATGATAACGCTTCCACTGTCTGGGGATGTGTGTCAAGACAGCCCCGGAATGGAGAGATGGAGTGAGAAAGAGAGGGCGAGAGAGACGAAAAGTGACTTTAAAATGCTCTTTAGTAAAACTAAAATGTCAACAAAGGGCATTGGGAAATAGGAGAGCACTGACACTGAAGCTACAACGTCAGTTATATTCACTCCTTATCAAAAAGTAGTCCACACAGCTCCACCATACACATTATGAAGTTAAAATACACAAAATAGATTTCCAAACCATGGCCTGACTAGAAACCTATTCTGGAACACACCTGAACCACAACACAACCATTATTCATCAAGCCCAGGGCTTCTGCAATGTCTCTCTGGACATGTTGGTTGTTTGATGCAAGTGTGTGTGTGTTTGTAGTAGTTTGAGAGTGACGGCGTGTTACTGTGGTGAATGGTGCAGAACTGCTGCAGCCTGACGGACTTTAACAGTTTCTGACAGTCTGATGCGCAACACACACACACACACACACACACACACACCTTCTCTAAGAGGTTTTGTCACATAGGGAAGATCCTAAGCTGCCTGCCACACAGGAGTGTTTCTTCCAGGGCTAAATTCATCTGACAGTCAGGGAAAAGTCCCTTCGTTTGAGCTGCAGACCTGAAGAACGAGCGCACACACACCATTTTCACACACACACCATTTTCACGCCCTCTGGAGTCTACTAGATTGTTGGGGAAAGGTCAGTGCCAGTGTTTGGGAGCCGATGCGTGGCTGCACACGCACACACGCACACACACACACACACACACACACACACACTTAGAGCTGATGAGAGGACTACTCAGAAACAGTGATCTCACACTAAAGCTACCTCTCTCCCTCTCTGTGTTTTGACTATTCCTACGTCAAGTGTGAGGTGTGAATTAAAAATGTGTTTTTGTATATCTCATCTCCCCCTGAGACAGCCTCGGAGAGTGGGGTCACGGATCAGCCATTATTGACGGCGAGCAATTAGGGTTAAGTGCCTTGCTCAAGGGCAGATTGACAAATGTTTTTTTTCCCACCTTGTGGACTTGGGTATTCGAACAAGCAACCTTTTGGTTACTGAGACAACGCTCTAACCACAAGGCTACGTGATAGGCTCAGAGCACTGCTAGTGAACGCAGACCTGTTTTCCTATTTTGTTCTTATTATAAAACACTACTCGGCCACTTTGCATAAAGTAATTGGATTTATGGCTTTTTACACCCAATCCCAGCTCGACCGCAGAGGGGGGTCACGGAAACGTTAATACAACACTGATTTGGAGACTCTTTGGTGTGTGTGTGTGTTTGTCTTTATTGCGCAGCTTTGTGTGTCTGTGTTTGCGTCTGTGTATGTATGTATTGCAATGCTGTGTGTGTGTGAGAGAGCGATGCTATCTCCCTCTCGCTAATACTAACTTCAGCGCTGGCACAAAGGGCAGATACGTGGTCCTTCGCTCCCTGTCTGTCTGCGAGCGATAAAGTTTTAATTAGTCGTTTTTACACAAAAGGCTTTAGAAATGCTAATCTATTGGCTTTGCGGGAACAGAGCAAACGCAGTTTGAGTCAGTCAACAGTCAAAAGACCAACCGAGGTCAACGCTGAGCTGACTGTGGTTGGACCACTCACACATACAAATAAAAACGAAGCTGAATTTCCAGTGTGTAACTATTTTTCCAGGGTGGGATCAGGTTGTGAGCCTTCAAGATATGGTCCACACACAGTGGGGGACTGGGGGTTGGGAAACAGTCTCAGCTCTTCCTCCTACTCCAGCAGTGTCAATCCAATATTGATTAGCCTCCCAGTGGCTATGCTATCGATCCACGGCCTGCTACCCCCCCCCCCCCCCCCTGCCTCTGGCAGTTGTTAGTCACAGGATGCTACTCGTTTGGGCTGCCTGTGTGTGTACGCATGCAATGGGTTTGGCTGTTAGTCAGAGGATATGGCTCCTTAGAGCGCCCTTCACACCGTTTGCTCAACTCACTCCCATCGACCGGAGATGGCACATGGTGTGACATGTGTGACGTCCGTCTCTCGCTCTCTCTCTCTGTGTGTGTTGAATCTCATCTCCCTCCCAGAGCCAATCCCTGTCTAGATGTGCTGTGCCCCTCTCTCCCTGATAAAGTACCACTGTTACAGTAGCTCAGACAGACAGACAGACAGACAGACAGACAGACAGACAGACAGACAGACAGACAGACAGACACAAACAAAGACCACTCCGCAACTTCCGATGCAGGGAACATCACTTGTTCTCCTTTGATATTTTATTCATGGCCTGAAAAGAAAACATAAGCTTCCTCTCTGATGGGAGGGAGACGCCTTGCTGTTTGGTGAGGGGGAGAGAAACAGAGAGTAAAAGAGAGGGGGGGGGGGGGAGAGGGAGAGAAACAGCAACTGATAAAGAACAGAACAGCTTGTGAGTGATAGATTGAGTGGAAAGGAGAGACAGAGGGACTACATGCTACCACCCACTACCCCAGAGGCTGTCTATGCCCAAGGCAACACACCTGTGTGTGGAAATCACAACACTGCAGTATATGCTCCTACCTCAACATGCTACTGCAGTGCAGTGTGTACAGTTGGTCTCTCCCTCCCTCCCGCTCTCTCCCTCCCAATAAAATCCACCTCCTCAACACCCCTCCTTCCTCCCTCACATTCACACATATGTATCACACACACACTGCAGGTGTCACACTGGCTTTGCACTCAGCCAGAGTTCAGCCAATGAGAGAAGACACAGAGAGAGGCCACCAGATGCTGCTAGGACAGAATCATTGCTAGAGCTTAATTACAGCCCACAGGCGGTGGACATACAGAGAGGGGGAGGGGGACAGAGAGAAAGGACGGAGGAAAAGAGTACAGACGGCACGAGAAAAGGAAGGGGAGAAAGATGAGAGGGGGTGGGATGGAGAGCTAGAAAAGAAAGAGTGAGACGTGTGTGCGTGGGTTGAGTGTGTGCGCGTGCGCGGCGGGAACGCCACAGCTTACCCAGGCTTCAACAGCGACGGGAGTCTTAATGATCATCCTCCTCGGTAAGCTGCCAGATGCAAATAAGTTCCCAAACAGCATCCAGATGTTATCCATTACCCAGCCTATACAGCTGGGTTTATACGGTCTTATCTAGTTGATCACCACATCAAAACATTATCTCGTACCAATCTGCGAGTGCTACCTAATGGAAAAGCATCTAAACCATGCAACTCATGAGAACAGCATAGCCATGGATGTCACTGCACCCATATCTCACCATCTCATAACAGCCATTAGAAACTGGGTGATTCGAGTCCGGAATGCTGACAGCCGTGGTATATCAGACCGTATACCACGGGCATGACAAAACAGTTTTACTGCGCTAATTATGTTGGTAACCAGTTTATAATAGCAATAAGGCACCTTGGGGGTTTGTGGTATTTGGCCAATATACCGCAGCTAAGGGCTGTGTCCAGGCATTCCGTGCCGCGTCATGTCCAAGAACAGCCCTTAGCTGTGGTATATTGGCCATATACCACAAACCCCCAAGGTGCCTTATTGCTTAATTATACCACATCTCCCCTCTCTCTGGATCATCTAAAAGACCGAGATACAGAATCTCCCAGTAGATGCTGAGTTAGGCTAGTCGGGCTGGCTGAGTGGACTAGGCCTCTATATATCAGGGTTTTAAGTAGGCTATTTGTACAGCTGCAGGATACATGGGATATGGTGCAATGCATAGGATCTACCCGTACATCATCTGTCTGAAAACACTTGATATGCCTAGCAGCTACATCAACAAATATGTAGGCTATATTGAAATGGGAGATGATGGCACTTGCATTGTGAAGTGTCTATGTTACTATTGTGATGTAACTTTAGGGTTAGCTATGGAAAAGAGGTAGCCTTAAACATGTAAACGGTTATTGGTGTGTGATTGATTTGTCGACAGATTCACATACATACAGTGAAAAGTCGGAAGTTTACATACACCTTAGCCAAATACATTTAAACTCAGTTTCACAATTCCTGACATTTAATCCAAGTAAATATTCCCAGTCTTCGGTCAGTTAGGATCACCACTTTATTTTAAGAATGTGAAATGTCAGAATAATAGTAGAGAGAATGATTTCAGCTTTTATTTCTTTCATCACATTCCCAGTGGGTCAGAAGTTTACATACACTCAATTAGTATTTGGTAGCATTGCCTTTAAATTGTTCAACTTGGGTCAAACGTTTAGGGTAGCCTTCCACAAGCTTCCCACAATGGGTGAATTTGGGTTGGGTGAATTGGGTGAATTTTGGCCCATTCCTCCTGACAGAACTGGTGTAACAGAGTTAGGTTTGCAGGCCCCCTAGCTCGTACACACTTTTTCAGTTCTGCCCACACATTTTCTATAGGATTGAGGTCAGGGCTTTGTGATGGCCACTCCAATACCTTGACTTTGATGTCCTTAAGCCATTTTGCAAATATGCTTGGGGTCATTGTCCATTTGGAAGACCCATTTGCGACCAAGCTTTAACTTCCTGACTGATGTCTTGAGATGTTGCTTCAATATATCCACATAATTGTCCTGCCTCATTATGCCATCTATTTTGTGTAGAGCACCAGGCCCTCCTGCAGCAAAGCACCCCCACAACATGATGCTGCCACCTCCGTGCTTCACGGTTGGGATGGTGTTCTTCGGCTTGCAAGCATCCCCCTTTTTCCTCCAAAAATAACGATGGTCATTATGGCCAAACAGTTCTATTTTGTTTCATCAAACGTGAGGACATTTCTCCAAAAAAGTATGATCTTTGTCCCCATGTGTAGTTGCAAACCGTAGTCTGGCTTTTTTATGGCAGTTTTGGAGTTTTGCTGAGCGGCCTTTCAGGTTATGTCAATATAGAACTTGTTTTACTGTGGATATAGATACTTTTGTACCTGTTTCCTCCAGCATGTTCACAGGGTCCTTTGCTGTTGTTCTGGGATTGATTTGCACTTTGCGCACCAAAGTACGTTCATCTCTAGGAGACAGAATGCGTCTCCTTCCTGAGCGGTATGACGGCTGCGTTGTCCCATGGTGTTTATACTTGCGTACTAGTGTTTGTACAGATGAATGTGCTACCTCCAGGCATTTGGAAATTGCTCCCAAGGATGAACCAGACTTGTGGAGGTCTACAAATTTTTCTGAGGTCTTGGCAGATTTCTTTAGATTTTCCCATGATGTCAAGCAAAGAGGCACTGAGTTTGAAGGTAGGCCTTGAAATACATCCACAGGTACACCTCCAATTGACTCAAATTATTGTCAGGTCGCCTATCAGAAACTTCTAAAGCCATGACATTATTTTCTGGCATTTTCCAATCTGTTTAAAGGCACAGTCAACTTAGTGTATGTAAACTTCTGACTCTGGAATTGTGATATAGTGAATAATAAGTGAAATAATCTGTCTGTAAACAATTGTTGGAATAATTACTAAATAGATGTCCTAACCGACTTGACAAAACCATATAGTTTGTTAACAAGAAACTTGGGGAGTGGTTGAAAAACAAGTTTTAATGACTTCAACCTAAGTGTATTTAAACTTCCGACTTCAACTGTATATACATAGCGCTTTGTGTGATGGTGTGAAATGCCATGCAGTGTGTAGCGATATGACTGCATATGAAATCATATTTAAAGCAGCATGAGGTTGTCCCATCTCTAAGACAGAGGATGTACACACCTCCATCCTCCATTACCTTGAGCTCCTGCTGCTTTGAGATGTACAATTACTCTAAAAGCCCCTACTCTCTCTATCCTTCCATCCCCTCCTCTCTCTATCATTCCATCCCCTCCTCTCTCTCTCTATCCTTCCATCACCTCCTCTCTCTCTCTCTCTCTCTCTATCCTTACACCCCCTCCCTCCTTCCCTATCCTTCCATCCCTTCCCTCCTTCCCTATCCTTCCATCCCCTCCCTCCTTCCCTATCCTTCCATCCCCTCCCTCCCTCCCTATCCTTCCATCCCCTCCCTCCCTCCCTATCCTTTCATCCCCTCCCTCCCTCCCTATCCTTCCATCCCCTCCCTCCCTCCCTATCCCCTCCCTATCCTTCCATCCCCTCCCTCCCTCCCTATCCTTCCATCCCCTCCCTCCCTCCCTCCCTATCCTTCCATCCCTATCCTTCCTTCCATCCCCTCCCTCCCTATCCTTCCTTCCCCTCCCTCCCTACCCTTCCATCCCTATCCTTCCTTCCATCCCCTCCCTCCCTATCCTTCCTTCCTTCCTTCCCCCCTACCCTTCCATCCCTATCCTTCCTTCCATCCCTATCCTTCCATCCCCTCCCTCCCTGTCCTTCCTTCCATCCCCTCCCTCCCTGTCCTTCCATCCATCCATCCCCTCCCTCCCTATCCTTCCATCCATCCATCCCCTCCCTCCCTCCCTCCCTATCCTTCCATCCATCCATCCCCTCCCTATCCTTCCATCCCCTCCCTCCCTCCCTCCCTATCCTTCCATCCCCTCCCCCCTATCCGTCCATCCCCTCCCTCCCTATCCGTCCATCCCCTCCCTCCCTATCCGTCCATCCCCTCCCTCCCTATCCGTCCATCCCCTCCCTCCCTATCCGTCCATCCCCTCCCTCCCTATCCGTCCATCCCCTCCCTCCCTATCCGTCCATCCCCTCTTCTCTCTATCCTTCCATCCCCTCTTCTCCCTATCCTTCCATCCCCTCTTCTCCCTATCCTTCCATCCCCTCTTCTCCCTATCCTTCCATCCCCTCCCTCCCTATCCTTCCATCCCCTCCCTCCCTATCCTTCCATCCCCTCCCTCCCTATCCTTCCATTCCCTCCCTCCTTCTATACCCTTGCTGGATTGTTGTATAACCGGATTCAGTGTGTGGGAGTGCGGAAGATTAGTGTGTGCAACCATTTAGAGAGAGAGTGAGTGTGTGTGGTATTTTTATTTCTCAGTTGAGGGGAGGAGAGAGACAGAGCGAGGGAGGGAGAGACAGAGAGAGAGCGAGGGAGCGAGAGAGAGCGAGGGAGGGAGAGACAGAGCGAGGGAGGGAGAGAGAGAGAGCGAGGGAGGGAGATACAGAGCGAGGGAGGGAGATACAGAGCGAGGGAGGGAGAGACAGAGCGAGGGAGGGAGAGACAGAGCGAGGGAGGGAGTGAAAGAGCGAGGGAGGGAGAGACAGAGCGAGGGAGGGAGTGAAAGAGCGAGGGAGGGAGAGACAGAGCGAGGGAGGGAGAGACAGCGCGAGAGATAGCGAGGGAGCGAGAGACAAGCGAGAGACCGAGGGAGGGAGAAACCAGCGAGGGAGGGAGAGACGGAGCAAGGGAGGGAGAGAGAGCAATGGAGGGAGCGAAAGGCAGAGCAAGGGGGCGAGAGAGAGCGATGGAGGGAGCGAGAGGCAGAGCAAGGGGGCGAGAGAGAGAGAGACAGCGCGAGAGACCGAGGGAGAGACAGAGCGAGGGAGAGACAGAGCGAGGGAGAGACAGAGCGAGGGAGAGACAGAGCGAGGGAGAGACAGAGCGAGGGAGAGACAGAGCGAGGGAGCGACAGAGCGAGGGAGAGAGACATTTTGAGGGAGCGAGAGAGAGCGCGAGGGAGCGAGAGAGAGCGAGGGAGAGCGAGGGAGCGAGAGAGAGCGGGAGAGAGCGGGAGAGAGCGAGAGCACAAGAAAGAGCGAGGGAGCGAGAGAGACAGGAGCGAGAGAGAGCGCGAGGGAGCGAGATATACAGGAGCGAGAGAGAGCGCGAGGCAGCGAGAGAGAGCGCGAGGCAGCGAGAGAGAGCGCGAGGCAGCGAGAGAGAGCGCGAGGGAGTGAGAGAGAGCGAGAGAGAGCGAGAGTGAGCGAGAGAGAGCGAGAGAGCACGAGAGAGCACGAGAAAGAGCGAGGGAGCGAGAGCACGAGAAAGAGCGAGGGAGCGAGAGCACGAGAAAGAGCGAGGGAGCGAGAGCACAAGAAAGAGCGAGGGAGCGAGAGCACAAGAAAGAGCGAGGGAGCGAGAGCACAAGAAAGAGCGAGGGAGCGAGAGACAGCACGAGAAAGAGCGAGGGAGCGAGAGACAGCACCAGAAAGAGCGCGCCCGCGAGAGAGACAGGAGCGCGCGAGAGAGACAGGAGCGCGGGAGAGAGACAGGAGCGCGGGAGAGAGACAGGAGCGCGGGAGAGAGACAGGAGCGCGGGAGAGAGACAGGAGCGCGGGAGAGAGACAGGAGCGCGGGAGAGAGACAGGAGCGCGCGAGAGAGACAGGAGCGCGGGAGAGAGACAGGAGCGCGCGAGAGAGACAGGAGCGCGCGAGAGAGACAGGAGCGCGCGAGAGAGACAGGAGCGCGCGAGAGAGACAGGAGCGCGCGAGAGAGACAGGAGCGCGCGAGAGAGACAGGAGCGCGCGAGAGAGACAGGAGCGCGCGAGAGAGACAGGAGCGCGCGAGAGAGACAGGAGCGCGCGAGAGAGACAGGAGCGCGCGAGAGAGACAGGAGCGCGGACAGGAGCGCGCGAGAGAGACAGGAGCGTGCGAGAGAGACAGGAGCGCGCGAGAGAGACAGGAGCACGCGAGAGAGACAGGAGCGCGCGCGAGAGAGACAGGAGCGCGCGCGAGAGAGACAGGAGCGCGCGCGAGAGAGACAGGAGCGCGCGCGAGAGAGACAGGAGCGCGCGCGAGAGAGACAGGAGAGAGAGAGGCAGGAGAGAGAGAGGCAGGAGAGAGAGAGGCAGGAGAGAGAGAGGCAGGAGAGAGAGAGGCAGGAGCAAGCGAGAGAGACAGGAGAGAGAGAGAGAGAAAGAGTGAGAGATGGAGATTAACAATCTTTCAGCGTATTAACACACACACACCCTTGAGCGCATATATAAAGTATACAAAAAGAGACACACAAGCACGCATGCACACACACAAACATTTGTCTACAACGTCCTCAAACACACAACTATCTCTTTGACACTGGGTCCCATTGACAGCTGGAGCCCAGCTGATAAGCAGAAGTGAGGAACAGAGAAGCAAGTGAACTGCAAGTACACAACACGGCTTCCCCATACACACATCACATAGACTGACACTCCCAGTGGTCATCGCACAGTCTGACAGACATGCACACACACGCACGAGAGAACACACACACACACCTCAATCAATCTGCACTCAGACTGCAGGTCAGCACAGAGGGCACATTCCTCTGCTTTCTGATTCCCAGCATGCTTTGCCTTGAGTCTGGGGCTCTGACGGGATCGTGTGGGGTCAGAAAACGACACACTCGCCGGGTCCCTCACTGTGGCATCATTAAAAGTGTTCAAATAGAACTGTGGCTAACTGGTGTGTGTTCAGTAAAACTACTGGATCACTCAGTGAGTACTTTTGGTAGGATTTGGATCCCTGTGTCTGAAGTAAGAGGACTGAATGTTCCATGAGAGCAGTTTATGTTCAGTTAAGACTATGAGTAGCGTTCAGGCTTTGTTCAGTGTGTGTTGAGTAGTGGATGTTCAGCAACAGAACTAAGGAATGTTCAGTGTGTGTTCAGTATAGCCTTGGTACAGTACACAAGGGTCTTCGTGGCTGCGTTATTCCCTCTGGGCAGCCAGCCCCATCATCACTGTATAAACCCAGACACACTACCCTATTCCACAGGCCAAGGAATTATTCACATAACTAACCATTACCCAGAATACTCACACACACTGGCCACTAGAGCTGCATTTTTCACCAAGTCCTAAAGCCACTCAGAAATCAATAAGCTCCACCAGGACGTGCACACGTACATTACCTACAATGACCCCAAACTACTGTGACAGAACATGCATAATGAGCACATGCTCACACGCACTGTAAATGTCATATCACCACAACCCCCTCTAGCAAGGCTTTTCTCCGAGGGTCTCTATACATCTATCCCACTTTCTCCCTCCTGCTTCATCTTACCTTCTCAGAGGAGCTTGGTCTGTTCACTTTCTCCCTCTCCCTCCTGCTTCATCTTACCTTCTCAGAGGAGCTTGGTCTGTTCACTTTCTCCCTCTCCCTCCTGCTTCATCTTACCTTCTCAGAGGAGCTTGGTCTGTTCACTTTCTCCCTCTCCCTCCTGCTTCATCTTACCTTATCAGAGGAGCTTGGTCTGTTCACTTTCTCCCTCTCCCTCCTGCTTCATCTTACCTTCTCAGAGGAGCTTGGTCTGTTCACTTTCTCCCTCTCCATCCTGCTTCATCTTACCTTCTCAGAGGAGCTTGGTCTGTTCACTTTCTCCCTCTCCCTCCTGCTTCATCTTACCTTCTCAGAGGAGCTTGGTCTGTTCACTTTCTCCCTCTCCCTCCTGCTTCATCTTACCTTCTCAGAGGAGCTTGGTCTGTTCACTTTCTCCGGGTCCTTTTCTCTCTTCTTCTTCTCTCGTTCCTTCTATCAACAAAGAGACACTGGAGGTTAGGTCAGCAACGTCAAGGCATACAAGACGACACCTGGAAGGGGAACATGCAGCGGGCACATGCAGTCTAACAAAATAGACACAAAACAAATTAAACAGGGTTTGAAAAAACGCCCTAAAAATAGGTTTGACCCCCTATCCATTATGACACAGTTCCAGACGCACAACAAGACTGATTCAGCTGCGCTCACACAGACGCACAGCACAGCAAGACTGATTCAGCTGCGCTCACACAGACGCACAGCAAGACTGATTCAGCTGCGCTCACACAGACGCACAGCACAGCAAGACTGAATCAGCTGCGCTCACACAGACGCACAGCAAGACTGATTCAGCTGCGCTCACACAGACGCACAGCACAGCAAGACGGATTCAGCTGCGCTCACACAGACGCACAGCACAGCAAGACTGATTCAGCTGCGCTCACACAGACGCACGTAGAAAGTCATGACACCTTCTCTTTCCACCGACCTCTTGTGGAACAATTTAGTGTCATTATGAGCAATCAACATCTCATATGGAGTTATTGTCACGTCTCTTGGTAATACAAGCTTGCTGGTTGTCTGTGGGGTGTCAGTGTGCTTAGTGAGGGGAAGTGGGCTGGTGCCTTGGTGCTCTACCAGCCTCCATCATTCAGCCATTCAACCTCTTTACCACAGGATTGATTCAGGATAGAGATATCTCCCGTCATCCCTACACACACACACACACACACACACACACACACACACACACACACACACACACACACACACACACACACACACACACACACACACACACACACACACAATTTGTGTACATGAGGGGAAAGTAATGTATGTGATTAAGGGGCTATTGGAAAACCATTAGAAGAAAGAGCACCACAGCACAGCAGAGCCCAGCACGCACAAAGGACCAGCACGCACAAAGGACCAGCACGCACAAAGGTCCAGCACGCACAAAGGACCAGCACGCACAAAGGACCAGCACGCACAAAGGTCCAGCACGCACAAAGGACCAGCACGCACAAAGGACCAGCACGCACAAAGGACCAGCACGCACAAAGGACCAGCACGCACAAAGGACCAGCACGCACAAAGGACCAGCACGCACAAAGGTCCAGCACGCACAAAGGACCAGCACGCACAAAGGACCAGCACGCACAAAGGTCCAGCACGCACAAAGGTCCAGCACACACAAAGGACCAGCACGCACAAAGGTCCAGCACGCACAAAGGACCAGCACACACAAAGGACCAGCACGCACAAAGGACCAGCACGCACAAAGGACCAGCACGCACAAAGGAACAGCACGCACAAAGGACCAGCACGCACAAAGGACCAGCACGCACAAAGGACCAGCACGCACAAAGGACCAGCACACACAAAGGACCAGCACACACAAAGGTCCAGCACGCACAAAGGTCCAGCACGCACAAAGGACCAGCACGCACAAAGGACCAGCACGCACAAAGGACCAGCACGCACAAAGGACCAGCACGCACAAAGGACCAGCACGCACAAAGGTCCAGCACGCACAAAGGACCAGCACGCACAAAGGACCAGCACGCACAAAGGACCAGCATGCACAAAGGACTATCACACACAAAGGACCAGCACACACAAAGGACCAGCATGCACAAAGGACCAGCACGCACAAAGGACCAGCACGCACAAAGGACCAGCACACAGAAACAGCTTTTAACAACACCGGGTGCCACGACAGCAAAACATCAGACCTCCTGTCTGTTCTTCTCAGCAGCCTGTGAGGCGGGAGAGGTAGAGAAGGCAGCGGCATCAGAAGACTTCTGCCCGGGAGAAAGATCGAGGGAAGGAGAGAGAAAAAAGGGATGGGGTAGAGAGAGTGGTTAGAGGCACGACAGGGAGAGAAAGAAACAAAGAAGAAAGGAGGTTGGCAGAGGACACGAGAAGGGAAAACAGAGGGAGTGGGGAGGGAGAGATGAAAAGAGGAGGGTTAGTTGACATCCAGTAGTGGATGCTGGGGTGTTTTTACTACCCAGCCTAGTAGAGTCGGAGGAAGAGACAGTCAGCACATTCACCAGAAGGTCACACACACTCCCATAAGATATAGAAGCAGATGAAAACTCATATGGTGAATGATTTGAGCAATCACACATACGCCTTAGGCTAGAACAATCCTGTGTGTGTGTGTGTGTGTGTGTTTGAAACAACAAAGGCCTTTTCTGCGTGGGCCAAGTCAAGTGGCTGTACTTGATCACATGAGTGACAGCCCTACTCAACCCTGACCTCCCTAAGAGACAAAAGAGCCATAGAGAGAGACAGAAAGGGAGAGCGAGCACCTCAAACCCTCTCTACTATTTACTGCCCACTAGGCTTCTCCTAGCTTCTCTTGTCCAAACTCAGTAGGTCAGGGACTAACTGAAGGTGCACTGATAGCACATCAACACAGTGGAGCAAAACTAAGCTATCCAATCTCCCTCGCCAGACCATCCCTGCATACAGTGCTGTTTAGGCTGATAGCAAAATGCCACTAGCGTTCGTTGGCAATCAGCGTCTGGAGGTAGGCAGAGTTTGAGTTCAGAGAAAGCAAGAGAGAGCGTGCATCATTTTCCAAATCTGTGTCCCCCCCCCCTTCTCTTTCCTCCTCTTCCGCTCTCTAAACTACCTGAGGGGAGAACACACGCGGAGCAAGTCTATCTAAAGTGAGTTTAGCAATTTCCTTCTCAGTTATTCATCAAACCAGCCTCTCTCACACCTCTGGATAAAAAGTCAAGTAAAAAAAAAAAACATTCAGGGGATTTTCTTGAGTGAGATTTCTGTTCCATTGTTTTTTTATTCTCTTTGATACGGAGAACAGAGACCGAGAAGCAGAAACAGCAATAACAGGCACATTTAGGATTTTGAGAGAGAGAGGAGTAGATGATAGACAGAAAGAGAGAGGAGAGAGAAGAGAGAGAGAGGAGTAGATGATAGACAGAAAGAGAGAGAAGAGAGAGAGAGAGAGGAGTAGATGATAGACAGAAAGAGAGAGAAGAGAGAGAGAAGAGAGAGAGAGAGGAGTAGATGATAGACAGAAAGAGAGAAGAGAAAGAGAAGAGAGAGAGAGGAGTAGATGATAGACAGAAAGAGAGAGGAGAGATAAGAGAGAGAGAGAGAGAGAGAGAGAGAGAGAGAGAGAGAGGAGTAGATGATAGAAAGAAAGAGAGAACAGAAAGAGAGAGAACAGAGAGAAGAGCGAGATAAGAGAGAGAGAACAGAGAGAACAGAGGAGAGAGAGAGAGAGGAGTAGATGATAGACAGAAAGAGAGAAGAGAAAGAGAAGAGAGAGAGAGAGGAGTAGATGATAGACAGAAAGAGAGAGGAGAGATAAGAGAGAGAGAGAGAGAGAGAGAGAGAGAGAGAGAGAGAGAGGAGTAGATGATAGAAAGAAAGAGAGAACAGAAAGAGAGAGAACAGAGAGAAGAGCGAGATAAGAGAGAGAGAACAGAGAGAACAGAGGAGAGAGAGAGAGAGGAGTAGATGATAGACAGAAAGAGAGAACAGAAAGAGAGAGAACAGAGAGAAGAGAGAGAGAAGAGATAGAGAACAGAGCTGGTGAAGTAGATTAAAAGGTGTTGGCATCAGAGGAAGGGCAGGGGTGTCGTGTTAGGGCTCGTACACACCAATAGCGTTTTCCGGCCGAGAGTGCCGGGTTCATCTCTACAGACACCTTGCTTGATGTGATTTTACCCAGCTACTTCAGCATCTCTCGAATTGTCTCAATGACATTTTCACTATATATTCGCTAGGGCCCTCAAACTCAATTCTGGACCCCTAAGCCAGTTCCACTGCATTTTCTTTATTATTGTTTCCCTCTAATCAGGGACTGATGGGTGCAACTACTGATCAGGTAGAACAGAAGAGCAGCAGGCTCCGGGAGTTGAATACCCCTGGCCGAGGGGATAGGGGCCAAGAGTTGATTTTGGGATTCGGCGCATGTCTTTCTCTATCTTGTACCAGTCTTTCACTTTCAACCCCCTTGTCACCATCTCTCTCTGGGTATTTGGAAACAATGATTGTCCCAGGAGTGTCAGGTAGTCTTAGACAGCGAGTTTGTGAGGTCTTGTTGACTTCAGTGTTGTGTGCACACACACACAGAGAGAGAGAGAGAAAGACACGAACAAAGACGCACAGACAGTACTATGGCATTCATGGCAGAACAATGGGCTCATGCATGGACTGCATCAGATGTGTTCATACCCATAATGCATCATTGTTATCTGAGTGATGGATGTTGGACTAGACAAGGGCTCTATTCTGTCTTTCACACACTCACACACAATGTAAATTCACATATGCACAAATTAACACACACATACAGTACAAACCTTATACACAGGTGTCTACCCAACCAGAAATATTTTCAGAGCTCACACACACTCACTACGTGCCCACACCCGGCATCCGTGCAAAATGACGAGTTGTTTTTAATAATTAATTTACATATAAAAGGCAGTGTCTGTGTGGTTGGCAGAGACAGACCCTAGATCAGAGTACTCCTGCTGGCAGAGCCAGAGACAGACCCTAGATCAGAGTACTCCTGCTGGCAGAGCCTGAGAGAGAGAGAGACAGAGCGAGAGACAGAGCCAGAGAGAGGCGCGAGACAGAGAGAGGCGCGAGACAGAGAGAGGCGCGAGACAGAGAGAGGCGCGAGACAGAGAGAGGCGCGAGACAGAGAGGCACGAGACAGAGAGGCGCGAGACAGAGAGAGGCGCGAGACAGAGAGAGGCGCGAGACAGAGAGAGGCGCGAGACAGAGAGAGGCGCGAGACAGAGAGGCACGAGACAGAGAGAGAGATGTGAGAGTAGGAGTCTGCATACATCATGTGTGTCAGCAAGGCTATCAGGCTTATGCTAGGTCGCAGGTGTGAGTGGACAGGGGGAGAGGGTTAGGCCTCAGGTGGAAAATGGGCTTTAGACACTCAGTGATCTAAGAGATGTGTGGACACACACACACACACACACACACAGCTGGGAATGCATTTAACCCATATATACTTTTCTTCTGAGACCAATATAAAAGTGTTCATTTCGTCAACTAAGTGACAAAAGTGTCAAACACCTATTTTTCAGTGGCAACTGATGAGACGATCTGAGTAAATAGACCCAGAAAAACTATAACTAAATGAAAATGACTTTTTACTTTTGGGTTGATGAAAACGAGACGAGACTAAATGACCTCTGTGACTAACATCAGACGAGTAAGTAGACAGGACAAGAGTTTTTGGAGGGATTGAGACCTTTTCAGTGTCATCTGCAATCTGGCGGCAACAAATCATAGACGCAAATAAGGCACACGCCATGTGGTTAAAGCTCCCGGTAGAAAAGAGGCCGATGTTTGGAGCAACTTTACTTATCGAGTAGATTCAAACAAGACCAAATGCAACGTTTCCACAGAGGACAGCTTTTGCACCCACAAATTGACAGGATGGGGGGAGAAATACTATTATATTTACTGTTAGATGAATACATGACTACTAGTGGTGGTATTATATTTATTGTTAGATTAATACATGACTACTAGTGGTGGTATTATATTTACTGTTAGATTAACACATGACTACTAGTGGTGGTATTATATTTACTGTTAGATTAATACATGACTACTAGCGGTGGTATTATATTTACTGTTAGATTAATACATGACTACTAGTGGTGGTATTATATTTACTGTTAGATTAATACATGACTACTAGTGGTGGGTGGTATTATATTTACTGTTAGATTAATACATGACTACTAGTGGTGGTATTATATTTACTGTTAGATTAATACATGACTACTAGCGGTGGTATTATATTTACTGTTAGATTAATACATGACTACTAGTGGTGGTATTATATTTACTGTTAGATTAATACATGACTACTAGCGGTGGTATTATATTTACTGTTAGATTAATACATGAGTACTAGTGGTGGGTAGTATTATATTTACTGTTAGATTAATACATGACTACTTGTGGTGGTATTATATTTACTGTTAGATTAATAAAATGACTACTAGTGGTATTATATTTACTGTTAGATTAATACATGACTACTAGTGGTGGTATTATATTTACTGTTAGATTAATACATGACTACTAGTGGTGGGTGGTATTATATTTACTGTTAGATTAATACATGACTACTAGTGGTGGTATTATATTTACTGTTAGATTAATACATGACTACTAGAGGCGGTATTATATTTACTGTTAGATTAATACATGACTACTAGTGGTGGTATTATATTTACTGTTAGATTAATACATGACTACTAGTGGTGGGTAGTATTATATTTACTGTTAGATTAATACATGACTACTAGAGGTGGTATTATATTTACTGTTAGATTAATACATGACTACTAGTGGTGGTATTATATTTACTGTTAGATTAATACATGACTATTAGTGGTGGGTGGTATTATATTTACTGTTAGATTAATACATGACTATTAGTGGTGGGTAGTATTATATTTACTGTTAGATTAATACATGACTATTAGTGGTGGGTAGTATTATATTTACTGTTAGATTAATACATGACTACTAGTGGTGGTATTATATTTACTGTTAGATTAATACATGACTATTAGTGGTGGGTGGTATTATATTTACTGTTAGATTAATACATGACTACTAGTGGTGGTATTATATTTACTGTTAGATTAATACATGACTACTAGTGGTGGTATTATATTTACGGTTAGATTAATACATGACTACTAGCGGTGGTATTATATTTACTGTTAGATTAATACATGACTACTAGTGGTGGTATTATATTTACTGTTAGATTAATACATGACTACTAGCGGTGGTATTATATTTACTGTTATATTAATACATGACTACTAGAGGTGGTATTATATTTACTGTTAGATTAATACACGACTACTAGTGGTGGGTAGTATTATATTTACTGTTAGATTAATACATGACTACTAGCGGTGGTATTATATTTACTGTTATATTAATACATGACTACTAGAGGTGGTATTATATTTACTGTTAGATTAATACACGACTACTAGTGGTGGGTAGTATTATATTTACTGTTAGATTAATACATGACTACTAGTGGTGGTATTATATTTACTGTTAGATTAATACATGACTACTAGTGGTGGTATTATATTTACTGTTAGATTAATACATGACTATTAGTGGTGGGTGGTATTATATTTACTGTTAGATTAATACATGACTACTAGTGGTGGGTGGTATTATATTTACTGTTAGATTAATACATGACTACTTGTGGTAGTATTATATTTACTGTTAGATTAATACATGACTACTAGCGGTGGTATTATATTTACTGTTAGATTAATACATGACTACTAGTGGTGGTATTATATTTACTGTTAGATTAGTACATGACTACTAGTGGTGGGTAGTATTATATTTACTGTTAGATTAATACATGACTACTAGCGGTATTATATTTACTGTTAGATTAATACATGACTACTAGCGGTGGTATTATATTTACTGTTAGATTAATATATGACTACTACTGGTGGTATTATATTTACTGTTAGATTAATACATGACTACTAGAGGTGGTATTATATTTACTGTTAGATTAATACATGACTCCTAGTGGTGGTATTATATTTACTGTTAGATTAGTACATGACTACTAGTGGTGGGTGGTATTATATTTACTGTTAGATTAATACATGACTACTTGTGGTAGTATTATATTTACTGTTAGATTAATACATGACTACTAGCGGTGGTATTATATTTACTGTTAGATTAATACATGAGTACTAGTGGTGGTATTATATTTACTGTTAGATTAATACATGACTACTAGTGGTGGGTAGTATTATATTTACTGTTAGATCAATACATGACTACTAGCGGTGGTATTATATTTACTGTTAGATCAATACATGACTACTAGTGGTGGTATTATATTTACTGTTAGATTAATACATGACTACTAGTGGTGGTATTATATTTACTGTTAGATGAATACATGACTCCTGGTGGTGGTATTATATTTACTGTTAGATTAATACATGACTATTAGTGGTGGTATTATATTTACTGTTAGATTAATACATGACTACTAGTGGTGGTATTATATTTACTGTTAGATTAATACATGACTACTAGTGGTGGGTGGTATTATATTTACTGTTAGATTAATACATGACTACTAGTGGTGGTAATATATTTACTGTTAGATTAATACATGACTACTAGTGGTGGGTGGTATTATATTTACTGTTAGATTAATACATGACTACTAGTGGTGGTATTATATTTACTGTTAGATTAATACATGACTACTAGTGGTGGGTGGTATTATATTTACTGTTAGATTAATACATGACTACTAGTGGTGGTATTATATTTACTGTTAGATGAATACATGACTACTAGTGGGGGTGGTATTATATTTACTGTTAGATTAATACATGACTACTAGTGGTGGTATTATATTTACTGTTAGATTAATACATGACTACTAGTGGTGGGTGGTATTATATTTACTGTTAGATTAATACATGACTACTAGTGGTGGTATTATATTTACTGTTAGATTAATACATGACTACTAGCGGTGGTATTATATTTACTGTTAGATTAATACATGACTACTAGTGGTGGTATTATATTTACTGTTAGATTAATACATGACTACTAGCGGTGGTATTATATTTACTGTTAGATTAATACATGAGTACTAGTGGTGGTATTATATTTACTGTTAGATTAATACATGACTACTAGTGGTGGTATTATATTTACTGTTAGATTAATACATGACTACTAGTGGTGGGTGGTATTATATTTACTGTTAGATTAATACATGACTACTAGTGGTGGTATTATATTTACTGTTAGATTAATACATGACTACTAGAGGCGGTATTATATTTACTGTTAGATTAATACATGACTACTAGTGGTGGTATTATATTTACTGTTAGATTAATACATGACTACTAGTGGTGGGTAGTATTATATTTACTGTTAGATTAATACATGACTACTAGAGGTGGTATTATATTTACTGTTAGATTAATACATGACTACTAGTGGTGGTATTATATTTACTGTTAGATTAATACATGACTATTAGTGGTGGGTGGTATTATATTTACTGTTAGATTAATACATGACTATTAGTGGTGGGTAGTATTATATTTACTGTTAGATTAATACATGACTATTAGTGGTGGGTAGTATTATATTTACTGTTAGATTAATACATGACTACTAGTGGTGGTATTATATTTACTGTTAGATTAATACATGACTATTAGTGGTGGGTGGTATTATATTTACTGTTAGATTAATACATGACTACTAGTGGTGGTATTATATTTACTGTTAGATTAATACATGACTACTAGTGGTGGTATTATATTTACGGTTAGATTAATACATGACTACTAGCGGTGGTATTATATTTACTGTTAGATTAATACATGACTACTAGTGGTGGTATTATATTTACTGTTAGATTAATACATGACTACTAGCGGTGGTATTATATTTACTGTTATATTAATACATGACTACTAGAGGTGGTATTATATTTACTGTTAGATTAATACACGACTACTAGTGGTGGGTAGTATTATATTTACTGTTAGATTAATACATGACTACTAGCGGTGGTATTATATTTACTGTTATATTAATACATGACTACTAGAGGTGGTATTATATTTACTGTTAGATTAATACACGACTACTAGTGGTGGGTAGTATTATATTTACTGTTAGATTAATACATGACTACTAGTGGTGGTATTATATTTACTGTTAGATTAATACATGACTACTAGTGGTGGTATTATATTTACTGTTAGATTAATACATGACTATTAGTGGTGGGTGGTATTATATTTACTGTTAGATTAATACATGACTACTAGTGGTGGGTGGTATTATATTTACTGTTAGATTAATACATGACTACTTGTGGTAGTATTATATTTACTGTTAGATTAATACATGACTACTAGCGGTGGTATTATATTTACTGTTAGATTAATACATGACTACTAGTGGTGGTATTATATTTACTGTTAGATTAGTACATGACTACTAGTGGTGGGTAGTATTATATTTACTGTTAGATTAATACATGACTACTAGCGGTATTATATTTACTGTTAGATTAATACATGACTACTAGCGGTGGTATTATATTTACTGTTAGATTAATATATGACTACTACTGGTGGTATTATATTTACTGTTAGATTAATACATGACTACTAGAGGTGGTATTATATTTACTGTTAGATTAATACATGACTCCTAGTGGTGGTATTATATTTACTGTTAGATTAGTACATGACTACTAGTGGTGGGTGGTATTATATTTACTGTTAGATTAATACATGACTACTTGTGGTAGTATTATATTTACTGTTAGATTAATACATGACTACTAGCGGTGGTATTATATTTACTGTTAGATTAATACATGAGTACTAGTGGTGGTATTATATTTACTGTTAGATTAATACATGACTACTAGTGGTGGGTAGTATTATATTTACTGTTAGATCAATACATGACTACTAGCGGTGGTATTATATTTACTGTTAGATCAATACATGACTACTAGTGGTGGTATTATATTTACTGTTAGATTAATACATGACTACTAGTGGTGGTATTATATTTACTGTTAGATGAATACATGACTACTGGTGGTGGTATTATATTTACTGTTAGATTAATACATGACTATTAGTGGTGGTATTATATTTACTGTTAGATTAATACATGACTACTAGTGGTGGTATTATATTTACTGTTAGATTAATACATGACTACTAGTGGTGGGTGGTATTATATTTACTGTTAGATTAATACATGACTACTAGTGGTGGTAATATATTTACTGTTAGATTAATACATGACTACTAGTGGTGGGTGGTATTATATTTACTGTTAGATTAATACATGACTACTAGTGGTGGTATTATATTTACTGTTAGATTAATACATGACTACTAGTGGTGGGTGGTATTATATTTACTGTTAGATTAATACATGACTACTAGTGGTGGTATTATATTTACTGTTAGATGAATACATGACTACTAGTGGGGGTGGTATTATATTTACTGTTAGATTAATACATGACTACTAGTGGTGGTATTATATTTACTGTTAGATTAATACATGACTACTAGCGGTGGTATTATATTTACTGTTAGATTAATACATGACTACTAGAGGTGGTATTATATTTACTGTTAGATTAATACACGACTACTAGTGGTGGGTAGTATTATATTTACTGTTAGATTAATACATGACTACTAGTGGTGGTATTATATTTACTGTTAGATTAATACACGACTACTAGTGGTGGGTAGTATTATATTTACTGTTAGATTAATACATGACTACTAGAGGCGGTATTATATTTACTGTTAGATTAATACATGACTACTAGTGGTGGTATTATATTTACTGTTAGATTAATACATGACTCCTAGTGGTGGGTGGTATTATATTTACTGTTAGATTAATACATGACTACTAGCGGTGGTATTATATTTACTGTTAGATTAGTACATGACTACTAGTGGTGGGTGGTATTATATTTACTGTTAGATTAATACATGACTACTAGCGGAGGTATTATATTTACTGTTAGATTAATACATGACTACTAGTGGTGGTATTATATTTACTGTTAGATTAGTACATGACTACTAGTGGTGGGTGGTATTATATTTACTGTTAGATTAATACATGACTACTTGTGGTAGTATTATATTTACTGTTAGATTAATACACGACTACTAGTGGTGGGTAGTATTATATTTACTGTTAGATTAATACATGACTACTAGAGGCGGTATTATATTTACTGTTAGATTAATACATGACTACTAGTGGTGGTATTATATTTACTGTTAGATTAATACATGACTCCTAGTGGTGGTATTATATTTACTGTTAGATTAATACATGACTACTAGTGGTGGTATTATATTTACTGTTAGATTAGTACATGACTACTAGTGGTGGGTGGTATTATATTTACTGTTAGATTAATACATGACTACTAGCGGTGGTATTATATTTACTGTTAGATTAATACATGACTACTAGTGGTGGTATTATATTTACTGTTAGATTAGTACATGACTACTAGTGGTGGGTGGTATTATATTTACTGTTAGATGAATACATGACTACTGGTGGTGGTATTATATTTACTGTTAGATTAATACATGACTATTAGTGGTGGTATTATATTTACTGTTAGATTAATACATGACTACTAGTGGTGGTATTATATTTACTGTTAGATTAATACATGACTACTAGTGGTGGGTGGTATTATATTTACTGTTAGATTAATACATGACTACTAGTGGTGGGTATTATATTTACTGTTAGATTAATACATGACTACTAGTGGTGGTATTATATTTACTGTTAGATTAATACATGACTACTAGTGGTGGTATTATATTTACTGTTAGATTAATACATGACTACTAGTGGTGGTATTATATTTACTGTTAGATTAATGCATGACTACTAGTGGTGGTATTATATTTACTGTTAGAATAATACATGACTACTAGTGGTGGGTATTATATTTACTGTTAGATTAATACATGACTACTAGTGGTGGTATTATATTTACTGTTAGATTAATACATGACTACTAGTGGTGGTATTATATTTACTGTTAGATTAATACATGACTACTAGTGGTGGTATTATATTTACTGTTAGATTAATGCATGACTACTAGTGGTGGTATTATATTTACTGTTAGATTAATACATGACTACTAGTGGTGGTATTATATTTACTGTTAGATTAATACATGACTACTAGTGGTGGGTGGTATTATATTTACTGTTAGATTAATACATGACTACTAGTGGTGGTATTATATTTACTGTTAGATTAATACATGACTACTAGTGGGGGTGGTATTATATTTACTGTTAGATTAATACATGACTACAAGTGGTGGTATTATATTTACTGTTAGATTAATACATGACTACTAGCGGTGGTATTATATTTACTGTTAGATTAATACATGACTACTAGAGGTGGTATTATATTTACTGTTAGATTAATACACGACTACTAGTGGTGGGTAGTATTATATTTACTGTTAGATTAATACACGACTACTAGTGGTGGGTAGTATTATATTTACTGTTAGATTAATACATGACTACTAGTGGTGGTATTATATTTACTGTTAGATTAATACACGACTACTAGTGGTGGGTAGTATTATATTTACTGTTAGATTAATACATGACTACTAGAGGCGGAATTATATTTACTGTTAGATTAATACATGACTACTAGTGGTGGTATTATATTTACTGTTAGATTAATACATGACTCCTAGTGGTGGGTGGTATTATATTTACTGTTAGATTAATACATGACTACTAGCGGTGGTATTATATTTACTGTTAGATTAGTACATGACTACTAGTGGTGGGTGGTATTATATTTACTGTTAGATTAATACATGACTACTAGCGGTGGTATTATATTTACTGTTAGATTAATACATGACTACTAGTGGTGGTATTATATTTACTGTTAGATTAGTACATGACTACTAGTGGTGGGTGGTATTATATTTACTGTTAGATTAATACATGACTACTTGTGGTAGTATTATATTTACTGTTAGATTAATACACGACTACTAGTGGTGGGTAGTATTATATTTACTGTTAGATTAATACATGACTACTAGAGGCGGTATTATATTTACTGTTAGATTAATACATGACTACTAGTGGTGGTATTATATTTACTGTTAGATTAATACATGACTCCTAGTGGTGGTATTATATTTACTGTTAGATTAGTACATGCCTACTAGTGGTGGGTGGTATTATATTTACTGTTAGATTAATACATGACTACTAGCGGTGGTATTATATTTACTGTTAGATTAATACATGACTACTAGTGGTGGTATTATATTTACTGTTAGATTAGTACATGACTACTAGTGGTGGTGGTATTATATTTACTGTTAGATTAATACATGACTACTAGCGGTGGTATTATATTTACTGTTAGATTAATACATGACTACTAGTGGTGGTATTATATTTACTGTTAGATTAGTACATGACTACTAGTGGTGGGTGGTATTATATTTACTGTTAGATTAATACATGAGTACTAGTGGTGGTATTATATTTACTGTTAGATTAGTACATGACTACTAGTGGTGGGTGGTATTATATTTACTGTTAGATTAATACATGAGTACTAGTGGTGGTATTATATTTACTGTTAGATTAATACATGACTACTAGTGGTGGTATTATATTTACTGTTAGATTAGTACATGACTACTAGTGGTGGGTGGTATTATATTTACTGTTAGATTAATACATGTCTACTAGCGGTGGTATTATATTTACTGTTAGATTAATACATGACTACTAGTGGTGGTATTATATTTACTGTTAGATTAGTACATGACTACTAGTGGTGGGTGGTATTATATTTACTGTTAGATTAATACATGACCACTTGTGGTAGTATTATATTTACTGTTAGATTAATACACGACTACTAGTGGTGGGTAGTATTATATTTACTGTTAGATTAATACATGACTACTAGAGGCGGTATTATATTTACCGTTAGATTAATACATGACTACTAGTGGTGGTATTATATTTACTGTTAGATTAATACATGACTCCTAGAGGTGGTATTATATTTACTGTTAGATTAGTACATGACTACTAGTGGTGGGTGGTATTATATTTACTGTTAGATTAATACATGACTACTAGCGGTGGTATTATATTTACTGTTAGATTAATACATGACTACTAGTGGTGGTATTATATTTACTGTTAGATTAGTACATGACTACTAGTGGTGGGTGGTATTATATTTACTGTTAGATTAATACATGACTACTAGTGGTGGTATTATATTTACTGTTAGATTAATACATGAGTACTAGTGGTGGTATTATATTTACTGTTAGATTAATACATGACTACTAGTGGTGGGTATTATATTTACTGTTAGATTAATACATGACTACTAGTGGTGGTATTATATTTACTGTTAGATTAATACATGACTACTAGTGGTGGTATTATATTTACTGTTAGATTAATACATGACTACTAGTGGTGGTATTATATTTACTGTTAGATTAATACATGACTACTAGTGGTGGTATTATATTTACTGTTAGATTAATACATGAGTACTAGTGGTGGTATTATATTTACTGTTAGATTAATACATGACTACTAGTGGTGGGTGGTATTATATTTACTGTTAGATTAATACATGACTACTAGCGGTATTATATTTACTGTTAGATTAATACATGACTACTAGCGGTGGTATTATATTTACTGTTAGATTAATACATGAGTACTAGTGGTGGTATTATATTTACTGTTAGATTAATACATGACTACTAGTGGTGGGTATTATATTTACTGTTAGATTAATACATGACTACTAGTGGTGGTATTATATTTACTGTTAGATTAATACATGACTACTAGTGGTGGTATTATATTTACTGTTAGATTAATACATGACTACTAGTGGTGGTATTATATTTACTGTTAGATTAATACATGACTACTAGTGGTGGTATTATATTTACTGTTAGATTAATACATGACTACTAGTGGTGGTATTATATTTACTGTTAGATTAATACATGACTACTAGTGGTGGGTGGTATTATATTTACTGTTAGATTAATACATGACTACTAGCGGTATTATATTTACTGTTAGATTAATACATGACTACTAGCGGTGGTATTATATTTACTGTTAGATTAATACATGAGTACTAGTGGTGGTAGTATATTTACTGTTAGATTAATACATGACTACTAGTGGTGGTATTATATTTACTGTTAGATTAATACATGACTACTAGTGGTGGGTGGTATTATATTTACTGTTAGATTAATACATGACTACTAGTGGTGGATGGTATTATATTTACTGTTAGATTAATACATGACTACTAGCGGTGGTATTATATTTACTGTTAGATTAATACATGACTACTAGTTGTGGGTAGTATTATATTTACTGTTAGATTAATACATGACTACTAGTGGTGGTATTATATTTACTGTTAGATTAATACATGACTACTAGCTGTGGTATTATATTTACTGTTAGATTAATACATGACTACTAGTGGTGGTATTATATTTACTGTTAGATTAATACATGACTACTAGTGGTATTATATTTACTGTTAGATTAATACATGACTACTAGAGGTGGTATTATATTTACTGTTAGATTAATACATGACTACTAGTGGTGGGTAGTATTATATTTACTGTTAGATTAATACATGACTACTAGTGGTGGTATTATATTTACTGTTAGATTAATACATGACTACTAGCTGTGGTATTATATTTACTGTTAGATTAATACATGACTACTAGTGGTGGTATTATATTTACTGTTAGATTAATACATGACTACTAGTGGTGGTATTATATTTACTGTTAGATTAATACATGACTACTAGTGGTGGTATTATATTTACTGTTAGATTAGTACATGACTACTAGTGGTGGGTGGTATTATATTTACTGTTAGATTAATACATGACTACTAGCGGTGGTATTATATTTACTGTTAGATTAATACATGACTACTAGCGGTGGTATTATATTTACTGTTAGATTAATACATGACTACTAGTGGTGGGTGGTATTATATTTACTGTTAGATTAATACATGACTACTAGCGGTGGTATTATATTTACTGTTAGATTAATACATGACTACTAGTGGTGGGTAGTATTATATTTACTGTTAGATTAATACATGACTACTAGCGGTGGTATTATATTTACTGTTAGATTAATACATTAGTACAAGTGGTGGTATTATATTTACTGTTAGATTAATACATGACTACTAGTGGTGGGTAGTATTATATTTACTGTTAGATTAATACATGACTACTAGTGGTGGTATTATATTTACTGTTAGATTAATACATGACTACTAGCTGTGGTATTATATTTACTGTTAGATTAATACATGACTACTAGTGGTGGTATTATATTTACTGTTAGATTAATACATGACTACTAGTGGTGGGTGGTATTATATTTACTGTTAGATTAATACATGACTACTAGCGGTGGTATTATATTTACTGTTAGATTAATACATGACTACTAGCGGTGGTATTATATTTACTGTTAGATTAATACATGACTACTAGTGGTGGTATTATATTTACTGTTAGATTAATACATGACTACTAGCTGTGGTATTATATTTACTGTTAGATTAATACATGACTACTAGTGGTGGTATTATTTTTACTGTTAGATTAATACATGAGTACTAGTGGTGGTATTATATTTACTGTTAGATTAATACATGACTACTAGTGGTGGTATTATATTTACTGTTAGATTAGTACATGACTACTAGTGGTGGTATTATATTTACTGTTAGATTAATACATGACTACTAGTGGTGGTATTATATTTACTGTTAGATTAGTACATGACTACTAGTGGTGGGTGGTATTATATTTACTGTTAGATTAATACATGACTACTAGCGGTGGTATTATATTTACTGTTAGATTAAAACATGACTACTAGAGGTGGTATTATATTTACTGTTAGATTAATACATGACTACTAGTGGTGGGTAGTATTATATTTACTGTTAGATTAATACATGACTACTAGCGGTGGTATTATATTTACTGTTAGATTAATACATTAGTACTAGTGGTGGTATTATATTTACTGTTAGATTAATACATGACTACTAGTGGTGGGTATTATATTTACTGTTAGATTAATACATGACTACTAGTGGTGGTATTATATTTACTGTTAGATTAATACATGACTACTAGCGGTGGTATTAAATTTACTGTTAGATTAATACATGACTACTAGCGGTGGTATTATATTTACTGTTAGATTAATACATGACTACTAGTGGTGGTATTATATTTACTGTTAGATTAGTACATGACTACTAGTGGTGGGTAGTATTATATTTACTGTTAGATTAATACATGACTACTAGTGGTGGTATTATATTTACTGTTAGATTAATACATGAGTACTAGTGGTGGTATTATATTTACTGTTAGATTAATACATGACTACTAGTGGTGGTATTATATTTACTGTTAGATTAATACATGACTACTAGTGGTGGTATTATATTTACTGTTAGATTAATACATGACTACTAGTGGTGGTATTATATTTACTGTTAGATTAATACATGACTACTAGTGGTGGTATTATATTTACTGTTAGATTAATACATGACTACTAGTGGTGGTATTATATTTACTGTTAGATTAGTACATGACTACTAGTGGTGGGTGGTATTATATTTACTGTTAGATTAATACATGACTACTAGCGGTGGTATTATATTTACTGTTAGATTAATACATGACTACTAGCGGTGGTATTATATTTACTGTTAGATTAATACATGAGTACTAGTGGTGGTATTATATTTACTGTTAGATTAATACATGACTACTAGTGGTGGGTAGTATTATATTTACTGTTAGATTAATACATGACTACTAGTGGTGGTATTATATTTACTGTTAGATTAATACATGACTACTAGTGGTGGTATTATATTTACTGTTAGATTAATACATGACTAGTGGTGGTATTATATCTACTGTTAGATTAATACATGACTACTAGTGGTGGGTAGTATTATATTTACTGTTAGATTAATACATGACTACTAGTGGTGGTATTATATTTACTGTTAGATTAATACATGACTACTAGTGGTGGTATTATATTTACTGTTAGATTAATACATGACTACTAGTGGTGGTATTATATTTACTGTTAGATTAATACATGACTACTAGTGGTATTATATTTACTGTTAGATTAATACATGACTACTAGAGGTGGTATTATATTTACTGTTAGATTAATACATGACTACTAGTGGTGGGTGGTATTATATTTACTGTTAGATTAATACATGACTACTAGTGGTGGTATTATATTTACTGTTAGATTAATACATGACTACTAGTGGTATTATATTTACTGTTAGATTAATACATGACTACTAGAGGTGGTATTATATTTACTGTTAGATTAATACATGACTACTGGTGGTGGTATTATATTTACTGTTAGATTAATACATGACTACTAGTGGTGGGTGGTATTATATTTACTGTTAGATTAATACATGACTACTAGCGGTGGTATTATATTTACTGTTAGATTAAAACATGACTACTAGAGGTGGTATTATATTTACTGTTAGATTAATACATGACTACTAGTGGTGGGTAGTATTATATTTACTGTTAGATTAATACATGACTACTAGCGGTGGTATTATATTTACTGTTAGATTAATACATGACTACTAGTGGTGGTATTATATTTACTGTTAGATTAATACATGACTACTAGTGGTGGTATTATATTTACTGTTAGATTAATACATGACTACTAGTGGTGGTATTATATTTACTGTTAGATTAGTACATGACTACTAGTGGTGGTATTATATTTACTGTTATATTAATACATGACTACTAGAGGTGGTATTATATTTACTGTTAGATTAATACATGACTACTAGTGGTGGGTGGTATTATATTTACTGTTAGATTAATACATGACTACTAGTGGTGGTATTATATTTACTGTTAGATTAATACATGAGTACTAGTGGTGGTATTATATTTACTGTTAGATTAATACATGACTACTGGTGGTGGTATTATATTTATTGTTAGATTAATACATGACTACTAGTGGTGGTATTATATTTACTGTTAGATTAATACATGACTACTAGTGGTGGTATTATATTTACTGTTAGATTAATACATGACTACTGGTGGTGGTATTATATTTATTGTTAGATTAATACATGACTACTAGTGGTGGGTGGTATTATATTTACTGTTAGATTAATACATGACTACTAGTGGTGGGTGGTATTATATTTACTGTTAGATTAATACATGACTACTAGTGGTGGTATTATATTTACTGTTAGATTAATACATGACTACTAGTGGTGGTATTATATTTACTGTTAGATTAATACATGACTACTAGCGGTGGGTGGTATTATATTTACTGTTAGATTAATACATGACTACTAGTGGTGGTATTATATTTACTGTTAGATTAATACATGACTACTAGTGGTGGGTGGTATTATATTTACTGTTAGATTAATACATGACTACTGGTGGTGGTATTATATTTATTGTTAGATTAATACATGACTACTAGTGGTGGTATTATATTTACTGTTAGATTAATACATGACTACTAGTGGTGGTATTATATTTACTGTTAGATTAATACATGACTACTAGCGGTATTATATTTACTGTTAGATTAATACATGACTACTAGTGGACAAAAGACAAATCACTGGATTAGGTTGCACATCAAATTATCTTGAACCATGCATTCCTGCTTGGACATGTTAGATGAAACCACGTATTATTATTCTTTTTTAAATAGCCTACAATCTCAATAGTCTATTACACACAGTCTAAAGCACTGCAGATTACTTTCCAAGGTGAATGACAAATGTTTTCCATTGCGTGTTGCCGCTTCGTTTTCTACTGGTGCGACAAAATCATGGGCTGGAGCCACTGAAAAAGTTGGAGCCCTGTCAAGAGGTCAGATTTATGTGTTCTTCTGGCAATTTGGCTGTTGGGGAGAAAATCATGCGATAGGAAGTCATGCAGAAAAATATGTTGGTAGGACAAGGCTGTGTATGTTTGTGCACAAAGACTATAGATTCATGGGGGAATACAAATGTGACGTGACTAATATGTTACTAGTTGACTAAAAATGGCCCGTTTGTCATTTTGACAATAACTACACTAAATCAAAACGACAAAAATGTGACTTAATTCTATTTTAGACAAAATGACTAAGATTTGTTTTTAAAGGGTGTCAAAATAAACACTGCAGCCAGCCACACAAACATGCCTCTCACAAAGACCTCCCATTCACATACAAACCCCACACAAACATGCCTCTCACAAAGACCTCCCATTCACATACAAACCCCACACAAATAATGTTATGTACACAGACACACACCAATTATTTGTGCCGATTGCTGTGTAACAGATCAGTGTTGTGGACAGTGTGTGTGTGTGTGTGTGTGTGTATACACACTTACTGAAGCTGTTTTGAGGCCATTCTGGTCGTAGTATTTCTTCCTTTCGTACTTATCCCGGATGAAGAACTCTACTGCTCTGAGGTCAGGGGTTAAGGAATGACACTGTAGTACACACACACACACACACACACACACACACACACACACACAATCCCAGTCACACACATCTATGTCTTACTATACAGTGGCTTCAGAAAGTATTCACACCCCTTAACTTTTTCTACATTTTGTTGTGTTACAGACTGATTAGATTGAGATTGTGTGTCACTGGCCTCCACACATTACCCCATAACATCGAAGTGGAACTATGTCTAATGTCTTAAGACAGTCAATAAGTATTCCTGTGTTACAGCACGCCTAAATAAGTTCAGGAGTAAAAATGTGCTGAACAAGTCACACAATAAGTTGCATGGACTCACTCTGTGTGCAATAGTGTTTAACGTGAGTTTTGAATGACTACCTCATCTGTGTACCCCACCACATACAATTATTCGTCAGTTCCCTCAGTCAAGCAGTGAATTTCAAACACAGATTGAACCACAAAGACCGGAGAGGTTTCCAATGCCTAGCAAAGAAAGACGTTATTGGTAGATGGGTAAAGAAAAAGACAAAGAATATCCCTTTGAGCATGGTGAAGTTAATAATTACACTTTGGATGGTGTATCAATACACCCAGTTACTATGAAAGTTACAGGCGTCCTTCATTAGTCAATTGCCGGAGAGGACGATAACCGCTCAGGGATTTCATCACGAGGGCAATTGTGATCAACAGTAGTTCCTCCACAATACTAACCAAAATGACAGACTGAAAGGAAGGAAACCTGTACCGAATAAAAAAATATTTTTTTGCAATAAAGTGACAAAGAAATTAACTGTGTGTCCTGAATAAAGTGTTATGTTTGGTACAAATCCAACACGACACATCACTCTTCATATTTTCAAGCATGGTGGTGGCTGCATCATGTTATGGGTATGCTTGTAATCAGCAAGGACTAGGAAGTTTTCCAGGATTAACAGAACTGGAATACAGTTAAGCACAGGCGAAATCCTAGACAAAAACCTGGTTCAGTCTGCTTTCCAACAGACACTGGGAGACAAATTCACCTTTCAGCAGGACAAGAACCTAAAACACAAGGCCAAATATACACTGGAGTTGCTTACCAAGATGGCATTGAATGTTTCTGAATGGCCTAATTACAGAGGCAGGGGAGGAAAGAAAGGGAAAGACTGAAATTCACAACGCAGAAAAACAAGCGAAGGAAGGGAGGTCGCTGTCGAAGCAGGCCCAAATACCCTCAAGAAAAAGTGGTGTGTGAATATATTCGGATGCTGCTCCTGTAGGCACATCTTTATTCATGCTGGAATTTACATGGAGACGAGTCAGAGGCCAGAGCTGAAGGGGGAGGGGGAAAGAAAGACAGACAGAATGCAATGTCAGTAATATTTGCCAATATGTTTTGGCTTTCATACCATGCCATGAGGCCTTTCAGTCATATTGAGAGTTCCCTACTACTATTGATTTAGTTAATTATTTTTATTCACATTGTTGTTGCTGTTAGTGGTAATACTTTTTCCACAACTACAATTATTACTGATGTCTTATTGCTGTTGCTGTTAGTGGTAATACTATTTCCACAACTACGATTAGTACTGATGTCTTATTGCTGTTGCTGTTAGTGGTAATACTATTTCCACAACTACGATTATTACTGATGCCTATTGCTGTTGCTGTTAGTGGTAATACTATTTCCACAACTACGATTATTACTGATGCCTATTGCTGTTGCTGTTAGTGGTAATACTATTTCCACAACTACGATTATTACTGATGCCTATTGCTGTTGCTGTTAGTGGTAATACTATTTCCACAACTACGATTATTACTGATGCCTATTGCTGTTGCTGTTAGTGGTAATACTATTTCCACAACTACAATTAGTACTGATGTCTTATTGCTGTTGCTGTTAGTGGTAATACTTTTTCCACAACTACAATTAGTACTGATGTCTTATTGCTGTTGCTGTTAGTGGTAATACTATTTCCACAACTACGATTATTACTGATGCCTATTGCTGTTGCTGTTAGTGGTAATACTATTTCCACAACTACGATTATTACGGATGCCTATTGCTGTTGCTGTTAGTGGTAATACCATTTCCACAACTACGATTATTACTGATGCCTATTGTGTTGCTGTTAGTGGTAATACCATTTCCACAACTACGATTATTACTGATGCCTATTGCTGTTGCTGTTAGTGGTAATACTATTTCCACAACTATGATTAATACTGATGTCTTGTTGTTAGTGGTAATACTATTTCCACAACTACGATTATTACTGATGTCTTATTGCTGTTAGTGGTAATACTATTTCCACAACTACGATTAGTACTGATGTCTTATTGCTGTTAGTGGTAATACTATTTCCACAACTACGATTAGTACTGATGTCTTATTGCTGTTAGTGGTAATACTATTTCCACAACTACGATTAGTACTGATGTCTTATTGCTGTTAGTGGTAATACTATTTCCACAACTACAATTATTACTGATGTCTTATTGCTGTTAGTGGTAATACTATTTCCACAACTACAATTAGTACTGATGTCTTATTGCTGTTGCTGTTAGTGGTAATACTATTTCCACAACTACGATTATTACTGATGTCTTATTGCTGTTTGTCCCACCATTGTTGTGTGTGTACTTTGACAATATACAGTACCAGTCAAAAGTTGACAACTACTCATTCAATGGTTTTTCTTTATTTTTACTATTTTGTAGAATAATAGTGAAGACATCAAATCTATGAACACATATGGAAACAAGTAGTAAAAAAGAAATAGTATTAAAACAAATCTAAATACATTTTAGACTTTAGATTATTCAAAGTAGCCACCCATTGCCTTGATGACAGCGTTGCACACTCTTAGCGTTCTCTCAATCAGCTTCACCTGGAATGCTTTTCCAACAGTCTTGAAGGAGTTCCTACATATTCAGAGCACTTGTTGGCTGCTTTTCCTTCACTCTGCAGTCCAAATCATTCAAACCATCTCAAATGGGTTGAGGTTGGGTGATTGGGGAGGCCAGGTCATCTGATGCAGCAATCCATCACTCTCCTTCTTGGTCAAATAACCCTTACACAGCCTGGAGGTGTTTGGGCCATTGTCCTGTTGAAAAACAAATGATAGTCCCACTAAGCGCAAACCAGATGGGATGGCGTATTGCTGCAGAATGCTGTGGTAGTCATGCTGGTTAAGGGTGCCTTGAACTCTAAATAAATTACTGACAGTGTCCCAGCAAAGCACCCCCACACCTCCTCCTACATGATTCACGGTGGGAACCACACATGCAGAGATCATCAGTTCACCTACTCTGCGTCTCACAAAGACACGGCGGTTGGAACCAAAAATCTCAAATTTAGACACCGAAGACCAAAGGACGCACTTCCACCGGTCTAATGTCTATTACTTGCGTTTCTTGGCCGAAGCAAGTCTCTTCTTCTTATTGGTGTCCTTTAGTAGTGGTTTCTTTGCAGCAATTCCACCATGAAGGTCTGATTCACGCAATCTCCTCTGAACAGTTGATGTTGAGATGTGTCTGTTACTTGAACTCTGTGAAGCATTTATTTGGGATGCAATTTCTGAGGCAGGTAACTGTAATGAATTTATCCTCTGCAGCAGAGGTAACTCTGGGTCTTCCTTTCCTGTTGCGGTCCTCATGAGAGCCAGTTTCATCATAGCGCTTGATGGTTTTTGCGACTGCACTTGAAGAAACTTTTAAAAAGGTCTTGAAATTTTCCAGATTACTTTAAGACATGAAGGTCAGTCAATGATGGACTGTCATTTCTCTTTGCTTATTTGAACTGTTCATGCCATAATGTGGACTTGGTCTTTTACCAAATAAGGCTATCTTCTGTATACCACCCCTACCTTGTCACAACACAACTGATTGGCTCAGACGCATTAAGGAAAGAAAGAATTTCGACAAATGAACTCAAGGCACACCTGTTAATTGAAATGCATTCCAGGTGAAGCTGGTTGAGAGACTGCCAAGAGTGTGCAAAGCTGTCATCAAGGCAAAGGGTGGCTTCTTTGAAGAATCTCAAATATATTTTGATTTGTTTACTACATGATTACATGTGTTATTTCATATTTTCGATGTCACTATTATTCTACAATGTAGAAAATAAAGAAAAACCATAGAATGATTGGTACTGTAAGTCATTTAACTTGCCATGTCAATAACGTCGACTGAATTGAATTTGAAAAGAGAGACAGAGAGACGAGCAAACCTGACAACGGAGAAGAAACAGAAAAGGAGATGGGCAAGATGAGTGAAGAAAAGACAGACAGACAAAGGAACCATGAAAAAGGAAAGGCACTTTAACAAAAAAGGTGAGGGGGAGAAGGACAACATGAAAGCAAAGAAGCACACCGCCTTATTTCAAATGCGCCAACTACCCACACAATGAATACGTAGGCCTACACATTTGACCTACCTACCAATTAGTCTAGCTAGCTCGACCCCTACGGCTTTGAACTACTGTCAGTACTAGCAGGAGCCATCAAAAAGGAAAAACTGATGCCCATCTCCCGAAAAGGCTAGATACCAGATGATTTATTAGACTTGAACCAGGCAGACCGTGTGAATTCAGTCTGAGTTTGAACAGGAACAGCTGTTATTAAGAACACACAGCTGTCCTGTCAGAACAGCAGGCAGCCCAGCTCCCATGCTGCCTTGCACTCTCCAATACAACCCAGGCACACAAAGGTGCCGTGTCCAAATGTGTGTCTCATCACAACTGGGTCCAAAGTGACATGGGAAGAGGAACTGTGTTGTGATGGGTGCTGGTCAAATGCAGATGCACACAGAGTGGTTCATTATTACTGAACACACACACACAGGGAGAAGAGAGGATACTGGTCGGTCTGTGGACGTCTGAAGGTGTCTGGGAGGTGGGCTTCGTACAGCTGTTTGGCCTTGTTGTTCCCCATGTCTACCATACTCTACACACACAGGGGAGAGAGATAACAGCCTTCAATATCTCATTAGACATCTCTAGCTTCATAATGCATCACATATTCAAGCAGAGGGCAAAGGTCTTCAAAACAAATGGAATTTAAAGGAAGTGAGAAAGTGTCACCACAACTGCTTTGAAATGTTATATTTACATTCTAGTCAGTTTGTATTTGGTAATGACACACATACACAAACAGGCAGGCAGCCCCCCACACACACACACACACACTGAAGATAAATGCCACAGGAAGATGAGGAGAAAGATGGATTTGATAGGAGGAATGAATGATCTAAAGTTGGAATAATTACCCATCGGGAATTAATTAGCCATTAAAACAGCAATTAACATTCAGAGAGAAACGCAAGCTCCATCTACCCTGACAGACAACCCCTCAACAAACCACAGACAGGCCTACACTTTGGGTTTAATTTAACCCCCCCCCCCCCCCCCCAATCCTCAAACACACCATTTTTTCTTCATCTGTCTAATTCTCACACACACACACACACACACACCCTCAGCCGCAAACAAAACACAACACCCCAAAAACCACCCACAGACCTCATTGCCCGTCACACACCCCCATGGTACCTGGATTTGTTCTTGGGTCCATTGGTCCAGGTTGACAGATTTGACTCTGGAGATGTGGACGCCCAGGTTCCTGTGGATGCCAGCACAGCGGATACACATGAAGACCCCCAGGTTCCACGACGCCCATCGCGGACCTACACAGAGGCAGACACACACACCGTTATTATTCTGCTACTGTACCAACTCCAGGAGTGTAATAGTTTTTGTTCCAGCCCAGCACTAAAACACTGATTCATTCAATTAGGCTAAGCGTGGTCCAGACTAAAGAGCATTGATTAGCTGATTAGTGAACCTCCTGCCAAAGATCAGCCACTGACTGACTATAGACCTGATCTGCCAACCTAACAAACACACCCCCCCCACACACACACACACACATCCCCCCCACACACACACACACACACACACACACACACACACACACACACACACACACACACACACACACACACACACACACACACACACACACACACACACATCCCTAGAGCCTCGGTGAGTGACAGTGTAGCTTTCAAACTAGTGGAGACAAGCAGCCAAGCTTGAAATTAAGGCCACTGCCATCAAACTGAGGACAGGGCTTGGTGTGTGTGTGTGTGTGTGTGTGTGTGTGTGTGTAGAACAGGGAAGCTGGTGGCTGTAGAAGACAGTTCTCCAGAAGACACTGACAGGTCGTCTCAGCAACTTCCTACTCCTGGACTTGTCTGTGTCACCATTGTTCAAAGCTGTGGAAAATTAAATCCACCCAATCAATGACAAGTGCTTGAGGAACAAGTTGCAGTAGATCAAGTTGCACTCAACCACTGATACAGGGTTAGGCTAGATATTTGTCACCCCCCTGACATGATCTAAGATCAGATAGGGCCTAAAGGTTAGTATTAGCAGGCCTATCTGATCTTAGATTTGTGGGTAGGGGGACAACTTCTACCTCTAGCACTGGAGAACAGCGCTCTGCTGCTCCCTGGTGGTGGCTGGATGCAGTCCAGGTTGGATTGCAAGGCTGTGGCACTAGTCCCCAGAGAAGGCCAGCCGTGTTCAGAGAAGGACTGCAGCTACTCACACAGCATACACATATTCTACAAGCATGAATGGAACATGGGTAAACACTAGGGGTGAGCATCCTCCGTTTCAAGGGTTATTCCATACGCATCTAGATAGATGGCCTCTGATATGATATTAGAGGAATGAAAAAATGCATTTCGGTTCGACATGATGCGGTTCAATGTATTAACATTTGTTGCATAAAGACATTCACTTAATCCATTGCTGACGGGCCTCAGAGCTGGATCTGTCGGAGCCGACTCCTCTGAGCTGTGTGTGTCAATGATGTCTATGTTGAACGCAGGCACCTGGTCCTGTATCCACAAAGCATCTCAGAGTACCAGAGCTGATCTAGGATCTGTCTATATTAGTCTTATTCATGATGATCTAAAAGGCAAGACTCATCCTAGATCAGCACTGCTACTCAGATGCTTTGTAGATACTGGCTCTGAGCCATAGGGCCGACTGGGCATCTACCACCCCGTTATCAGATAACATTCAAATTACTAGGTTACTTCTGTCCTGAAGAAAATTAAGTAACACAAAGTATTGGGTTGAGAGATCATAAAATGAGGCTTCCTCTCCATCGATTCCCTGACTTTCACCCAATGAGTTATTGGGCTTCTGGCACCACCTATTGGTGATAAGAGGAACAGTCGGCAGGCCTCATGAGGACACAGGGAAGATGGGAGAGGTTTCTATATTTATGGAGCACTTTCTCACAAATGTTGAGAGATGTTGCTAATCCCTCTTGCAGAAACACTGGATTTCCTGAATAGTGTCTCACAAAAAGGTGCTTCACAAAAACATGCAGGATATCAAATCAAATGTATTTATATAGCGCTTCTTACATAAGCTGATATCTCAAAGTGTTGTACAGAAACCCAGCCTAAAACCCCAAACAGCAAGCAATGCAGGTGTAGAAGCAGACTAGGCGTCATCGTGTGAGGCTAACTTCAAGAGCCATACAATATATGGGCTTTGGCTCCCACAGGCACGCAGAGAGGCAGAGAGGGGTATCGGGAGGGGGGGGGGGGGGGTCAGAACAACCCTCTATGCCCATCTGGCTTTCTTGCCAAGCTTGCCGTGCCAACACAGAGAAAATCATGCCAGCGCAGAGAGAGTGCCTCTGCCATGCCAGATGATAGCCTACCAATAAACACATGCTACGGTCCCAGCACAAGTAGGCAAGTCTAATGATCGAAAAGGAAAGCACTCTGTTCTAGCCGAGGTTTATGTGCCTTGAAACACAGCAACGGTAGAGGTATACACTAACATTTGTTCACACACACCCTGAGAATTTAGGGCAGTGTGCACACAGTGTTTACAGGCACAGAGACACAGGCGGGCAGGGTGGAATTACAGCTGAGCAGCTCAGGTGAGTCACTCGTCACACGGCAGTAGTCAAAGCTACGGGCCAACACCCCACCTAATTCACCATTATTGCAGGTCTGTCACATATAGTCCTGGCTGTCTAGGAACACACACAACCTAGCCCCCCTCTCCCCGTTTCACTGCAGAGGTGGAAATGAAACGAGAGGTATTCTTCCTGTGTGGTCTGGGTTTAGTAGGCTAGGCACAACAAAGCCAACTGATAGTGTGTGATCAGATGGAGCTTGATGATGTAACCTATGAGCCACACCCACCCGGCCTGGGCCAGCCTATCAGAGGGCTGCTCTACCAGTCATGGGTTAACATGCCTCTGGGGTGTGTGTTGAGAGAGATGCCATCTCCCCCTTGCTAATACTAACTTCAGCACTAGCACAAAGGGCAGATACGTTGTATTGAGAGACATATTGACAGAAAGAGACAGTGCAACATGTCTGTGCCAGCTTGCGTATTTTACTAAATAGTGAGTGAAGCGAGAGTGCCTCAGGCCCTTGTTAGTGACGTCTGAAGTCAAATGACTATCAACCCTTACTGCAGCATGACAACACGGAGGAAGAAAGCAGCTGAAAATATCTTCCTCTGATTGCAGAGAAGAGTTGACCCCTAAGCCTGATGAAGGTCTTACCACTAATTCCCAAGTGTATAGTCCAGACTCCAAACAACCCCAGCTCTGATCTCAAAGGCATGGATATTGGTAAAGCAACATGGTGGAGACTGTCCTGAAACCTGAGTTGTAGGTGGGAAGCCAATAAAACAGAAACACACTTATTTGCCCCATCTTGTAAGGCCATGGAAGGAGAAGCAGTGAAGGGTGCTGGGTAATTTTCCTTGCCCATTGCGTGGACACTGGAGACATAGAAACCAGAGCTTAGGCAATGAGAAGATAGAGAGAGGAGATAAGCAACACCCCAGTATTGAACGATCCCTCTCTCTCTCTCCCGCTTTCCTTCCATTTTCTCTAACACAGTGCTAACAAATATGAGCTGACAGCAGCATCTCACAATCATAACCCATAGGCTATGCACACGCACAATTTACAGGAACAAATGCCTCACGACACACACACACTTAAACACAACGTGGGCAGACGTAGAGATGGATGCAGCGTGAGCATTCACATATAAAGCACCCAAGGATGCAGCTTGAGTGGAGCTTTCACTTAATAAACAAACACTGACACTTCCTTTTACCTGACTGAGCTATAATGCAGCGTTACATAAAGCAGGATTACATAGGCTAAGAATAGAAAACAAATAGAACCATTCTACAGATTAGAGCCTGCCCAGGATATTTAGCAATGGGTGGGTGTATAGTGCACAAATTTGACAACACACTCCTGGGATAATACCCATGTAGGCTATACAATATATTGTATTCCGATGGAGGTGAATCTGGAATTTGAAAGAGCAATCTGTAGTGTGTGCCAGGTCAACTTTTGTGTCTGACAAAGGATAGTGCAAAGTTGTTGTCAGTTGTCACCTGTCCTCTTCCTGGATGTATCCCTCATTTTACAGCATCATCCATAAACTCTGCTGTTCATTGGCCCCATCTGTCAATCAAACAACCAGCATCCCCCAACCACGTGAGAACCAGTCTGGACTGGACTCTCTCGGAGCTATGGCAACTACAGTCACATCTCAAAAGCCTAACTTTGAGACCAACCAGAGAAACTCTCGAGGGCAAAGCAGATAAGGACCCAGTGGTATGAAATGTGGACACGTCATGCTGTTGACTGATCAATGCTCGCATGGTCATGGTCAACACACTTGTAGCTGATAGTGAAATGAAAATAGGGACTGTCCATAAACGAAAGGTAAATGTTAGCAAAACACGTCATCATGACGCAAGAGGCATTCATTAATCACAGATGGGTGGTTCGCTGAACTGAATCAAAACCTGCTTGACAGTCACTGCTACATCAGGATTGTATGATCCGCCCTTATTGACTTGTGTGCTGGCAATACTGGAGACTGGTCTCCGACATTGTTTTTCCGCTCATAAATAAATTGGAGAGAAGGACATCGGAGCCAATACCTGCTTTTTGTGTTGCTTCCATCGTGCTAGGCTAGCAAGCTATCAACCCTGTCAAATGGAATGACCGGTGTACCTTGGCTAGCTAGCCAATGTCTGTTAGCTTGCTCATTCACACTCAGGCAGAAGTCAAACTCCCATGTGTGGCTGGGTGGGATGGCGTATATGAAACCACAACCACTTGGTGGGTTAACCTAGCTTCACTGTCTGTATTTCAGCAGCAGAGATTACCTTTAGCCTCGCAGTCAGCGCAGTGCTTGTTGTCGTCCTCTCGGAGCATTTTGGACAGAATGGCCTGATGCTGCTCATTCAGTTTCTGGGCTTTCTCTCTCTCCGACCGCGTCGACATCTCTCAACAAGTTATGCTGCACTGTTCCTAAATAAAAAAGACCTACTGTACCCTTACCATCTGTGTCTAATTTACATGCGTTAAAAGGAAGACCATCCCTGGGTATGTGCAGCTTACTACAACCGTACTGCTCACAGCCAAACTCAATATGGGGGCTAGTGTTCCGCTAGCAGTACCACTGAGTCGTCACTACTTACCCCAGCCATAAATGTATAAACCACGCCTATTTCTGCAATTTATATTCTTAAACACTGATTTGAAACATAACATTAACCCTAGCCTTCAACACATTGCTAACCTTGTGCCGAACCTTAAATGAACACCGAAAGGCAAATTGTTTGTATTCATGAATGTTTACGATACAGACAATTTGACTTTGTGGCTGTGTTAACTGATGGCAACCGTACAGACATGGGAACATCCGGCTTTGAATCTTTCAACTCCGTTGACTTTTATTTGCAATAAAGTGTAACTGCAGACATTGGCTGTGTTCGAGAGCATTAAAACCGTGATATATCATGGGTACATTGTGATTGACTGACTCATCTACAAATAATATTGAATAGTTATTTATGATGCAAGGTGATTTGTAGCTCAGTCAGTCTCACCTTTCGAACGCGCCCATCATCTCTCAGGCTCCCCACTATACTGCCACCTACTGGTGGGATAAGTTTAGACATCATCTCTCAGGCCCCTCTCTACACTGCAAGCTACTGGTGGGTAAGTTTTAGACCATCTCTCAGGCCTATTTCTCAGGCCTCTCCAACGCCAAGACCCCTCAATGATATGACTATACTGCCACCTATTGGAAGGATTAGTTTTCGGTTTTGAATAAAATGGTCTGAATGAAACTTATCATAGGGTAAATCCATTTGAATTAGATCCCTTTTTGACAGAAACCCTTTTGATTTAAACAAAACGTTCAATACATGTCTGCCCATGAAAGAGGTGGCCAGAAAGTGACTTTTTGAACCTGAATGACAAAACATTCAGGCGATAAAGGGGCTCAGTTGACCCATTTTGAATACTCCACCATACCATAAGGCATCCATTTCTTCATCACCTGAAAAGATAAACGGTTGAGTTTGATATAATTTAAAAGCTTACAAACAGTGTTGTCTCGTGATTGATAGGGTTAATTGTGCAATGTTTTATCTTAAAATTGATGTGTAATCTGTTGATGTTGGAACTGTGGGAAAACAATGCTCTGCAATAAAACAGTGGCGGGGGCGAAGGACACTGTGTACCGATGTCCTAGCCGAGCTAGCTAGCTCCTTCCCTCGTTGTAACATTAACAGACCTGACGGAAAACAGTGCTCGGCAGGCGGGGGCGAAGGACACTGTGTACCGATGTCCTAGCTGAGCTAGCTAGCTCCTTCCCTCGTTGTAACATTAACAGACCTGACGGAAAACAGTGCTCGGCAGGCGGGGGCGAAGGACACTGTGTACCGATGTCCTAGCCGAGCTAGCTAGCTCTTTCCCTCGTTGTAACATTAACAGACCTGACGGAAAACAGTGCTCGGCAGGCGGGGGCGAAGGACACTGTGCACCGGTCATGGGTTCATTGTGTATTAGTTTAGATCTTGTGTGTTGTCAGTCGTTTGGACACGATCCTCTCTGAGGTAAAGAGAAAAAAGTATCCGCTTCATGTGTCAGGCCCAGAAGTGACGATCCTGGCTTTGGAGAGGGGCCTGAGAGATGATGGGCCATAGAGTGGTCTGAATACATAGAAGTATTCAGACCACTTGACAGATTTTGTTACGTTACAGCCTTACTCTAAAACGGATTGAATTGTTTCTCCCCCCCCCCTCGTAAATCTACACACAATACCATATAATGACAAAGCAAAAACACATTTATATTTAAAAAAAACCTGAAATATCACATTTACATAAGTATTCAGACCCTTTCCTCAGTACTTTGTTGAAGCACCTTTGGCAGCGATTAAAGCATGGATTCTTCTTGGGTATGACGCTACAAGCTTGGCACACCTGTATTTGGGGAGTTTCTCCCATTCTTCTCTGCAGATCCTCTCAAGCTCTGTCAGGTCGGATGGGGAGCGTTGCTCCACAGCTATTTCCAGGTTTCTCCAGAGATGTTCGATCGGGTCCAGGCTGTGCCACTCAAGAACATTGAGACTTTTCCCAAAGCCACTCCTGCGTTCTCTTGGCCAAATGCTTAGGGGCGTTGTCCTGTTGGAAGGTGAACCTTTGCCCCAGCCTGAGGTCCTGAGCACTCTGGAGCAGGATTCCATCAAGGATCTCTCTGTACTTTGCTCCGTTAATCTTTGCCTCGATCCTGACTAGTCTCCCAGTTCCTGCCGCTGAACAACATCCCAACAGCATGATGCTGCCACCACCATGCTTCACCGTAGGGATAGTGCAAGGTTTCCTCCAGACGTGATGCTTGGCATTCAGGCCAAAGAGTTTAATCTTGGTTTCATCAGACCAGGAAATCTGGTTTCTCATGGTCTGAGAGTCTTTAGGTGCCTTTTGGCAAACTCCAAGCTGGCTGTCATGTACCTTTTACTGAGGAGTGGTTTCCATCTGGCCACTCTACCATAAAGGCCTGATTGGTGGAGTTCTGCAGAGAGGGTTGTCCTTCTGGAAGGTTCTCCCATCTCCACAGAGGAACTCTAGAGCTCAGTCAGAGTGACCATCAGGTTCTTGGTCACCTCCCTGAGCAAGGCCATTCTCCCCCAATTGCTCAGTTTGGGCAGGCGACCAGGTCTAGGAAGAGTTTTGGTGGAGGTGTCATAATGTTCATAAAACCTAGTGGTCAAACAGGGAAATTTTTCCAGTTGTTTTTCCACCTTTCATTTTTCCCATAGGGGATTCTGGAAACACCTAAAATAAGGGCTCTGTTTCATATCTCGGACAACGTGACTTTTATAATATATTTGGCTCTATTTACTTGCAAACGCTAATTAGCATTCAAGTAGACATCATGCAAGACTACAAATCCCTGCAAGCTCCTGAATGTCATCTCTAGCTGACACCTTTGCTAACAGGTACTGTGTCAATATAAAACTTCCACAAGACAGTTCACAGAATTGTCCATTTAAAGACATTTAGCCAATTTATTCATTTCTACATTTAGCCAACATTCGATAGTTAATCTAGAGATTCTTACCTTTTGCCTCGATTCGGCAGTCTCATCCAGATCATCATGGCATTTGTAGTTCTATAGATTCTTACCTTTTTTCTCGATTCGGCAGCCTCGTCCAGATCATCATGGCATTTGTAGTTCTATAGATTCTTACCTTTTCCTCGATTCGGCAGTCTCATCCAGATCATCATGGCATTTGTAGTTCTAGAGATTCTTACCTTTTCCTCGATTCGGCAGTCTCGTCCAGATCATCATGGCATTTGTAGTTCTTTATGGTAGCCACATTAGCAGCTAATTAGCGGTTCATTATTTTTATTTTTTTACATTTGGGGGGGGGGGGGGGGGTGCATTTAGGCGACTATATTGATAAGTCTCCTTGTCCGAGAGAGATTTACACGTTTATCAAAACCTCATGACAGGGTAAACCTACACAAACACAGCCCTTATTTTAAGTGTTTTCCAAACATTTATGGTAAAAAAACAATAGGAACCATTTCCCTGTTTGACCACTAGGTTTTATGAGTATTATGACTATTACTATTCAGCCTAAATGTAGTAATGCTGCCTTCAAAACAACTGGGACCTCGGAAATCTCCGGTCATCCAACCCAGAATTCCACTCAGGCCTCTTTCTAGAGCTTTGACATTCCGTCCTGAAGATCACGGATGTCATGATTTGACCTCATCTTGAAAGCACCATAAGCCCTGAGTTAGCCTGCCCTGGAGCAGGTTAGATCTGAAGGATTCGTTGCCATATAAATGTACCTGGCTCAAAGGTGAGCCACTTTTGTGGAACCGGTTATCCCAAGTTGAACTCAGTCGACCAAGGTTACTTTGCTTACTCCTCAAACTACATTCGTAGAATATGGCTCAGGATGCATCGGTTTCCAAAATAGCACACACTGACAGATATACTGTAGGGTAAACACAGAGATACTGTAGGGTATAAATATTATCAGGGTAAGCCTGTGCCACATACACACAGGGTAATAATACACTGCTCAAAAAAATAAAGGGAACACTAAAATAACACATCCTAGATCTGAATGAATGAAAGATTCTTATTAAATCCTTTTACTTTACATAGTTGAATGTGCTGACAACAAAATCACACAAAAACTATCAATGGAAATAAAATGTATCAACCCATGGAGGTCTGGATTTGGAGTCACACTCAAAATTAAAGTGGAAAACCACACTACAGGCTGATCCAACTTTGATGTAATGTCCTTAAAACAAGTCAAAATGAGGCTAGTGTGTGTGGCCTCCACGTGTCTGTATGACCTCCCTACAACGCCTGGGCATGCTCCTGATGAGGTGGCGGATGGTCTCCTGAGGGATATCCTCCCAGACCTGGACTAAAGCATCCACCAACTCCTGGACAGTCTGTGGTGCAACGTGGCGTTAGTGGATGGAGCGAGACATGATGTCCCAGGTGTGCTCAATTGGATTCAGGTCTGGGGAACGGGCGGGCCAGTCCATAGCATCAATGCCTTCCTCTTGCAGGAACTGCTGACACACTCCAGCCACAAGATGTCTAGCATTGTCTTGCATTAGGAGGAACCCAGGGCCAACCGCACCAGCATATGGTCTCATAAGGGGTCTGAGGTTCTCATCTCGGTACCTAATGGCAGTCAGGCTACCTCTGGCGAGCACATTGACGGCTGTGCGGCCCCCCAAAGAAATGCCACCCCACACCATGACTGACCCACCGCCAAACTGGTCATGCTGGAGGATGTTGCAGGCAGCAGAACATTCTCCATGGCGTCTCCAGACTCTGTCACGTCTGTCACGTGCTCAGTGTGAACCTGCTTTCATCTGTGAAGAGCACACTGCGCCAGTGGCGAATTTGCCAATCTTGGTGTTCTCTGGCAAATGCCAAACGTCCTGCACGGTGTTGGGCTGTAAGCACAACCCCCACCTGTGGACATCGGGCCCTCATACCACCCTCATGGAGTCTGTTTCTGACCGTTTGAGCAGACACATGCACATTTGTGGCCTGCTGGAGGTAATTTTGCAGGGCTCTGGCAGTGCTCCTCCTGCTCCTCCTTGCACAAAGGCGGAGGTAGCGGTCCTGCTGCTGGGTTGTTTCCCTCCTACGGCCTCCTCCACGTCTCCTGATGTACTGGCCTGTCTCCTGGTAGCGCCTCCATGCTCTGGACACTACGCTGACAGACACAGCAAGCCTTCTTGCCACAGCTCGCATTGATGTGCCATCCTGGATGAGCTGCACTACCTGAGCCACTTGTGTGGGTTGTAGACTCCGTCTCATGCTACCACTAGAGTGAAGGCACCGCCAGCATTCAGAAGTGACCAAAACATCAGCCAGGAAGCATAGGAACTGAGAAGTGGTCTGTGGTCCCCACCTGCAGAACCACTCCTTTATTGGGGGTGTCTTGCTAATTGCCTATAATTTCCACCTGTTGTCTATTCCATTTGCACAACAGCATGTGAAATTTATTGTCAATCAGTGTTGCTTCCTAAGTGGATAGTTTGATTTCACAGAAGTGTGATTGACTTGGAGTTACATTGTGTTGTTTAAGTGTTCCCTTTATTTTTTTGAGCAGTGTATATACCCTCTCTGTTCGATAGGCAGTGGCAAGGCAGTGGTGAGGTACAATAAAGAAAGTAACAATGACCAAACTGGTTCCTCTTTATTTCATGACAATGAATGCACTTTTTTTCTTAACATTACAGCTGAATGTGTCAGGTAAACTCTTGTCAAGTAGGGATCAATCACAAACTCTTCCCTGTCAATCAATTCTTGACAATTAAAACAGCTGAGGAATGGGGCTGGAGAAACATTACCACTTTCAAATTCATTGGCATAGCTATGGATGCAAGGACTGACCAGCCATAAGATGAAAAGCCTATACAGAGTTCGTAAACAAACATTGGTATAAAAAAAGGTTTCTGATGGGTCACGACAGTTGAACTAAGCTCATTAGGCATTTATAAGTTATATTTAAGCAATAAGGCACAAGGGGGTGTGGTATATGACCAATCAGTTCTTGTTGTCTGTGCCGTTCTCCAGGGGTAATCCTAAAACTCAGGTCCTAAGCCAAACCAGTTTAGTAGACAGTGGGGGTAAGCAGACAGTCCAGGTCACAACAGGAAATCACACAGATATTTCTCTCACTCTTCACGTCTCACTCTTCACGACTCACTCTTCACGACTCACTCTTCACGATCCATTCTTTGCCCCTTTGTGCAGGCCGTTTCCTCTTTTATCCCCAAGTACTCCCTGGCTTAAAGACCCACAGGCTCGCCTCGTTGGGGTAGGAAGTCCATATAAGGCTCGGGGGTGGAGCCAGCGGGCTGAAAGACATCTCCCTTCAATAACCACTCCCCTCACCTCTCCCTGCCATCTGCCACAATATATTTCATATTTTAGATTCTTCAAAGTAGCCACCCTTTGCCTTGATGACAGATTTGCACACTCTTGGCATTCTCTCAACCAGCTTCATGAGTAATGTATTTCCAACAGGCTTGAAGGAGCACTTGTTGGCTGTTTTTCCTTCATTCTGCGGTCCAACTCATTTCAAACCATCTCAATTGGGTTGAGGTCGGGCGATTGTGGAGGCCAGTTGATCTGATTCAGCACTCCATCACTCTCCTTCTTAGTCAAATAGCCCTTACACAGCCTGGAGGTGTGTTAGGTCATTGTCCTGTTGACAAACAAATTATAGTCCCACTAAGTGCAAACCAGATGGGATGGCGTATCGCTGCAGAATGCTGTGGTAGCCATGCTGGTTAAGTTCTCCTTGAATTCTAAATAAATCATTGACAGTGTCCCCAACAAAGCACCATCACACCTCCTCCTCCATGCTTCACGGTGGGAACCACACATGCAGAGATCATCCGTTCACCTACTCTGTGTCTCACAAAGACACGGCGGTTGGAACCAACATTCTCATATTTGGAATCATTAGACCAAAGGACAGACTTACACCGGTCTAATGTCCATTGCTTGTTTCTTGGCCCAAGCAAGTCTTCTTATTGCTGTCATTTAGTAGTGGTTTCTTTGCAGCAATTCGACCATGAAGGCCTGATGCAACCAGTCTCAACTGAACAGTTGATGTTGTGATGAGTCTGTTACTTGAACTCTGGAAAGCATTTGTTTTAGCTGCAATTTCTGAGGCTGGTAACTCTAATGAACTTATCCTCTGCAGCAGAGGTAACTCTGGGTCTTCCTTTCCTGTGGCGGTCCTCATGAGAGCCAGTTTCAGATGGTTTTTGCGATTGCACTTGAAGAAATTTTCAAAGTTCTTGAAATTTTCCGGATTGACTGACCTTCATGTCTTAAAGTAACAATGAAATGTTGTTTATCTTTGCTTCCTTGAGCTGTTCTTGCCATAATATGGACTTGGCCTTTTACCAAATAGGGCTATCTTCTGTAGACAACTGCTGCCTTGTCCACAACACAACTGATTGGCTCAAATGCATTAAGAAGGAAAGAAATTCCACAAATGAATTTTTAACAAGGCACACCTGTTAATTTAAATGCATTACAGGTGACTTCCTTATGAAGCTGCCAAGAATGTGCAAAGCTGTCATCAAGGCCAAAATCGAATCAAATGTAATTTGCCACATGCGCCGAATACAACCTTACAGTGAAATGCTTACTTACAAATATATGTATTTTTTAAATAAGAGATAAGAATAACAAAGAATTAAAGAGCAGCAGTAAATTACAATAGCGGAGCTATATACAGGGGGTACCAGTACAGAGTCAATGTGCGGGGGTACCGGTGTCGAGGTAATTGAGGTAATATGTACATGTAGGTAGAGTTATTTAAGTGACTATGCATAGATAATTACAGGGAGTAGCAGCAGCGTAGAAGGGGGGGGGGGGGGGGGCAATGCAAATAGTCTGGGTAGCCATTTGATTAGCTGTTGAGGAGTTTTATGGCTTGGGGGTAGAAGCTGTTTAGAAGCCTCTTGAACCTAGACTTGGCGCTCCGGTACCACTTGCCATTCGGTAGCAGTGAGAACAGTCTATGACTCAGGTGGCTGGAGTCTTTGACAATTTTTAGGGCCTTCCTCTGACACCGCCTGGTATAGTGGTCCTGGATGGCAGGAAGCTTGGCCCCGGTGATGTACTGGAGCATACGCACTACCCTCTGTAGTGCCTTGTGATAGGAGGCCGAGCAGTCGCCGTACCAGACAGTGATGCAACCCGTCAGGATGCTCTCGATGCTGCAGCTGTAAAACATTTTCAGGATCTGAGGACCCATGCCAAATATTTTCAGTCTCCTGAGGGGGAATAGGTTTTGCTGTGCCCTCTTCACGACTGTCTTGGTGTGCTTGGACCATGTTAGTTTGTTGGTGATGTGGACACCAAGGAACTTGAAGCTCTCAACCTGCTCCACTAAAGCCCCGTCGATGAGAATGGGGGCATTCTCGGTCCCCCTTTTCCTGTAGTCCACAATCATCTCCAATGTCTTGATCACGTTGAGGGAGAGGTTGTTGTCCTTGCACCACACGGTCAGGTGTCATCAGCAAACTAAATGATGGTGTTGGAGCCGTGCCTGGCCATGCATTCATGAGTGAACAGAGTACAGGAGGGGACTGAGCATGCATCCCTGAGTGGCCCCAGTGTTGAGGATCGGCGTGGCAGATGTGTTGTTACCTACCCTTACCACCTGGGGGCGGCCCGTCAGGAGGTCCAGAATCCAGTTGCAGAGGGAGGTGTTTAGTCCCAGGGTCCTTAGCTTAGTGATGAGCTTTGAGGGCACTATAGTGTTGAACGCTGAGCTGTAGTCAATGAATAGCATTCTCACGTAGGTGTTCATTTTGTCCAGGTGTGAAAGGGCAGTGTGGAGTGCAATAGAGACTTCATCATCTGTGGATCTGTTGGTGCAGTATGCAAATTGGAGTGGGTCTAGGGTTTCTGGGATAATGGTGTTGATGTGAGCCATGACCAGCCTTTCAAAGCATATCATTGCTACAGACGTGAGTGCTACGGGTTGGTAATAGTTTAGGCAGGTTACCTTAGTGTTCTTGGGCACAGGGACTATGGTGGTCTGCTTGAAACATGTTGGTATTACAGACTCAGACAGCGAGAGGTTGAAAATTTCAGTGAAGACACTTGCCGGTTGGTCAGCGCATGCATGGAACTGCTGATGCACTCATGCATGTTTCAGTGTTTCTTGCCTTGAAGCGAGCATAGAAGTAAGTTAGCTTGTCTGGTACGCTCGTGTCACTGAGCAGCTCTTGGCTGTGCTTCACATAGTAGTCTGTAATAATTTGTGAGACCTGCCACATCCCATGAGCATCAGAGCCGGTGTAGTACGACTCGATCTTGGACCTGTATTGACACTTTGCCTGTTTGATCATTCGTTGGAGGGCATAGCGGGATTTCTTATAAGCTTCCGGGTTAGAGCCTTGAAAGCGGAAGCTCTACCCTTTAGCTCAGTGCGAATGTTGCCTGTAATCCATGGCTTTTGGTTGGGGTATGCACGTACAGTCACTGTGGGGACAACGTCCTCGATGCACTTATTGATAAAGCCAGTGACTGATGTGGTGTACTCCTCAATGCCATCAGAAGAATCCCAGAACATATTCCAGTCTGTGATAGCAAAACAGTCCTGTAGTGTAGCATCTGCTTCATCTGACCACTTTTTTTATAGACTGAGTCACTGGTGCTTCCTGCTTTAATTTGTGCTTGTAAGCATGAATCAGGAGGATATGATTATAGTCAGATTTGCCAAATGGAGGCCGAGGGAGAGCTTTGTATGTGTCTCTGTGTGTGGTGTGAAGGTGGTCTAGAATGATTTTCTCTCTGGTTGCACATTTAACATGCTGATAGAAATTAGGTAAAACTGATTTAAGTTTCCCTGCACTAAAGTCCCCGGGACACTAGGAGCGCCGCCACTTTGAAGAATCTCAAATATAAAATATATTTTCATTTGTTTAACACTTTTTTGGTTACTACATGATTCATATGTGTTATTTCATTATTATACAATGTAAAGAATAGTAAAATAAAGAAAAAACATTGAAATTGTAATTAAAACAGTAAAAATAAATATTTTGTCATTCCTGTGGTATACGGTCTGATATACCACGGCTCTCAGCCAATCAGCATTCAGGGATCGAACCACCCAGTTTTTAATCTTAAGAAACAATGGGTATATATCATTAATTTAATAATATATACTGCTATCTCTGGCTGCAAATGATAGACAACAGTTTGAGGTCTGAAAAAGGTCTATGTTGAAAATTGGTCAAAGATGAGGTTAGAGATACCTCTCTGATAATCAGAGATTGGTATGCTATGCTTATGCTATGCAGGATGTTTAACTTGTGTGGATATATCCAACTCTCCATAGATGGGTTGACAACATCACGAACACGATGTACGTACTTCCATGGGGCAGAAGTCAGTGTGTTGTTGTGATTCTGGATGGCCAGATTGCTAGCAATGACTAGAATGACAAGAAACTGCCATGTGGGCATCGTAAATGGCTAGTTTTATCTTGTTATTGGTAGCATGTCTTGTTTTGAGGTGTTTTGACTGATTTCCCGTCAATGCTAATATGGCTAAATTTCGCTAGCTTACCAACAACTTGTAATGATGTATTTTCAAAGTTTCATTTATGTATGTTTTCAATAAACATACAAGACGGAATACAGCTTTCATGTTGTCAACAATCTAAGCCAACCCCATCTGTTTTGCCCCATGTTTGCGTGCTACTCGTTTTGGTTGCTAACCAACCTGTCTAATATACAAATCATTTTTTTCTCACCACTAGGCGTCTGACTTTACGATGACACTAGCTATTCCTATTCCGCTCCTTTCAACAGTTTCTATCTGATGTGTCAATGTAAAAAATCAGTTTCCATTCATTTCTACTGCAAATTCAAACAAATGCAGTAGCCTCCTTTTGTAATTAGGCATCCTCCATTAAAAACATTCCACGGCACAATCTGAAATATTTCTTGACATTCACTGTCCATCAGTGATTCATGTATAATTGATTATTGAAGAATTATTATTATTGAAGCCTCATGACCATAGTACAACAATATAGAGCGTGCCAACTTGTAGTCTTAAAAGCCGGAAATTACCTCTGGTTCGTTCAGCCATTTCTATGGGGAAAATTAATGGGAAAATAATAGGGTTTTGAGATAAACACTGAAAATAAGGTATGAGGTTAATACAAGCTTAGGAGATCTTATACGTTTTGTTCTATGAGATCATATCAGTCAGTTAACATGACCTTATGTTATAAAGCCTTTATGTGCTTTTTAAAATTACATAAATTCTTCAAAATGTTTACAAAAAGTGATGTTAGCTGATGAAGATGATCTCATAGAACAAAACGTATAAGATGTCATAAGCCTGTGTTTTCGGTGATTATCCCCAAATCCTCCAAAAAACCCATTAATTCCTACATAGGCTTTGTCCAACGAACCATGGCGGAGTTAGCGACTGGAACGAGCTGCAACAAACACTCAAACTTGACAGTTTTATCTCAATTTCTCAATCATGGACACTCTTACTGACAGTTGTGGCTGCTTTGCGTGACGTATTGTTGTCTCTACCTTCTTGCCCTTTGTTCTGTTGTCTGTGCCCAATAATGTTTGTACAATGTTTTGTGCTGCTTCCATGTTGTACTGCTGCCATGTCGTGTTGCTACCATGTTGTTGTCATGTTGTGTTGCTACCATGCTGTGTTGTCATGTGTTGCTGTCATGCTATGTTGTCTTAGGTCTCGCTTTATGTAGTGTTGTGTTGTCTCTCTTGTCGTGATGTGCGTTTTGTCCTATATTTATTTAAAAAAAAAAAAATTGCAGGCCTTGTCCCCACAGGAGGCTTTTAGTAGGCCGTCGTTGTAAATACGAATTTGTTCTTAACTGACTTGCCTAGTTAAATAAAGGTTAAATAAAATAACATTTAAAAAAGTTAGTGCCTACAAAAAGATGCCATTATTTAATTTTACTAGGCAAGTCAGAACAAATTTTTATTTACAATGACGGCCTAGGAACAACAGGTTAACTGCCTTGTTCAGGGGCAGAATGACAGATTTTTACCTTACTGGCCCAACACTCTAACCACTAGGCTACCTGCCCCCCCCCAGGTAGCACGTACTATTTGTCTATTACCACAACACAATCTAAAATAACATTTTAGAAAAATTACATAGGCCTATTTTGAAGCTACTGATTTGTTTTAATGACAAAAACATACATTATGAGGTTGTATAGTTTATGTTTTTGTCATTTAAAAACATCAGTAGCTTCAAAATAGGCCTACGCAATATCATTTAAATCTCTGTCTGGCTGTCTGTGAAACAGGTGGACAAAGGAAGGTTCTGTTCGGCAGGAATGATCAAGCGGGGAGGTCAAGGTGGTCCAACCATAGAGGTCCAACTCAGCTGACTCCTGGGCTGAGAAGATGTCATGTCATGTTGACTGGCCATGGAAAGGTGAGATTCATTACACTCTCAACCCAGTAGGTGGGGATAGATTCACAGTCCGAAACCAGGCGGAGCTTACATTCCAATGGGATGAGTTACATCCCCCCTACGTCACTCCTGGGAAAACTGCGATCACTCATTCGAACTACGCTGTTAGCGGTGTTTCAGGGCTGATAGGCACCTACAGCTTCAAGAAACTATCGCAAAAAAAAATATATCAAATACATCGTACATTATCGTCTTATTTGATCGGTTTGGGTAATGGCAAAAATTTAATAGAGTTTTGAACGCAACGCGTTTCCGAATGCGACTACCAACTTCCAAGCGATGCAATCGCCACTGAAAACTTTCATTTCAAGGAGGCCTTGTATTTTTTTTTTTACAACAGGTCCACGGCATATGCGGAGAGGAGACTGATTAGGCTATACAGCCTACGAAATACATGTAGTTATCTTTGGTTTATTTTACAGCCAAAGTTACTTAAGTTACTTTCAATAACAAGAAGAGACAACTCATCGACTGGTTTATCGGACAGGCTACCGGACAGGATCAGGATTAAAAAGCAATCGAACGCCTTCAGCTTTCCTCGATACTACGAGCCAAGCAATTCCAAATCTGGTTAAATGCGGTACGAGGCTAAAATGATGCCGGTGAGAGTTTCTGCTTTTAATTGCTTGAAAAAAAAAAACCGTGACACTGTATTACAGGGCTATTTGCTTGTCATACGTTGAGTTACAGCAACATAGGCTAGTTGATAGACTACGCAACATTGTAGCGCACTCCAGTTGCAGGCATTACATTGATGTACTTGCTGGTTACTTTTTTGCGATATCCATTTTCAATAAATGTGTTTTCAGCCATAAAGGAATACTCAAGTTACACTACACATTACAATTTACACTTGGGGATGATGCAACCTAAGGTTTGGCTACCAAAGACTCATGAAGGAAACTATAGAATTTCAACAGATTATCAAATATTGTTTCATCTCTAAGAAACGGAGTATTGATGTTTTTTCTGTATAGCCTCTTATAAGCAAACATATTTAATGCAGGAAACCTTGTATTCACTAGGTAGTAGTTGTTGTTCGCATTGAATAACCCACCCTACACAGCTCTGAGGATTTGCATAGTAGTCTAATTTGATGCCCAATCACCCCAGTGTCTACATGTATATGTCCATGTGCAAAATCTTTTTTTTCAAAATATCATTATTTCCTAAAATTAGATAGTTTTGACACAGAATTTGAATATTGTGGTTACTGTTTTTCCTTAAACAAGGCACCCAGCAGCTTTGAACCTGGACCCCTGCCAACATAATGAGAGGTCTAGTCCTTTTGCTGCAGTGCTGAGCTCCATCTCTCAGTACTTCTTTTAAATCTAGAGAAAAAAAGAGGAGCAGAGCTAGGGGCAGGAGGCGGTATAGAAAACATCTTGAAATTATGTCTGTGACTGTTGTATATTTAAATGCCAGGCTAAGTTCCGAACTGACACTGACTGTATAGGTACCTAGGTTCTGGTGCCAAGTCCACGCGTGTCTGTGACCAGTCAGTGTGCTGTGCACTACTCTGGATGGCACCAGCAGGTAAACATTCAGGATGAAAGGAAAGTTCTTCAGGTTGTGCTTGATTGTCCCCCAGGAGTTGTCAGGACCTGTAGTCTTAGGAATGCTTCTTTTCTGATGGGTTTTCCCTGAAATCCACTGCAAAAATACGTACGTGGATGTCAATGCCAGAAGTAAAATGTTACTGTGATTAAGATGTTTCACCGAATCACTTTGTCATCATTTGTGTGTAATCATGTGAGTGTGGATCTGTGTGTGTGTGTGTGTGTGTGTGTGTACCTAACACACGTACAAACACTACTGTGTTTATCTTAGTATGACTGTACATATTGGTAGCCTACAGTGTGTGCTTCTCTCCCCCTCATTTTCCAGTAACTTATCTGGATGACTGGATGAGTCATGTTCTCAGGTGGCAGTGACCGAGTGCTCTCAGAATGACTCCTGTCTGCGAGATATGACCTAGCTCCACAATTCACACCCAGCCATTTGTTATCGCCAACCTCCATTCACATGGACATCAATATAAATCCTTATCCTTACCATGCCATGTTTCCATGGCGGAGACCTTCGCCCTGTTGCTGTGTGTGCGTAACATAGATGTAACAACTATGAAATTACACATGGGATCATGTAGTAACCAAAAAGTGTTTTAGATTCTTGAAAGTAGCCACCCTTTGCCTTTGACAGATTTGCACAATCTTAGCATTCCCTGGAATGAGCGGGTGTGTCCAAACTTTTGACTGGTACTGTATATAGCCAAGTAATTGTTACTCATTGTGTATTTATTCCTCGTGTTATTATCATGTTTCTATTCTTTTTTAATATTTTTCTCTCTGCATTGTTGAGAAGGGCCTGTAAGTAAGCATTTCACAGTTAGTCGAGCATGTGTCAAATAACATGTGATTTTATCAGTATCTTTAGCACAATCGGCACAATCCCCATCACAATAGAACCACATTGGGACATGAAGTATTGTCTGTGCTTGCACAATGAATGTCCCCTGGACCTGTATGTACTGTTCAGTGCTCTGTTGTAGATATAATGTAGCAGCGTCATGGGTGGCTGGGGATGGGGGAGGGCGGTAAAGAAGGCTCCCTGTTTTCGGAGGACAATGGGCCCAGGGACTCTTTATGGCACGGTGTAGAAGAGGACATTGTGCGTGTCCTGTCTTTCTATGATAAGAGAGGCTAGTTGTAGATGACGGTTTTACTGTGAGGTTTCCTTATCTCCTGTCCAGCCAAGCTCTGTGTACAGCTAGCAGTGATTTACACATTTGGTCTTGAGCCGATGTTTACAAAGTGTTGTGATCAAAGCTAATGTTATTTTGTTGTTGTTGTAGGGTTTCTGTTAGGGGGGTTGGTGTGATGTGAATTGATTACAACCAACCTATCACAGTTTTGGAGGCCATTGAGGTGAAACTGGTTAGGCTATAGGCCTATCCTTTAATGGCCAAATGTCTTATTTTTTTTTTTAAAGGGACAAGTATTTTGTCACAATGACTTCTTAGACCTATACACATTTGTTCCTTAACAGTAATGTGTTCAATGTTGACCTAAACATATTGTCTTAATCAATAGCAACCACACAAGACTAATGGGGTGACGTTGTGGGCAGCCCTGCTTGGCTTTGCTGTGTGTCAACAGAGACCTGAAGAGATTTTCTCTCTGTGTGACCACTGACTGGCTTTGTGTTGACTCTCTGGGAGGGCCCCTTCTTACGCAACACCTGACATTCACACCAGTCAGGTGGAGGTTGGCTCAGTTATATGAGGGAGATCCAAGGACATGCAGTATGTCCATGTGTACACAAGGACCTCGCTTGGAATGATCGCTGGACCGTAACGAATCAACTCCTTACCGCTAGTGGTAAGAAATGCCTTTTAACTAAAAAAAATGGGCCTAGTGCTGGATGGATGTGGTTTGTAGAGGAGTGAGTTTATTAGGCTTTATATGCGGATATTCAAATCTAAAGTCTCCAGCTGTACAGTACATGACACACTGAGATATGTTCTGAGCGGGTGTCCTCTTTGTAGTGGCTTGTTGAGAGTGGATATGGGTGTAACTTCTGAAGCAGACCCGTCAGAAGAAGAGCGAAGGCACAAGCACCATAGAATCACCTGACCTGGCATCCTCTTACCTGCGCTAGAATCCAGAGTTGATTGACTTGACGTCCTTGGTGGATCCAGGTGAAAAGGGGTAAAGATGTTTAGAGTGGCTGTACTGTAGAGCGATTGAGAGAGAGAGTGAGGATATTGTGTAATGTCAGGGGCAGTAATCCTAGGCCACCCATCGGGATGAGAGAGGTCAGAGTAGAGCACTGTAGCAGCCAGGGGTGGTCAGAGGATTTACCTGAAACTAGGCCTACGCTTCTGGGAAACGCATTGTGTCCCTCGCTCACTCACCTGCGCCAGTGATCTCTTTAAACTTGCCCCTGCTCATTCCAAATTGGCCCTAATAAATACATTATAACGTGTCCCTTCTAAAACATGGGATTGTGTTTATTGCTCAGCTTAAAACCAGTTTGTCAAGGATAGGAAATGGAAGATTATGGATAGAAGTTGGCTCATTCTGCTTAATGTGGCCCCCATTTCTCTCATCTCTCACAGGAAGCTCATAGTTGGATCTCTCATCACAATACGATATGCAGGATGGAGAGACCAGGAAAGGACGAGTTTAGAGGGAAACATGGTGCAGTGCAGACCTGGATGGGAGGTTATGCTGAATTTAAGTAGGGAGTGATGTAGCCTACTGCAGACTACAGCACAAGCTGTTGCAGCGGAGTTGTGTACCACAGGCTACCGCTCTCACCAATTACATTTTCTCCTCCGTCTTCCCCTGTAGTGGAGGTAGATTAAAAGGAATAATGTATAGAGGATTCTGCCTTGTGTTTTTGAAGTACTGCCCGGCTGGAGCGGAGTCAAGTCTTCAGGCCCAGAGTTCTGCAGAGAGGATGGAAGGTAAGACGGACAGACAGACAGACAAAGGCACGGAGATGCAGTCTGTCTTGATGCAGTCTCTTGAGTTCCTTAGAGGGGCTCGCTCAACAAGACCTAGTTGGCTCACTTGCTTACCCCAGCAATATCTGTAATGGACAGAGAAGGGTGTGTGTGTGTGTGTGTCTGTGCGCTTGCATGTGTGTGAGGCCTGGCAGCACTCCGTAGGTAGGTATCTCTGACTACACTATATTACCAAAAGTATGTGGACGCCTGCTCGTCTAACATCTCAATCCAGAATCTTAGGCAGTAATATGGAGTTTGTCCTCCCTTTGCTGTTATAACAGCCCCCACTCTCCTGGGAAGGCTTTCCGCTAGATGTCGGAACATTGCTGCGGGGACTTGCTTCCATTCAGCCATGAGCCATGAGTGAGGTCGAGCACTGTTGTTGGGCGATTAGGCCTGTCTCGCAGTTGGTGTTTCAATTCATCCCAAAGGTGTAAGATGAAGTTGAGGTCAGGGCTCTGTGCAGGCCAGTCAAGTTCTTCCACACCGGTCTCAACAAATACTTTCTGTATGGACCTCGCTTTGTACATGGGGGTATTGTCATGTTGGAACAGGAAAGGGCCTTCCCCAAACTGTTGCCACAAAGTTGGAAGCACAGAATTTGTCTAGAATGTCATTGAATGCTGTAGCTTTAAGATTTCCCTTCACTGGAACTAAGGGGCCTAGCCAGAACCATGAAAAACAGCCCCAGACCATTTTTCCTCCTCCACCAAACTTTACAGTTGACACTCTGCATTCGGGCAGGTAGTGTTCTCCTGGCATCCGCCAAACCCAGATTAGTCCGCCGGACTGCCAGATGGTGAAGCGTGATTCATCACTCCAGAGAACACATTTCCACTGCTACAGAGTCCAATGGCGGTGCGCTTGGCATTGCGCATTTTGATCTTAGGCTTGTGTGCGGCTGCTCGGCCATGGAAATCCTTTTCATGGAGCTCCTGATTGAACTGATTGAACTGATTTGGAACTTGGTAGTGAGTTTTGCAACCGAGTTTTGCAATATTTGTAACACTAGGGCACTCTGCGGTCCCGTTCTGTGAGCTTGTGTGGTCTTCCCCTTGGCGGATGAGCCGTTGTTGCTCGTAGATGTTTCCACTTCACAATAACAGCACTTAACAGTTGACCGAGGCAGCTCAAGCAGGGCAGAAATTTGACAAACAGACTTGTTGGAAAGGTGGTGTCCTTTGACGGTGCCAGGTTGAAAGTCACTGAGGTCTTCAGTAAGGCCTTTCTACTGCCAATGTTTGTCTATGGAGATTGCATGGCTGTGTGCTCGATTCTTAACACCTGTCAGCAACGGTGTGAAAGTATTCAGATCCCTTGACTTTTTCCACATTTTGTTACGTTACAGCCTTAATCAATTTTAGAATATATAGTTTTTCCCCTCATCAATCTACACACAATACCCCAATGACAAGCAAAAACTTTTTAACTTTATTTTTTTTTGCAAATGTATTAAAAATAATCTGAAATATCACGTTTACATAAGTATTCAGACCCTTCACTCAGTACTTTGTTGAAGCACTTTTGCAGTGATTACAGCCTCAAGTATTTTTGGGTATGATGCCACAAGCTTGGTACCCCTGTATTTGGGGGGGTTTCTTCCATTATTTTCTTCAGATCCTCTCAAGCTCTCAAGCTCAGGTTGGATGGGGAGTGTCGCTGCACTGCTATTTTCAGGGCTCTCCAGAGATGTTTGATCGGGTTCTGGCTGGTCCACTCAAGGACATTCAGAGACTTGTCCCAAAGCCACTCCTGCGTTGTCTTGGCTGAATGCTTAGGGTCGTTGTCATGTTGGAAGGTGAACTGTCGTCCCAGTCTGAGGACCTGAGCACTCTGGAGCAGGTTTTCATCATAGACCTCTCTGTACTTTGTTCCGTTCATTTTTCCCCTTGATCCCGACTAGTCTCCCAGTCCCTGCTGCTGAAAAACATCCCCACATCATGATGATGATGCGGCCACCACTATGCTTCACCGTAGGGATGGTGCCAGGCTTACTCCAGACGTGATGCTTAGCATTCAGGCCAAAGAGTTCAGTCTTGGTTTCATCAGACCTTTAGGTGCCTTTTGGCAAACTCGAAGTGGGCTGTCATGTGCCTTTTTCCTGAGGAGTGGCTTCCGTCTGGCCACTCTACCACAAAGGCCTGTTTGGTGGAGTGCTGCAGAGATGGTTGTCCTTCCGGAAGGTTCTCACATCTCCACAGATGAACTGTAGAGCTCTGTCAGAGTGACCATCGGGTTGTTGGTCACCTCCCTGACCAAGGCCCTTCTCCCCCATTTGGCTGGGTGGCCAGCTCTAGGAAGAGTCTTTGTGGTTCCAAACTTCTTAAATTTTAGAATGATGGAGGCCACTGTTTTCATGGGGGCCTTCAATCGTGTACAATTGTTTTGGTACCCTTCCCCAGATCTGTGCCTCAACACAATCCTGTCTCTGAGCTCTACGGACAATTCTTTCGACCTCATGGCTTCGTTTTCTTTTCTTGGACATGCACTGTCAACTATGGGATCTCCTATAGACAGGTGTGTGCCTTTCCAAATCATGTCATTTGAATTTAGCACAAGTGAATTCCAATCAAGTTGTAGAAACATCTCAAGGATGATCAATGGAAACAGGAAACAGGATGCACCTGAGATCAATTTCAAGTTTCATTGCAAAGGGTCTGAATACTTATTTTTTATTTTTTGCAAAGATCTCTGAAACCCTGTTTTTGCTTCGTCATGGGGTGTTGTGTGTAGATTGAGGGAACAAAAATTGTTAATCCATTTTAGAATAAGGCTGTAACGTAACAATGTGGCATAGGGGAAGGGGTTTGAATGCTTTCCGAATGCACTGTATAGTGTATTTATGCACACACAGTGGTATTGACGTTTGCTCTTTATGCAAGCCTTTCATTTTGCTAGTTACTTTGACATTGAAGTCTAACTCTATTACTGTGCCTCATGTTTAGCCCTGAGGATCTTATAATGAAAACTGCCAAGGGGACAGTTTTGATACCCCCATCTCGCTCTCTCTCTCTCATGCTAACTCAATAAAAGAGACATTTAATTTCGTACTAGAGGAGAATGACATGCACTGGTATTGGCCCCTACAGGTAGATGGTAGTGTGTGTGAGGAAAGGTTAAAAATGGACTGTTATAATGATATCAAATTTTCTTGCGAATGCGGTTAGGCTACCCTCACCTTTTTACAAATCATGTTGTAGATTACAAATTGAGTTTGTTTCTATGTGTCTCTCTCTCTCTCTCTCTCTCTGTCTGTCTCCCGCGCTTCTATGTAGTAGAGCACGTGTGCGTTATCTGTTTGAGTGGCATGCACACACACTAACCTCCTACTTCCTGTAATTGTCTGTGTTGTGTTTATGTTTAAACAGCATGCCTAAACAACTGGAGAGGCCTGATAAGCCCGTTCCCACCCAGGAACCTGCCCAAAACCACTGGTGCAGGTTCAACTCATTTCCCAACCCTTAATGGTTAATGTTAGGATTGTGGGTGAGTCAATCTGATGTTAGAGCAGGGCGCTCCGTACCTCAAGCCCCTTGGTCTAGGCAACATGACAAGCTCAATGTATTTGAAAGTTTGCACACACACACACACACACACACACACCCCCCCAGGGTCATGTTTGAAGGGTTACATTAGTGTCATCAGCTGTGGTTGCTCTCAGAAGTGCTTTCATAGAATGAATCCCAGACGGACAGGGTTTGATGTTGTTTTGCTACCATTGGCTTTCATCAGGCAGACCCATGCCTGTCTAATCACAACAGGATGTTGGGTGCACCTGCTATCTATTTGACTGGCAGCTGGCACTCTTAGAAACGACCCTTTTTCCTCAAGCGGGGAATGCAGCACAGCATGTGGTCTGGGTAATGCTGACGCTGCTACACTCTCTATCTTGGGTGAAGGTGTCAAGGTTTAGACTAGTATATAGCAAGGATTTTGTGGCGTGCTTTTATATGGCTTGGGTAAAATTGTTTTCTTACTGAATAGGCATATCAGTTGACTTTGGCCGACTTGTCTTAGATCTTTTTCCTGTGCTTTGTCATACAGCTGGAGTTATTGTTGCTTAATAGTCTTATCAGGTTTTTATTGACCTGTGTTTGTTTCTCTGGCTGTGGTGTTTATGACTTACAATTTTGAATCCATACATTTTCATACTGGTCCCCCTTGGCAATCAAACCCACAACCCTGGCGTTACAACCGCCATGCTCTACCAACTGAGCTACACAGGACAATGAATATTTAATACACTCTAGGGTAGTCTCAACACCACTCTCCGTACTTTAGTTTAACATTCTCCTCTAGCGTTTGTATGAACTTGAACATTATTATAGGCAATGTTGTATAAAAGAGAAATGAGTGTGTGTTATGATATTAAGGTACAGAAATTGAATATGTGCTAGCTGTTGGTAACGGCTTTCCCATTACAACAAATGGGCAATTTACTAGACATTTTATGCCAGTACAGTATATTTCTACGAGTCACCCCTCCTCTCTATCATCTCTCACACCTCTCCTTTACGGCTGTGGAGGACATGACGTTTTCTCAGCTGGTTATTGTCATGGAAAAGACTGCTGGTCTCACGGTAGTATCTCCAGGCTTACACACGCAAAAGCTGCATACAAGCCTCTGATGCGCGCATTTGGAACATCTACATTTAAAAAGGTATAATTTAATATACACCGTCACAATAAATCCGTTATTGATTTTAGTCAGGTCTAAAGAAACATTATGATAGGAAGAACATGTATTTCAAAAGAACAGAGTATGAGTTGGCCTACTGCAGGGGTCGGCAACCTAACGCAAAAAAAACTATCTATAGAGTAGCAGTCAAAAGTTTGGACACCTACTCATTCCAGGGTTTGTCTTTATTTGTACTATTTGCTACATTGTAGAATAATAGTGAAGACCTCAAAACTATGAAATAACACATGAAATCATGTAGTAACCAAAAAAGCAAGAACAGCTCAAATAAGCAAAAAGAAATGACAGTCCATCATTACTTTAAGACATGAAGGTCAATCAATCCGGAAAAGGTCAAGAACTATGAACGTTTCTTCAAGTGCAGTCGCAAAAACCAAGCGCAATGGTGAAACTGGCTCCCTTGAGGACTGCCATAGGAAAGGAAGACCCAGAGTTACCTCTGCTTTAGAGGATAAGTTCATTAGAGTTACTAGCCTCAGAAATTGCAGCCTAAATAAATGCTTCACAGAGTTCAAGTAACACACATTTCAATATCAACTGTTCAGAGGAGACTGTAAAACAGGCCTTCATGGTCGAATTGCAGCAAAGAAACCACTACTAAAGGACACCGTTAAGAAGAGACTTGCTTTGGTCAAGAAACACGAGCAATGGACATTAGACCGGTGTAAATCTGTCCTTTGGTTTAATGAGTCCAAATTTGAGATTTTTGGTTCCAACCACCATGTCTTTGTGAGACGCAGAGTAGGTAAAGGGATGATCTCCGCATGCTTGGTCTCACCATGAATCATGGATTAGGAGGTGGGATGGTGTTGAGATGCTTTGCTGGTGACAATGTCTGTGATTTTAAAAAACTTTTTTTTTAAATTCAAGGCACACTTAACCAGCATGGCTTCCACAGCATACTGCAGCAATATGCCATCCCATCTGGTTTGCGCTTAGTCCCACTATCATTTGTTTTTCAACAGTACAATGTCCCAACACTCCTCCAGGCGGTGTGAGGGCTATTTGACCAAGAAGGAGAGTAATGGAGTGCTGCATCAGATGACCTGGCCTCCACAATCACCCGACCTCAACCCAAATGAGAGGGTTTGGGATGAGTTGGACTGCAGAGTGAAGGAAAATTAGCCAACAAGTGCTCAGCACATGTGGGAACTCCAAGACTGTTGGATATACATTACTCATGAAGCTGGTTGAGAGAATGCCAAGAGTCTGCAAATCTGTCAAGGCAAAGGGTGGCTACGTTGAAGAATCTAAAATATGAAATATATTTTGATTTGTTTAATACTTTTTTGGTTACTACATGATTCCATATGTGTTATTTCATAGGTTTGATTTCTTGACTATTATTCTAAAATGTAGAAAATAGTCAAAATAAAGGAAAACCCTTGAATGAGTAGGCTTGTCCAAACTTTTGACTGGTACTATACGTTCCTAACCAGTTTATATTTGCAATACGACACCTCGGGGGTTTGTGGTATATGGCCAATATACCACAGTTAAGGGCTGCATCCAGGCACTCCGCGTTGGCCATATACCACACCCCCTCGGGCCTTATTGCTCAAATAAACATATAAATGCCTCATGAGACTGTTGGAAAAAAATTCCAGGTGAAGCTGGTTGAGAGAATGCCAAGCGTGCGCAAAGCTGTCATCAAAGCAAATGGTGGCTACTTTGAAGAATCTTAAATATAAATAATTGTTTGAACACTTGTTTTACTACCTGATTTCATGTGTTATTTCATAGTTTTGATGTATTTTACTATTATTCTACAGTTTGATTTTATAAACTGGAGAAAATAATTGAAATTGCATGCATTAGTTTCGAAATTGCGTTGGTATTCACTGTAATGTTGTAGTTCCCAACGTATGTCAACCCTGATTAGCCAATAGGCTTTCATGATTTTGCAGGAGTTTCATATTATTAATTCAAAACCAAGGCAGCACCGAAGATGAGAGATTTGTTTTCAGGTAGCTAGCAAGCCTTTTTTTGTTAATTAAAAAAGTTCAGGGTGCAAAATGTCATCAGCAAGGAAATAAGGTAAGACGCTCATTTATTGCCACTTAGACAAAGGACTATGGATTAGTTTTACTGAAGGACCGGTCTGTTTGCGCTCTCTGTTATAAAACGGTTGATTTGTTGGACATGAAGTGTACAGCATTATTTTGAAACGAGACATGGGGGAAAAGTTAAAGGATGAGGCGGACAAGGTTGAAGGAATCAAGAGGGCCGTGTCCAGGTATGAATTGCAAAGCTTTGTGTTCATAAATCTACATGCAGTCAAAAAGCAAGCTCCAGAGGGGAGCTACAAATTGCATTGAATGAATCATCACCTTCGAAAGCGCTGTTCATTTTGTTACATTAGGCTTTGAAACAACATCCACAACTACCATGTTTTACTCTGTTTCAACCTGCTGTTGAACTTATTGTTTTAAAATTTATCATCACAATGAGGTGAGTTAAAAGCATGATACTGTTTTGGTGATAAGTGTTTGATATGATTTTCATTTGCATTGATGTCAGAGGGGTTAGAGGGACAATAGAGCCCCATTTAGGACCTGATGGTCGACTTCAATGCTGAGCCCCAGAGGGTTTTACCATATGTCACAACCTCCAACTTGATCATCTCTCTCGCTCTCTTTCTCATTCTCTCATCTCTTCTCGTTATTTCTCTATTGTCTCCTTTCTCTCTCTCCTAACATTAACAGGGTCCCCTGGATGTCCTACTTTCCTTGGAAGAGCGTGATGTCAGCTGCTGCGCCTATTTCCGAGTGACTTTTCTTGTCCTGCTGGGATTTAAAGCATATTTGCCCTCCTGGAAAAAAGAGGCTAATCTAATGCATTAAAGCTCCATATTGAAGCGTCTGAGAACTGTATGCTTGTCTTACATGTTTTGTTGCCCCACTACAACCAAGCAGCCGCCGTCCATAAAAAGCTTAAGTATCTGGGTCACTGTTATTTGAAACCTTGCTGACCAGATCTGACCAACCTCTCCTGCAAAGATAAAGCTTATAGTCTGCTAGATCAGTTGAATGAGCCACACACACTGTAGTCCAGTGGTATATAAAGGAGTGGCGTTCTGGCTCGGTGGTTGAGGTTTCTCTATTAGGCAGAGTTCTGGGTTCAGCTTTAGGCACAGATCTGGGACCAGGACAAATAAAAACAACAAAAAAAAATATGGCAGGTTTCAGGCTTTGGCCCCATAGCGCAACCAATTAACATCTTCTCCAGAACCGCTCGACCAATCAGCAATCAACTTTGGCATGTTGCATCTATGGATGCACGTCTTTGAACGCAATACACTCATTTTATATGACAGTTTTTTCATGTCCAACAGCGCCGCTATGCAGCCAAACTGACAAACTCTACATGTTAACTAGAGCATGTGTGCATCTGTCATTCACTCTGAGTCGAACAGATCAACAGATATTGACATGTATCCATTGTAGTGACACTGTGTGGTCAATCTGAATGTGCTTGGAAATGTTGAGTGTTTTATTTTAAAATGTGAATATTTTATTTAATTTAACCAGGAAGGGCTCATTTGAGATTTGAAATCTTTTTCATTACACAGTCATTACACAATTACAGACAGACAACATGAAAAGCTATAAGTAATCTAGTAAAAACCATAGAATTCACAAGAGTATAACAAAATCATAAAACGGCAAATTAAAAACATTAACAGGTCAGGGAATCAGTCTCAAAATCCTTCACCAGGGATTTAAAAACACCAATCAGGACAAGTTCTTCCAGTTTAAAAGTATTTTGTAAGGCGTTCCAAGACGATGGCGCAGAGTACATAAAAGCCCTTTTACCAAATTCAGTTCGGACATTTGGAACAGTTAGTAGGATAAAGTCCTGCGAACGAAGAGAGTACCCACCACATTTCTGAACAATACATACAGTGCCTTGCGACAGTATTCGGCCCCCTTGAACTTTGCGACCTTTTGCCACATTTCAGGCTTCAAACATAAACATATAAAACTGTATTTTTTTGTGAAGAATCAACAACAAGTGGGACACAATCATGAAGTGGAACGACATTTATTGGATATTTCAAACTTTTTTAACAAATCAAAAACTGAAAAATTGGGCGTGCAAAATTATTCAGCCCCTTTACTTTCAGTGCAGCAAACTCTCTCCAGAAGTTCAGTGAGGATCTCTGAATGATCCAATATTGACCTAAATGACTAATGATGATAAATACAATCCACCTGTGTGTAATCAAGTCTCCGTATAAATGCACCTGCACTGTGATAGTCTCAGAGGTCCGTTAAAAGCGCAGAGAGCATCATGAAGAACAAGGAACACAGCAGGCAGGTCCGAGATACTGTTGTGAAGAAGTTTAAAGCCGGATTTGGATACAAAAAGATTTCCCAAGCTTTAAACATCCCAAGGAGCACTGTGCAAGCGATAATATTGAAATGGAAGGAGTATCAGACCACTGCAAATCTACCAAGACCTGGCCGTCCCTCTAAACTTTCAGCTCATACAAGGAGAATACTGATCAGAGATGCAGCCAAGAGGCCCATGATCACTCTGGATGAACTGCAGAGATCTACAGCTGAGGTGGGAGACTCTGCCCATAGGACAACAATCAGTCGTATATTGCACAAATCTGGCCTTTATGGAAGAGTGGCAAGAAGAAAGCCATTTCTTAAAGATATCCATAAAAAGTGTTGTTTAAAGTTTGCCACAAGCCACCTGGGAGACACACCAAACATGTGGAAGAAGGTGCTCTGGTCAGATGAAACCAAAATTGGACTTTTTGGCAACAATGCAAAACGTTATGTTTGGCGTAAAAGCAACACAGCTGAACACACCATCCCCACTGTCAAACATGGTGGTGGCAGCATCATGGTTTGGGCCTGCTTTTCTTCAGCAGGGACAGGGAAGATGGTTAAAATTGATGGGAAGATGGATGGAGCCAAATACAGGACCATTCTGGAAGAGAACCTGATGGAGTCTGCAAAAGACCTGAGACTGGGACGGAGATTTGTCTTCCAACAAGACAATGATCCAAAACATAAAGCAAAATCTACAATGGAATGGTTCAAAAATAAACATATCCAGGTGTTAGAATGGCCAAGTCAAAGTCCAGACCTGAATCCAATCGAGAATCTTTGGAAAGAACTGAAAACTGCTGTTCACAAATGCTCTCCATCCAACCTCACTGAGCTCGAGCTGTTTTGCAAGGAGGAATGGGAAAAAATGTCAGTCTCTCGATGTGCAAAACTGATAGAGACATACCCCAAGCGACTTACAGCTGTAATCGCAGCAAAAGGTGGCGCTACAAAGTATTAACTTAAGGGGGCTGAATAATTTTGCACGCCCAATTTTTCAGTTTTTGATTTGTTAAAAAAGTTTGAAATATCCAGTAAATGTCGTTCCACTTCATGATTGTGTCCCACTTGTTGTTGATTCTTCACAAAAAAAATACAGTTTTATATCTTTATGTTTGAAGCCTGAAATGTGGCAAAAGGTCGCAAAGTTCAAGGGGGCCGAATACTTTCGCAAGGCACTGTATGTCCTAATAAAATGGAAGTAAACCCAAAATGACTTTGTAAGTAAAAGTATACTAGTGACTGAGCCTGCGAGTAACTAGAAAAGGCCAGCCAACCCTGGTTTACAATTTGCAGTGGTGCGTAAGGGTTTTGCAGTTTAAAATAAATCTCAATGCGCCATGGTAAAGGGTGTCAATTGATCTCAAACACATATATCCAATATCCCCATAGTCTAGTAAAGGCATAAATGTAGCTGATACTAGCCGACTCCTGGCTTCAAAAGAAAAACTGGCCTTATTCCTAAAATAAAATCCCAACTTCAGCTTCAATTTTTTGTAAGTTGTTGAATATGCCATTTAAAAGAGGTCGTCATTCACTAAAATGCCAGGATATTTATATGAGGTTACAGTCAATCTCATTGCCCTGATAGGTGAAAAGTTCAGAGGTCTATTTCTTGCTTTAGAAACACCATTAGTTTAGTTTTGTCAGTATTGAGGATACGCTTCAATTGACACAAGGTATGTTGAACAGTATAAAAAGCAGTTTGCAAGTTCTGGTAAGCTTTTGTAAGAGACAAGGCACAACAATAAACAGTATCATCAGCATAAAAGTGAAGTTGTGCATTGGACATTTTTGTCTAAATTATTTCTATAAATAGTGAATAAGAGGGGACAAGTACAGAGCCCTGGGGCACACCATTACAGACAGATACTTTTAACAGACATGAGCCCATCAAATTGAGTGCACTGAGTTCTATCAGACAGATAGTTAGCAAACCATGCAACTGCATGCTCCAAAAGACCTCCACTTGACAATCTCTGCCTCAGTGTAGCATGATCAACTGTATGAAACACCTTAGAGAGATCTGTAAAAAGTGTGAGACAGTGCTCATTTGTCAAAGGCGTCAGTGATATCATTTAAAACCTTCATGGCTGCTGTAATTGCGCTATGCTTCTTCCTGAAGCCCGATTGGTACATTGATAAAATATAGTTTTATATACTATTTTAGCTGTTAACTCACAAGGGTTTAGAGTATTTTCACCAGGGGTGACAGCTTTGAGATTGGCCTATAATTATTTGAAAGAGTTGGATCTCCCCCTTTTAAAAGTGGTAGGACAAATGCTGATTTCCAGATCTTTGGAATTTCATTACATTCCAGGGTTAGATGGAACAGAGGGGTTCTGCTATGAAATCAGCTGCCAGATTTAAAATGCAGGGATCAAGAAGATCAGGACCTGCAGGCTTTCTCTGATCTAAGGATTTCAGGGCTTTATGTACCTCCTGCACTGAGAATGGCAAAAAGCTAAATGTTTGACCAGCTCTCGCTGGTTAATCCACACAAGGTTGTATAGAGACCGAGGACACTGAATCAAACAGCCTACCAGATGATACAAAGTGCTTATTGAAAAAAATTCAGCATTTCAGTTTTGTCAGATACAGCAACAAAGTCCTTCAGTACACATGACGGTAATTCCTTAACATTACTGTTTCCAGACGTAGACTTAACAGCCTTCCAAAACTGGTAACAGTTTTGTCTGTTACCATCAGTGGTAACGGACATAAAATATTCAGACTTGGCCTTTCTGAGAAGAAAATAACACTTGTTTTGTAACTGCCCCAAAAAACCCAATCAGCATCAGAACATGATTTATATGCATATATTTATGTTTATGCAACACCACACCCACATTAATGTTTATTGGTCAGTAGCATAGATGTTTGAGACGCTACCCTGGAAAATAGTGTCCATAGATGCTAAATATCAAGTTTTGTGCAGCGTTGTCATTCGGTGCCAGAGGAGTAGCGGTGTGTTTTTTTCACAAAATCCTAAATGCCGGAAAATTCTACATGGCGGTCGTTATGGGAAATTGAGACATTTGTTCCTTGTGAGGAGAGGGACATGCAGTGGGGAGAACAAGTATTTGATAACCTGCAAAATCAGCAGTGTTTCCTACTTACAAATCATGTAGAGGTCTGTAATTTTTATCATAGGTACACTTTGACTGTGAGAGACGGATTCTAAAACAAAAATCCAGAAAATCACATTGTATGATTTTAAAGTAATTAATTTGCATTTTATTGCATGACATAGGTATTTGATACATCTGAAAAGCAGAACTTAATATTTGGCACAGAAACCTTTGTTTGCAATTACAGAGATCATACGTTTCCTGTAGTTCTTGACCAGGTTTGCACACACTGCAGCAGGGATTTTGGCCCACTCCTCCATACAGACCTTCTCTAGATCCTTCAGGTTTCGGGGCTGTCGCTGGGCAAAACGGACTTTCAGCTCCCTCCAAATATTTTCTATTGGGTTCAGGTCTGGAGACTAGCTAGGCCACTCCAGGACCTTGAAATGCTTCTTACGGAGCCACTCCTTAGTTGCCCTGGCTGTGTGTTTCGGGTCGTTGTCATGCTGGAAGACCCAGCCACGACCCATCTTCAATGCTCTTACTGAGGGAAGGAGGTTGTTGGCCAAGATCTCGTGATACATGGCCCCATCCATCCTCCCCTCAATACGGTGCAGTCGTCCTGTCTCCTTTGCAGAAAAGCATCCCCAAAGAATGTTTCCACCTCCATGCTTCACGGTCGGGATGGTGTTCTTGGGGTTGTACTCATCCTTCTTCCTCCAAACACGGCGAGTGGAGTTTAGACCAAAAAGCTCTATTTTTGTCTCATCAGACCACATGACCTTCTCCCATTCCTCCTCTGGATCATCCAGATGGTCATTGACAAACTTCAGACGTGCCAGTACCTGCGCTGGCTTGAGCAAGGGGACCTTGCAGGATTTTAATCCATGGCGGCGTAGTGTGTTACTAATGGTTTTCTTTGAGACTGTGGTCCCAGCTCTCTTCAGGTCATTGACCAGGTCCTGCCGTGTAGTTCTGGGCTGATCCCTCACCTTCCTCATGATCATTGATGCCCCACGAGGTGAGATCTTGCATGAAGCTCCAGACCGAGGGTGATTGACCGTCATCTTGAACTTCTTCCATTTTCTAATAATTGCGCCAACAGTTGTTGCCTTCTCACCAAGCTGCTTGCCTATTGTCCTGTAGCCCATCCCAGCCTTGTGCAGATCTACAATTTTATCCCTGATATCCTTACACAGCTCTCTGGTCTTGACCATTGTGGAGAGGTTGGAGTCTGTTTGATTGAGTGTGTGGACAGGTGTCTTTTATACAGGTAACGAGTTCAAACAGGTGCAGTTAATACAGGTAATGAGTGGAGAACAGGAGGACTTCTTAAAGAAAAACTAACAGATCTGTGAGAGACGGAATTCTTACTGGTTGGTAGGTGATCAAATACTTATGTCAATAAAGTCAAAGTCAATAAAATGCAAATTAATTACTTAAAAATCATACAATGTGACTTTCTGGATTTTTGTTTTAGATTCCGTCTCTCACAGTTGAAGTGTACCTATGATAAAAATTCCAGACCTCTACATGCTTCTCCCCACTGTATGTACCAAATTTCATGACTAGGTCAAAAGGGGTGAGGGGTGGGACCTTTCAAAGTTAGCATTTTCAATTGCTTGTTTTCAATTGCTTGTTATAGCGCCACAATGTGCCCAATTGACATGGTATTACATGAGAGGATGTGGCCCATGGGCTTTTACCATCACGTCAAGTTGCACCCTCCTGGGTCTTAACATCTCACAGGAATTTGCCATTTTTTAAACCAAATCTGCGGAGAACTGGAATAATAACGGCAACAAATATGAATTTTATCCAGATTTTCTGTTTGAACCCATAACAATTCTGTATTTAGGAACTTCATTAGGTGGGATGTCCCTTTCTGAGGTGGAAGTTTGTGAATGATGGATCTGTCGTTCTTAAAACCCTTTCCCTTCATCTCGGGTGGTCCTTTTAGAGGGTGTGGCGTGAACCACTGTGACCCTTTCATATACAACCCCCCATCATCATAGGACGCCCGAGTGGCGCAGCGGTCTAAGGCACCATGGTTCGATCCCGGGCTGTATCACAACCAGCCGTGATTGGGAGGGTGGTGCACAATTTGGCCCAGCGTCGTCCGGGTTAGGGGAGGGTTTGGCCGTGGTAGGCCTTCATTGTAAAATAATAATTTGTTCTTAACTGTCTTGCCTGGTTAAATAAATCAAATCACAGGGCGATCATGCTTGGCTTACTTACCAAGCATGATCTATGGCCAATTACTTAATCATTCAATAAAGTGGCCATTTGCGTCCGTATTTAACCAAACTACTGGTTAGGTCTGGACCACCTAGATTGCATTATCGGCGGTGATATTAACTGTGTGTATTGTGAGATCGCTTTTGATTTCTTAGACCTGAGCATTTAAAAAAAAGGCCAGAAGAGAACAGTTTTATGGTTAGAACGGACTCTTAGAAGGATGGCTACTAGGGCTGTGACAATGATTTTTTTCCATGGCAAAAAAATTGTCCTTTAAAAACCTGCTGTATGTAAAATATTGTATAGTATAGCTTGGAAAATAAATACATGTGACTCTGGATGGCAACACAATTTGGTTCCCAACATTAGGGCTGTTTAACTGAAGAAGTTAAATCAGCTTTGTGTTTTGTTTCCTTGTCACAAAACTAACAAGTATAACTAACAAAATGTATTACATTTTTTTAATTGAACCTTTATTTAACAATACGGGTATCATCCAGACCCTACTGGCTACCTAGTTAGGACAATGTCAGTGTCCTGAAAATACAGGTTAGGTGAATGCAGTGCAGTTGATGCCATTTTGGAATCAGCTCTAACCTTTCTGGTGCTCTCACATCAAGCGACAAGGAGGGGAATCCACTTTAGACCATTGAGATGCAGTGATGTAGAGCCCACTGTGCTGAACCTATACTATAGCCTGTCTTTGTTTTCACTGAGAGGGCTTTAGCTGCACTGCCCTCAGCCTTTGTGCCTGGGTGACCTGAATGACCCAATGTCCCTAATGTAGCCCTCCTAGGCATGGCTGGGCTGCGTATTCTTTACTGTGGTAAAGGGAATAGTATACTGCTTCTACATCACTCTTATAGTCTAACCAAGGGGCATGAGCTGAAGAACAAACTGGATCTATAAAGGATGTTATTCTATTTAAGTTAGCTGACATAACAGTACTAAAGTCGACGGGAATGATAGAATGATGTTCCTTGGGCCGGGTTGGGTCAACGAGGGATGACGTACACACACACACACACACACTGAGTGTATTTAGTTCACCTTGTACCATAGGTTTATCCACAGGAGACCTCGGAATGCGTTGTTTATTTTATAACAGTTTCATTTCAATCTGTCACGCCAATATCTGTGCAGATTACTGCAGAGCGCATATTCCACGAGTGGCCCAAAGCTTCTGAAACGCGCATCTGTTTATGACAACAGGGGGTTTTCAGCGTGGAGGGTCAGCATCTGTAAAGGGCTTATTGAACCAAGTTCACTGAAACATTACAATGGGATTGAGGCTGGGTTCTATTCATTCAGTGGCGAGTGTTTTTTAGATGAATCCAATGGGTTTTTAGTGGCATGCTTTCTAGTAAACTATCAAAGACTTGAGTCCCATCTCGCAGTCATTCTCAGTGTTAGATCTCACCGTCTTGAGGCCAATGCAGGGGCAGCCTCGGCAACAACTTCAAATTTTCAAATTCAGTGAAATTTGGCAGATAAATGATTTCGGCTGAATAGACAGCCCTTCAGCCAGAGCTACAGTATTTCTACCCTTCAAAGTGCTCTGCTTGTTAGCAGTAGGGCTGTCATCGTGCCGACAGCCTTGGTTAACATAAGCAGGCCATCAGCAGGGAAAAATGCTAGATACTCTACTCCGGTTTCCATGTGGATACAGAGGAACGAGGGCACAGACAATATCTGTTTTATTTTTTGTCTGATTCCATTTCGTCTTTTCCCAAATGCCTTTTTTTCCAGTTTTGTTTTTCCAGGTTTGTGTTTTTTCTAGTTTCAAGTTTTCAATCTCAAAATCACAATTTATTATTTATAGAAAAACAACACAAATGGATGTTCCTGATGCTTAAACCACATCAGGAGACCACTTTTGAGGTTTGTGAAAAATCAAAGAAATGTAGAGTCTTGGGTGTAGTTGCTCTTTAATTAAACTGTGCTCCAGCCAGAGACCATTATTTGGTTAGCTACGTTTCTGTGGCGCTCATGCGATTGCAGAGTTTGCAAACCAAATGGCTACTGGATTAATGCAAATAATCACGATACAATTCTGCCAGGTCGGCACAGGCTACCTTGTAGTTAACATTTAATTGAGAAGGTTTTTGGCAAAGCCTTTCCATCTACCAGAAGACGGTTATCATTACATTAGTATCGCTGACGACTACCCAAAGTGGTAGACAAAAACAGACACACAGACATGCAGTCTTGTGCTGATGCCTCCAGAAAGTGAAGGGAAATGCAAATCATTGATACAGTTTATTCATGTCATATGATCATCTTGGACAAATGAAAGCATTTTCTAATAATATCAAAACATTTTAGTTAATTTCCTACTTAAGATCAATACATTTAGTTCATTTCCTACTAAGTTCAGCACATTTTAGAATTCCGTGATTCCGTCTGTGTTCTCCGCAGCATGTTGCTATCAGTGTTGTGCAGGCAGGTGCGGGGCTTTTAGATAACCATCACTGAGAGTTGCATATGCAGGTTTTTCTAGCCTTGAAGTTGTCACTGTCTTACAATATTGATTGTGTTTTTAGGATACCTATTTTTGCCATGTGTCTTATGCCTCAGTGGGCATCTCTAGCCTTCATCAACTCTGATCATAACATTTGTGAAGTTGTTTATGTGAACAGTAGACATTACAATATGGTGCGATTTTAAAATGTTGAAGGATGTCCTCATTCTAATATCCCATGGTTTGTCTCTTCTCTGTCCCTCAGATGTTCCTGACAGTGTACCTCAGTAACAATGACCAGCATTTTACAGAGGTGCCCGTTACTCCAGAGACGCTGTGCCGGGACGTGGTGGAGCTATGTAAGGAGCCCGGAGAGACTGAATGCCACCTGGCTGAGATGTGGCGTGGATCTGGTGAGCCTTCTCCCCCTTCACGCACGTATATGCCTGACAATTACCACCCCTATGCCTGTTATTTAGGCACCTGGACTAGTACCAATGTCTATGATCTACTGGTTACTTGGGAAAAACACATATTGTCTTCTAAACAAACCCCAAGATTATATAGAACATAGGGAGAGTTTTGAGAGAACATACTATTTTGGAAGGGACACAGAATAAAGGCTGGCTGTGTGCCAACTGGCCAGATCTTTGTCTGTGTTGTCTCTGACGCTGACAAGCTGGGTGTATTATCTTTGTAGCCCACCACACAGATAACACATCTCTCACAAGTCTCTCTCAAGTGGAGAAATACGACTTCAGCCTTGCACAATCCCCACAGCTGCTCTCCAAGAATTCTTAGAACTCAAGTACCTGTGGTTAGAAGTGGACCGTTTCCATGGTTGTGTGTGGTTGCCATGAGAGACGAGACTGGGTGCCTGTGTTCAGGCTGGAGTACCTCTGTGTCCTTGAGGGGAAGATTTTATAAGTGCTCAAGTGGAATCAGATTCATTTTGCACCTCTTTTTACAAAGCTGTTTTATTCTTTATGTTTAGATAATTCCAACAAGAAAAAACAGGCCGTGTGTTATTACTGTCCTGATTATTTCACAAACTTCTTTGTTATAAGAGAATCAAATCAAATCAAATGTATTTATATAGCCCTTCTTACATCAGCTGATATCTCAAAGTGCTGTACAGAAACCCCAAACAATCTAAAACCCCAAACAGCAAGCAATGCAGGTGTAGAAGCACGGTGGCTAGGAAAAACTCCCTAGAAAGGCCAAAACCTAGGAAGAAACCTAGAGAGGAACCAGGCTATGAGGGGTGGCCAGTCCCCTTCTGGCTGTGCCGGGTGGAGATTAAAACAGAACATGGCCAAGGTGTTCAAATGTTCATAAATGACCAGCATGGTCAAATAATAATAATCACAGTAGTTGTTGAGGGTGCAACAAGTCAGCACCTCAGGAGTAAATGTCAGTTGGCGCTTTTCATAGCCGATCATTGAGAGTATCTCTACCGCTCCTGCTGTTTCTAGGGTGTTGAAAACGGCAGGTCTGGGACAGGTAGCACGTCCGGTGAACAGTTCAGGGTTCCATAGCTGCAGGCAGAACAGTTGAAACTGGAGCAGCAGCACGGCCAGGTGGACTGGGGACAGCACGGAGTCATCATGCCAGGTAGTCCTGAGGCATGGTCCTTTGGCTCAGGTCCTCTGAGAGAGCGAAAGAAAGAGAGAAAGAGAGAATTAGAGAGAGCATACTTCAATTCACACAGGACACCGGATAAGACAGAAGAAATACTCCAGATATAACAGACTGACCCTAGACCCCCGACACATAAACTACTGCAGCATAAATACTGGAGGCTGAGACAGGAGGGGTCAGGAGACACTGTGGCCCCCGGACAGGGCCTAACAGGCAGGATATAATCCCACCCACTTTGCCAAAGCACAGCCCCCACACCACTAGAGGGTTATCTTCAACCACCAAGGCATGAGCAACGTGGTTGGAACGTTTTAAATACATTGGTGCACTAATCAACCATGTGTTTTAGTACTTCTGTGTAATGAAGAGAAGACGCAAGATGTGTAGCGGTTGGAGTGGTTGTGTAACGGGTCAGCTGAAAACATCAACAACAGGTCATTGTCCTTCCCTGAGGCAGCACCTCTCAGAAAGATGAAGTGAAAACGGAAATCTTGATTTAAATGCCTCTCCTTAGACTGTAGCCTAGTCCAGTCAGTCAGTGTGGTCTGACCGGATTAACAAACCACACAACACGTCATACGACACACACCTTGAGTTTTCCTTCATTTTTGCTGCGCTTGTCACGTTAGTCCTTGTATGTAAAACGCATGAATACTGATAGGTGGGCCAAAACACATTTTACAGGGGGTGTCCATGTCAATATTTCTGAAGCCTGGGGGGTGCACTGCTTCTGTTCTCTAACATCCTAAACCTGTGTGTTCTCTATTCTAACCCGCCCCCCTCCACATCAGAGCGACCTGTAGGAGTCGGGGAGAGGATGCTGGACGTGCTCCAGCATTGGGGGCAGCACAGGGCAGAGGTGCGCTTCTACCTGCGCCATGACCGAGCGCCCAGCAGAGAATCTGGTGAGTTCCCAATGACCTGACATTGACAAAGTGCGTACAGAAGAACACAAGCACACCACACAGATACATTTGGAATTTATTTCAATTGACTGATTTTCTCAAATGAACTGTACATGCATCAGACAGTGTAAAGACAATCTCAGACACGTAACAAGTTGTTAGAAAGGAGAAACCCAGACAGCCCTCCCCACAGGACAGGGGTTGAGCAACAGAAGCCTAAAACCCCTTTGATCCTCGTATGCCTATGGATTTCTATTACAAGACTTCAAATTCCAGACCCGCCTTAATTAGCATACTTCTCTAGAGCTGTCACCGAAGGGATGTTCAAATCACATCCCCATAAGGTTGTTACTACTTAATTTTTCTCCAGGGACATAAAAACTAGAATTTTTGTCCACGAGGCGGTGTGGATCCTCTGTCCCTCGTTGCATAATTCCTAAACCCTCTACCATTCACAGTTTGTGTCTGGGATTAGATGGTCGTTTTCCTTTCTGGCCATTTTAGCCTGCACTTGTTTTCCCGTACAGTTAGCTTGTTTTGTTCTGAGGCCATGTCTTCGTAGTTAGTTGCCTTGTGAAGGACTAAAATTGATTAGCTTAGCATTGTGTTCTTTCCCACAGAGTTAGTTAGCCTTGTGGTACAATTAGCTAGCTAAGCAGTGTTTTCTCTCCCAATGATGGCTTAGCTTTTTTCTGTCCTGTCTATCTCATTTCTTCTTTCTCATAAAGCTTGCTTTGCTAGCTAACTATACAGACTATATTAAGTTATAGTGCTAGGAATTGCCAGGGACCTCACAATACGATATTATCACAAAAGTTAGGTGCTGATACGATATTTACCGTGATTCTCACAATGCTATATGTATTGCGATTGATGTTCCAAACATATTGCTCACTATGTGTCTGCTGCGAAGACACACACACACACACACACACATACACACACACACACACACACACACACACACACACACATACACACACACACACACACACACACACACACACACACACACACACACACACAAGCACATACATACATACATACATGCATACATGCATACACGCATGCATACATACATACACACACACAATGGGTGTACAAAACATTAGAAATACCTTCCTAATTTTGAGCTGCACCCCCTTTTGCCCTCAGAACAGCCTCAATTCATCAGGGCATGGACACTACAAAGGGTCAAAAGCAATCCACAGGGATGCTGGCCCATGTTGACCCCAATGCTTCCCACAGTTGTGTCAAGTTGGCTAAATGTCCTTTGGTGGTGGACCATTTATTGATGCACACAGGAAACTGTTGATCGTGGAAAACCCAGCAGTTTTGCAGTTCTTGACACACTCAACCTCAACATACATGCATGCATGCGTACTCATTCAAGGGTTTTTCTTTATTTTTACTACTTTCTACATTGTAGAATAATAGTGAAGACATCAACACTATGAAAAAACACATGGAATCATGTAGTAACCAAAAGAAGTGTTAAACAAATAAAAATATATTTTAGATTCTTCAAAGTAGCCACCCTTTGCCTTGATGACAGCTTTGCACACTTGGCATCGAAGCAAAGGGTGGCTACTTTGAAGAATCTGTTTTAGATTTTTGTTTAACACTTTTTTGGTTACTACATGATTATATAAAATAATACCTACTCATTCAAAGGTTTAGTTATGTGGTGTTTTTACAAATCGATGTATTAATATAATATTGCGATATGTAACTATCAAAACAGTTCTCCCCATCACTATTAAGTTAGCTAAGTAGGCTATTCAGTTCATTTGTCATAGCATTACCTTATAGGCTAATTATTAATTCAGAGTTAGCTTAGCATGTTATTGTGCCCCTGAGTAGTCCCCCAGGCCTAGCCAATGTTTGTAGCAGATTTTGTCCAAAACTATTATGTAAGTTGCTTGGTCACGGGCCGGTGCTCGAGGGGTGAAATCAGTTCCACTGGCTCCCTAAGACACCCTCAACACACAGACACAAATACACACACAGTCAATGATCAGCCCCTCAGAGACCCGGGGTACTGTAGTAAATCCTGGGATTATGACCGGTCTCTGGGCGACACTGATGTCTTTGTGCTGTAACGCTAGCCCGTTTGTGTAACCTGCTTGTGACTCCTCCCCTCCAGCCGAAGGAGCCTATTGCAGAACGTGTGTGTCTACTGTATGTGGTGTGTCAGTGTGTGGTGTATATAAGGGCGAGAGACGTTTGCTTCACTCATATCAACTTTAGTTCCAATGAACACTTTGCGTGAGTTTCTCATAGTTTCTTAACAGTCTTGGTGGCTTTTAATGTTAGTCAGGACAACTTTTTATGCTTTAACCTTCTCTCGGACTGTTTTTGCTGAGGTTTTGGATGTATGTTTCAGGTGGCTCACGAGGATCAGACTCCAAGAGGAACGGAGTGAAGAGCACCTGGGATAGACGGATGGAGAACGGGGTGAGTTCAGAAACCAGTGACTTTAGACAAACGTCCGCTTGTTTGCCTTTTGCAACCCAGTTTTTCATTCAGTCACTGTGTAGTATAGTTGCTACACTGCTGATTGCTGAACCCCCTCTACTTTTCCTGTCCTATGAGTCATTGGATTAGTCAATTAATCAAACATTAACTTTCCCTCTGAATTGTTGTGACTCATTGATCTAGCTCTTTTTTTAAAACTTGTTTTACCATTTCCTCTGCTGCTCTTCGAATTAGTAAACTTTTAAACCCGTAACATCCAAAGCTTCCGAAGAGAAGGAGAGGGAGAGAGGGGAAAAACGAGTTCAGTTACTCCTGTGTCACCAATGACGCAAAAAACGTCCCCATATTTGAACACGAGTGTGTGCTATTTACCCACATGCAGAGACTGTGCTTGTCCTACATAGCTTCAGGCCTGTCTTGACACAGATGCAAAACACACAACATTTGCCTTGGAGTGAGAGATGATGTGTTTGTATATGTACAATATGTATGTGTGTCTTACTTTGCCAACTCTTTTTCTGTGTGTGTCTGACCGTCTCTCCTTGTTGTACCCTGCTCAGGTGTCGGCCCCACGGATGGACATGACTCTGGCTGAGCTGCAGGAGATGGCTGCCAGACAGCAGCAGCAGATAGACGCACAGCAACATCTCCTCGCCTCCAAGGTAACAAGGGAGGGAGGGTAGAAAGATGGAGGTGGGGGCAGTGGAAAGGAGTAGATGAGACATGGAGGAAGAAAGAAAGTGAGGGAAAGGGGGGGTGAGGGGGTGGGATGAAAGCGAGAGGGAGTTGCTAAGAGCGAGAGAAAGTGAGAGGAAGATGAAAGAGTGCAGGTAAAGTGATGGAAATAAATGGAGAGGATGGAAAACAGAGACGAGGGGGGATGAGAGAGGGGAAGATTAAAGGCGAGGGCAAAGTGATGGCGAAAAGGGGAGGCAAGGAGCACAGAAGGTGAGTTATCGGGGAGAAAAAAATATTTTATGGAATAGAAAGAGAACCCTGTTGATGTAGTGGTCTTGAGCGGGTGACTTAAGGGTGAAGGTAATACACAGGAGAGGAAACACACAGGTGGTGCTAAGCAATTAACCGAAATGTCGGTTATTTTTAGTTTTTTAAACAACTAATTGACTGACGTTGGTTCAATTATTTGATTTCCGTTTTGTATGTTGTTCTTCCATGAGGTCAATGCGAACATCACACAGTTTCTCTAGAAATAAATCAGATCCAGCCTGAACTGTGCGATGTAGTAGGGAGCTGTAGTTTCCAACGGGCCAATATTCTATATAGTTTAGTGCATAAAACGTGGTAATTAACTATACTGAACAAAAATATAAATGCAACAATTTCAAAGATTTGACTGAGTTACAGTTCATATAAGGATATCAGTCGATTGAAATAAATGTATTTGGCCCTAATCTGTGGATTTCACATGACTGGGAATCTGTTAGTCACAGATACCGCAAATAGGTAGTGGCGTGGATCAGAAAACCATTCAGGATCTGGTGTGTGACCACCATTTGCCTCATGCAATGCGACACATCTCCTTTGCATGTTGTTGATTGTGGCCTGTGGAATGTTGTCCCACTCCTTTTCAATGGCTGTGCGAAGTTGCTGGATATTGGCGGGAACTGGAACACGCTGTCGTACACGCTGATACAGAGCATCCCAAACATGCTCAATGGGTGACATATCTGGTGATTTTGCAGGCCATGGAAGAACTGGGACATTTTCAGCTTCCAGGAATTGTGTACAGATCCTTGCGACGTGGGGCCTTGCATTATCATGCTAAAACATGAGGTGATGGAGGAGGATGACTGGCACGACAATGGGCCTCAGGATCTCGTTACAATGTCTCTGTGGGCTCAAATTGCTATTGATACAATGCAATTGTGTTCGTTGTCCTTAACTTATGCCTGCCCATACCATAACCCCACCGCCACAATAGGACACTCTGTTCACATCGTTGACATCTGCAAACCAACGCCATACACGTGATCTGGGGTTGTGAGGCCTGTTGGACGTTCTGCCAAATTCTCTAAAATGACGTTGGAGGCGGCTTATAGTAAAGAAATTAGCATTCAATTCTCTGGCAGCAGCTGTGGTGGACATTCCTAAAGTCAGCATGCCAATTGCACGTTCCCTGAACTTGAGACATCTGGCACTGTGTTGTGTGACAAAACTGCACATTTTAAAGTGGCCTTTTATTGTCCCCCAGCACAAGGTGCACCTGTGTAATGATCATGTTTAATCAGCTTCTTGATATGCCACACCTGTCAGGTGGATGGATGATATTGGCAAAACAGAAATGCTCACTGACAGGGATGTTAACAAATTTGTCCACAAGTTTAGAGAAATGCTCTTTTTGTGCAAATGGAACATTTCTGAGATCTTTTGTTTCAGCACATAAAACAGGGGACAAATACTTTACATTTTATGTTTATGTTTTTGTTCAGTGTGCAATGACCAATGTGTATCTACTTGTCCGGTCTGTGTTTCTATTACAACTGCTACAGACGAGAGAAGAATGCATGATCGTGAGGTGATATACAGAGCTCGCGGTTGCTTCGCGAGGTATCGCAACCTGAAAATTGTGATTGTTAGTTAATATTCAGCAATCATGATAGTATGCCGTATTTACTTTGAAGAACTACACAAATAGTGACTCTGTCAGACAGCATAGGCAGCAGCTCTATACAGATGACTTGGAATTAAATAATAGTCCTCAAATAAAGCAAATGTAATATGTGACCGACCGGCTCGATCCGGTCTTATGTAGCAACATTTGAAATTGTGTTTTTTACATTGGTAGAAAAGTAGAGGAACAATGGAGAAGTAATTCTGCTTTGAAAGTTGATTAACTTGAGGAAATGGCCCTTGAATGTTTTGGTACCTACAGGGGAGAGTTCTTTGTCTACACCCATTCAGCATCGTTGTAACCTTTTTATTTAACTAGGCAAGTCAGTTAAGAACCAATTCTTATTTGGAATGATGGCCTACTGGTGAACAGTGGGTTTACTGCCTTGTTCAAAGGCAGAACGACAGATTTTTACCTTGTCAGTTTGGGGATTCGATCCAGCAACCTTTCGGTTACTGGCCCAACACTGGCCCCACACCATCTTAAGCTTTAGCCCCACCCATTTCTTTTAAGGATTTACTGGTGAGGCTTTGTATGAAAACAACCAAAGATTTCAAGACTAAAGGCTGGCTTATACTACGGGTGTGTTGGTAAATGTAACCTAGAGTGCCCAGAGTGTGCTCTGGGCATTGGTAAACTCAGAGCATTGTCAGATTGTTTGTTCATAAATCGCTCTCGGAGAAATCAGAGTGCATGCTGGACGCTCTGGCCGAGGAGTGGGGTTGATCCGAGTGTTCTGACCTAACAGCAGCAGTCAAGCACCCAGTCTAACTGACTGACTAATGTAGGGTAGCTTGCTAGCTACTTCCAGACACAAATGAGAGAACAGCTCACTCTAACCATTTTACTCGCCCTAGCAGAGCTATTGAATTACGCTTTTTTTGCCAACGTTTACTGACACCAGACATATTTAACGGGTGTTGAGGGTTCGTAAATTATTCTGCACTCTGGCACACAGACGAGTGCTCTGAAATCGGAGTAGATAGCCAGAGCAAATTTACCAGCTACGTCAATCGACAGTTGTCGCAGTGACATTCTATTGAAATAGTTACTTGCATAGTGGAGTCTTTGTTACTACCCTGCATGAATCTGCAGGTAACTAACCAACCAGTTTCAATGTTATCTTCTTTGGGGTAGGGGGCAATATTTTCACGTCCTGATGAAAAGCGTGCCCAGAGTAAACTGCCTGCTACTCAGGCCCAGATGCTAGGATATGCATAATATTAGTAGATTTGGATATAAAACACTCAGTTTCTAAAACGTTGAATGATGTCTGTGCGTATAACATAACTCATATGGCAGGCAAAAACCTGAGAAAAAAATCCAACCAGGAAGTGGGAAATCTGAGGTTTGTAGGTTTTCAAGCTTTAGCCTATCCATGAGAGCTGATTGAGTCATGGGTCTGCCAGAAGGCCATGTGCTCAGTCAGGCGTGCGCCCGTGAGAGTTATCTTCGTTCCCTTTAATTTCTAAAGAAAAAGGAATTCTCCGGTTGAAACATTATCAAAGATTTATGATAAAAACATCCTAAAGATTGATTATATACATCGTTTGACATGTTTCTACAAACTGTAATATAACTTTTTTGACTTTGTCTGGAGCTAGTGCATGCGCATTTGGATTACTGTACTAAATGCGCGAACAAAAAGGAGGTATTTGGACATATGATGGACTTTATCGAACCAAACTAACATTTATTGTGGAACTGGGATGCCTGGGAGTGCATTATGATGAAGATCATCAAAGGTAAGTGAAAATTTATAATGCTTTTTCTGACTTTTGTTGACTCCATAACATGGCAGGTATCTGTATTGCTTGTTTTGGTGTCTGAGCGCTGTACTCAGATTATTCCATGGTGTGCTTTTTCCATAAAGCTTTTTTGAAATCAGCGGTTACATTAAGGTGAAGTATATCTTTAATTCCATGCATAGCAGTTGTATTTTCATCAACATTTATGATGAGTATTTCTGTAACTCTGCACTTTCACCGGATGTTTTGGAGGCAAAACATAACAACGCGCCAATGTAAACAGAGATTTTTGGATATAAATATGAACTTTATTCAACAAAACATACATGAAGTCCTATGAGTGCCATCTGATGAAGATCATCAATGCAAATGGCTCTGAGATACGAATAATATTACTACAGAGATTATACACGTAACGTTAGCTAGCTAACAGTACACTTTAACTTTAAATGAAAATGACTTTCTGACAGAATTAGAAACGTGTGATATCTGAATATGTAGATAGCTAGACTCTCTTACCAGTATACATGGATGGACGCTTCTCCCTCGCTGTCACAGATGCCATGGTTGCGCTTAGTTTGAAGATGTTATCCGGAGAGGTGTTTTATACAACAGCCTTCTGTGTGTTCTCTTTTCAACTCCGTCTGCATATTTGCAATAAAACACCAGAATTTCCTCCAAAACCAAAATTGAAAACCGTGATTATTTTTTAATAATCAAACCGAAAATGAACAGGCATCAAAGAGCACTAATCGCTCGGCACTACACACATGAGGTGGAAAATAAGAGATAGTTGTGTAGATTAATTGTGGCAGATGTAAGAACTGTCGTGTCTTTGGCATCATTAAAAGTGAAGGCTGTTATTTTATCAAATCAATTATCTGTAATTATTATTACGTGATTAAACTATTCATGTAAATGTAATTAACTAAGAAGTCGGGGCACCAAGGAAAATCTTCAGATTACAAAGTTACAATTTTCCTAATATAACTCTTCAGATATTTTAATATCTTATCAATTAGTCTTCTTATTAATGAATTATTATTTACGTCAGTCTCATTCCAAACGTCGTAAATTGTTGGTTATCTGCACAAACCCAGCCTTTACTATAAATCATCCATACACCAATTGGCTTAAACATTTATTTAGTAACTAACTAAATAATCACAGAACTGCATAAACAAACAAACAGATCTGTTACTAACAAATTATATGGAAGATTGCCTAGTGGGCTAAGCCGATATGACAGCTTGGTGGACAAAGGGAAATGGGTGTGGACTGAGCAAGATCGGGAAAGACCAGAGGGATCACTACACACTATACTACTATAATTATATTCATTTAAATGCTAATCCTTTGCACATGAACGCTCACTCATTCGGGAATAATTGCAAACAATATATATATTTATGCCCATGTGTCGTGATGTTTTCTGTTGGAATCCGTCTGCTGGAGAGTACGTCTGTCTGTCTGTCTTTCCCTGAAGATCAAAGTCTTCGTGGTTAGAATGGTTACTTCAGAGTACCATCAGAAATGTTCTCATAGAATAGATGTTTCGGCGGTTGTCGGTCTTCACATCCCAGGTTTCCAGAATTTCTAGCTGCAGACTAGTAATTCATATCTAAGATTTGCTCTTATTCTGTTGGGATCGATAGTCTTGAGTAGAACCATTTCTAGCCGTGTAGCCAATGTTCCACGTGGTATGGTTAGGAAGTCTAAACCATTCGCAATCACAGAACACGTTGTGGGTTTGCTCAGTCTTGGTACTCAAACCTGTGCCACCGCAGTTTACACCGAGGTACGCGTGGTCTGAAGAGGATTTTATTCGTAACAATAGAAAAGGTGGTTCTATGATGCCTGTTCATGTCTGTGCTCACGGGGGCGGATAAATGACTTATTTAAACTTTAAAGGGAATTACAATTCTTTCACATTAAAGGTGTAACATCACATTGCATAATTTCACAAATAGTTTAATCTTTACTCATTCATTTTATACAATAATGAGATGCAAACCTCATAATGGAGGCACCTATATAAACATAGTTAGGGTAATGTGACTGTGTTGTCTTTCATGAGGTCACAAACATGAAACAAAATGGACCGGGTCATAGCTGGGTTCTCCACCGACCGTTTACACTTGCTCCAAAATATGGAGATTGTTGCAGTCTCAAATTCTGTAATATAGTAGAATTTGGCGGGAGTTCCTTTGTTCTACTGTTGAACTCTCTCTCTCTCCATACAACATGAAAAGGGGGAGATAGTCTCTGCCAGGAATTTATGACGTGAGATAACAGAACCTGGGTGTTGGAGAGAGTGAGAAGCCATGATCTTTACCCAGAAAGGGCCATGTCATGACAGAACATTATTGTAGGATGTAGTGCAGTAAGCCTTTGAGTTGTGTTTTCCCCATCTCATTAACATGAGATTCTGGTCATCAATCACTATAACCATGGTTCAAACAAAGGACTTTTTTCATATACAGAAGATGTATTCGCTGGATGAGGGCAATAAGCTGACACATTACAGTTTGGTTGATTTGATGGTTTTCTTTCCCTCAAGGGGTCTGTAGCTGCTGAAGCATCATGAACCATAGTCTGTTTCCGCTGGTATATTTTTTGCTTACACTTATTTATCAAGGCTCAAGTTTCATGGAGATCAATTGTCTTGTTTCAAGAGAGACCTGTCTGCTCTCTCTCCCTTCCTTACAGTCTCTGGCTGAGAAGTTTTTTTTTACTGTTCTGCCTTTGCTTGGATCAACACAGTCGGTTCTGCGCTGCGTGTACCTGTGCTGCCTGCCCACCTGTGCTGCCTGCCTGTCTCTACTCATCGTAACTGTGTTTGTCAGGGGAAGCCAGAGGATAGCACAACAGGCTTCGGAGTGTAGCCCTGAGAGAGCAGCCTTATAAACATGCCGTCCCATCACCACAGTTCACCTGTAAGGGAGCTTAATAAAGACACTATTTTAGTAGATTCCTGTCACGTTTATGGCGCAACGAGTAGATCATTGTTCGACTTTCTTACCGCAGTGGTATTCGGTTTGTCAAATGTTCAGTTCTAACTAATGATATGGACTGAAAGCACATTCAACTAAAAAAAACTTCATAGACATTGCAGACAAATCACAATTGACGTACAGTAGTTGTACCCCATTGGCCTATTAAAATGAGCAGTTAAAATAATCCATTATGCAGTGTATGAAATTATAGTTATTCACTCTGTGCAGTGGTGGTTTCTGAAGCAAGCAGGGCTCCGTAACCATCCCATCGTCTTTCTCCCCTACCCCTCTCCTCTCTCCCTCGTTAGGAGCAGCGCCTGCACTACCTGAAGCAGCAGGAGGAGAGGCAGCAGCAGCAGGAGGAGAGGCAGCAGCAGCAGCAGGCATCAGACCAGGAGAAGCTGCGTCGTCTCAGGGAGAACGTGGAGAACCAGGAGACCAGGCTCAAGAAGGTCCGGGCCCTCAAGGGCCACGTGGAGCAGAAACGCCTCAGCAACGGCAAGCTGGGTGAGCGAAGTGTTGCAATGAATGGGAAAGGAATTGGTTGTTCGTCTTTTGATTGAGTGGTGAATTGATTAGTGGATTTGTGTTGGATGACTGACTAATTGATTGGTTCTAACCTGTGTATCTTTATCTTTCTCCCTCTCTCTCTCTCTCTCTCTCTCTCTCTGTAGTGGAGGAGATAGAGCAGATGAATGGTCTGTTCCAACAGAAGCAGAGAGAGCTGGTGGTGGCTGTGTCCAAGGTTGAAGAGCTCAACAGACAGCTGGAGATGCTCAAGAATGGCAAGATGGACGGCTTCAAAGACAACCAGAGCTCTGTGGCTGAGCTGGACCACCTCTACAAGGAGCTGCAGGTGTGTGTTCTTCGAGTTTGCACTTTTGGGACTATTGACAATTCCATTGTACCTGGAAAACTCAATCCCAGGTGCTCAATTGTTTGAAAGTATTTTACATATGCGTACAATTTGACCCATGTCTGTATTTTCAAATCACATACGTTTAGCATGTGGCTCGTGTGGGACTCAAACCTTTAAATATTCCTACCACCGTGACCTAACCAATCAACTGAGCCGTCAGAACAACTAGTTCAAAGCCTCATATGTCCTTTACCCTGTCCTCCATCCTAGCTCAGCTGTCTGGCATGTCGTCTCTTGTCCCCTTTAGCTGCGTAACAAGCTGAACCAGGAGCAGAACGCCAAGCTGCAGCATCAGAGAGACAGTCTGAACAAGCGCAACCTGGAGGTGGCCTCTATGGACAAACGCGTCAGTGAGCTCCGAGACCGCCTCTGGAAGAAGAAGGCCGCTCTGCAGCAGAAAGAGAACCTGCCAGTGAGTGTACACACACACACACACACACACGGATGCAGAACACTTACTTTGACATCTCAAGACTTGGTCAAAGAAATGTAAATATTTACATAGTGACGCATACCCAATCAAAAGTGATAACCTGAGCGCCCCCTATGGGCTGGAGAGTATAAACACACTGTATCTCTGTTTACCTCTGAAAGCCACAGATGCCCTGGCCCTCAGAGCCGGCCCTTATCAAAAAAGTAAGACTCCTCAACCCTGTCTCTCACTGCCTTTCTGCACTGACAAACAAATCACTGTCTCACAGGACTGAAATACCCTCTGATCTCTCCTTCCACAGTTCACTTGTTCTATCTCTGTCTATTTAGCGTTCTTCAATCCTGGTCCCTGGGACTCACAGAGTGGGGAGATTTCCCCCCCAGCCCACTACTATAACACTTGATTCAGTTATTTTAGTAACTGTCTGGAGCAAAAGCCTGCGCACCTGGTGGCTCCCAAAGATCAGGATTGAAGGAGTTGATGTCACAGAGTTGATTTGCTATCTCAGTTTACACTTAACACTCCCTCTCTTCAGCCCAGCTTGGCAAAACAACTCCAGGAGAGGAGTGGAGACTAGAGCACAGGCAGGCAGACAGGAATTCCAGAGGAGATGGTTTCAGGCCTGAGCTCTGACATCACTGCCTGATATCCCTCTGCCCTTCTTCCCCTGAGTTGTTTTTGACTTCTGTGGTTTCTATGGCACTTTCATAATCTATGTAAAAAATACTTGGGTTCTGTCTTTGAAAGATTTTGTGAGGAAATTGTCAGGACATGTGAGATGTGCTGTAGCCATAAGTGGACAAGAACAACATTTATGGGTGAGGAGTGTTTAAAATGGAAACTCGAGTGGTTGAGGTTGTGGAGAATTTGCTCTGGCACTGAAACTATTACTGAATGATTTATGATTTATTATCATTTCACGTTACACGTGGTCGGCAAAATATTTTCTCGATCAGAGGTATTTTAATAGAAAAACCGCACCTCTGTCAAACGAATAGACAATCCCTGGTGATTTGGTGGTCTTATTGATTCTGACACCCTTTTCTTTCATTTTGAAACTAACTTCATGTGGGGAGTTGGGATGCATCTCTCCATTTCAGTAACTTTGTGCTAACTAATCCAGGTTGTATCATTTTAATGGGACATATCCAACATTCTTCTACTTCATATTCATCTCCAGCACCACCCCAACATCAACATATTATGTGAAAATGGCAGGTTTCAATTTTTTCTTTTTATCAAAAAGATGCTCATCAGATGATGATTTTTTTTTATAATTGTTTCCGGATGATGTCATCACAAAACACTTTTTTGACATCTGGAGTGTAATCATGTGATTTTTAACCAACTACTTAAAAAGTAACCTTTTATTTAACTAGGCAAGTCAGTTAAGAACAAATTCTCATTTACGATGACGGCCTAGGAACAGTGGGTCAGGGGCAGAACAACAGATTTTTACCTCGTCGGCTCAGGGATTTGATCCAGCAACCTTTCGGTTACTAGCCCAACGCTCTAACCACTAGACTACCTGCTACTAAGCCGTATGGTGTCATCGGAAACACTTATCTACCTGTTTCCTTTTGACTTCAAACATAGACACCAGCCACTTTCACTTATGTTGATGTTGGGGGTGTTGCTGGAGATGATTAATAGGAATTTGAAAATGTTGTACATTTTCCGTTTAATGTGTATATGCCACTGTGATCACAATGTTCCCTGGTTAATATATTTGCAGAGAGAATGCCATAACGTGCAATGCTGTGTATCAGCTGTTTATGAGCAAATTAAAGTGTCTACTAAGCAAAAGGCATTCTATACCACGAGATCCCTCTCCGATCTGCAGCGCTAACACTCACTGAATTAATAATAAAGTCGTGGAATGAATCCTTCCTTTAATATCCATACTTAATCCTTTTATATAAATGAAAACCACACGTCACAAATGGAAAAAGGATTTTGTCCAATATTGAAGAAGTCGACCTCTCTCGTTTGACGAAGGGAAGAGCTAAGATGAAGAAAGGAGACTGCTGAAGAGGTAAAGGTGTAACATGTGGAAGCAGAGGATCTGAAGGCTGAGTAGAGCAGGACTCGCTGAGGAGGTGGTTTAGTGACAGTCTCCCTGGAATCACAATGATGTCACCCGGCAGGCATGTTTCAACCACACTGGTCTGGAAAGGCTAGCCTGAGAGATACCAGCCTAGAATCACCTCGCCTTGCTCTGTCTAAACATATGGGAGGAACTGATCAATAGTGACTTATGTACTTGTATGGGGATTGGCTACCAGTGTGTTCAAACTGCTGTTGTGTTTTTGTTTCTCAAGAATGGCTTCCCTGGTAAGGAGAGGGCTACTAAAGACACTCATCCGCAGGTACAGTAACTGATGACAGAGCCGAACCTGACATAGACACGCACTGATCTCTTCTGCATGACTTGGCAAAGCAGCAACAGGCGTAGGATTTACTGCCCCCCCCCATTTTGTTTCCAGTACCGGAGTGCAGTTGATTTGATGTGTTTTTAAAGGGCACGGCTTGACTTATTTAATCTGCTCTGTTGCGTAAAGGCCTTGTTTCACACAGCTGCTAAAGTTATTTTTCCCGAAACAGAAGAACTTTCAGATCAAGGCTCTGGCCGTGTTAGAAAGTAAATCGAGCTGGCTTGGTCCAAATGTTTTAGCGTTAGACTTGATCAGGCTTTATGTGGGGTAGTTGTGGAGTATTTTTCAACATTGTTTATCTCCCTTAAAGATTTCCTCCAGCGATTAAAAATATATATATATATTTTTAATCGCTGGAGGAAATCCCCATACAAATACATATATATATATTTATTTATTTAAAAATAAAGTTTTACTGTTGAAAAGCGATATCCCAAGTATAAATTCAGTAAAGTACACATACTAAATTAAGAGATCTTTGGTTAAGTAAATCGGGTGAAGAATAAAGTGAAAAGGATGGAACTTTAAATTCATCCATAACGTCAACCACTGTATTTTAGACTAGTGGCAAATGGAAGTTATAGTAACTGTCTAATCTACTACTAAGCTGAGGGAGATGCATAAGAAATATATTATTTTGGTCTTTGCGCTGTACTTTTCACTGTTTATGTACATCTGTGAGTGACCCTGTTATTCTTTCCCACTGATGCTCCCCCACTCATAACCAGCTTGATCTGTGTGTTTGTCTCACTCTGTACTGTCTGTCTAACTCTCCCATTCATCCTCTCCCTCCGTCTCTCTTGCCTCCTCTAGCAGCTGCCCTCTGATGGTCCGGTGGGTCAGCAGCAGCAGCAGGGTCCGTCTCGTGTGGCGGCTGTCGGCCCTTACATCCAGTCGTACACCATGCCTCGTGGCCCAGTGAGACACGAGCTGCTGGTCAAACCTGCTGCCTACCCCGATGGCACCGCCACCCTGCCTGCACACCCAGAACCCCAGGACAAAGCTAACACAGGTGAGACGGTGACCTCGACCTTTCACCTTTCCCATCTCTCTTCTTCCCTCTTAGCCCGGGCAAAGTGAGCCCGCCAACTACTCTGCTGAAGTCTCCACTTCACCTCTTTTGCTCAGTCTCTTTTAACTATGGTGGGTACTCTATACCTCAGTTGAGTGATTAACAAAGTCACGATGACGAGCTTGTGAGAGGTTTGACATGTGACTGAGTTCCCCACCCTCGGCAGGAGCCAAGGTTTCTGGGATACCCCTGTTAGTACAGACGGGCTCTGGTTGTGACGTGACTCTAAGCTCAGAAGGTAGCCTACTGCCTGTGTCCTCTGGTGGGGCTGTTTCTTCTACCAATGCCCCTAACCAGAGATCTAGGATCAGTTTACCCTACTGCTAATTTGAACCTAAAACATTAAAGGAGTTGAAAAAATACCTGACCTTGAATAAGTGGTTAACGGCTAATGAGGTCTCTTGGCAGCCGTGACACATATATTGTGCTGCGATTGAATCAGCCATGCTGTGTTTTTCCTCCACTCAATGGAGACTTAATTTTGCCAGGGTGGAATTCCAGCCCTCATGTTGCTGTGTCATTATGCAGTCAGAGGTTGAACCAGGGAAAGCTCAGTGGTATCCTCTTCAGTTTGGTAACATAGCTACTATCAATTTACCTAATCTACTGTATATTGGCACTCAGTAGTGTTCATTTAATTCTGTAATTACATATTATATCCACCAGAGGGGGTATAGTGCAGTTTTCCTTGAGGTAGAATGATCATTTTGCTCTTTATCACATGCTTCGTAAACAACAGGTGTAGACTAACAGTGAAATGCGTACTTACGCATATTTCCCAGAGATTGATTTTTAAAAATATGAGAAAAATAAAAACACAAGGAATAAATACACAATGAGAAACGATAACTTGGCTTTAAACAGTACCAGTCAAAAGTTTGCACACACCTACTCATTCCAGGGGTTTTCTTTATTTTGCTATTTTCTACATTGTAGAATAATAATGAAGACATCAAAACTATGAAATAACACATATTGAATCATGTAGTAACCAAAAAAGTGTTAAACAAAACAAAATATACTCTATTTGAGATTCTTCGAAGTAGCCACCCTTTGCCTTGATGACAACTTTTCAGTTCTTGGCATTCTCTCAACCAGCTTCACCTGGAATGCTTTCCCAACAGTCTTGAAGGACTTCCCACATATGCTGAGCACTTGTTGGCTGCTTTTCCTTCACTCTGCGGTGCAACTCATCCCAAACCATCTCAATTGGGTTGAGGTCAGGTGATTGTGGAGGCCAGGTCATCTGATGCAGCACTCCAACACTTTCCTTATTTGTCAAATAGCCCTCACACAGCCTGGAGATGTGTTGGGACATTGTCCTGTTGAAAAACAAATGATAGTCCCAATAAGTGCAAACCAGATGGGATGGCGTATTGCTGCAGAATGCTGTGGTAGCCAAACTGGTTAAGTGTATCTTGAATTCTAAGTAAATCATGTGTCGCCAGCAAAGCACCATCACACCTCCTCCTCCATGCTTCACGGTGGGAACCACACACGCGGAGATCATCCCTTCACCTGCTCTGCGTCTCACAAAAAGACAGAGATTGGAACAAAAAACCTCACATTTGGACTCATCACACCAAAGGACAGATTTCCACCAGTCTAATGTCTGTTGCTCGTGTTTATTGGCCCAAGCAAGTCTCTTCTTATTATTGGTGTCCTTTAGTAGTGGTTTCTTTTGCAGCAATTTGACCATGAAGGCCTGATTCACACAGTCTCCTCTGAACAGCTTTTCCTCTGAGGCAGCGGTAACTCTTGGTCTTCCTTTCCTATGGCAGTCCTCATGAGAGCCAGTTTCATCATAGCGCTTTATGGTTTTTGCGACTCTACTTGAATAAATGTTCAAAGTTCTTAATTTTCCGTATTGACTGACCTTCATGTCTTAAAGTAATGATGGACTGTCGTTTATCTTTGCTTATTTGAGCTGTTCTTGCCATAATATGGACCTGGTATTTTACCAAATAGGGCTATCTTCTGTATACCAACCCTACCTTGTCACAACACAACTGATTGGCTCAAACGCATTAAGATGGAAAGAAATTCCACAAATGAGCTTTTAACAAGGCACACCTGTTAATTGAAATGCATTCCAGGTGACTACCTCATGAAGCTGGTTGAGAGAATGCCAAGAGTGTGTAAAGCTGTCATCAAGGCAAAGGGTGGCTACTTTGAAGAATGTCAAATATAAAATGTATTTTGACTTGTTTAACACTTTTGGGGGGGGGGGGGGGGGGGGGGGTGATTCCGGGGGGAAATCTACATGATTCCAGGTGTTATTTCATAGTTTTGATGTCGTCACTATTATACTACAATGTAGAAAATAGTAAAAATAAATAAAAACCCTTGAATGAGTAGGTGTACATTTTTGACTAGTACTCAGCCGGGGTCTCAATTTACTGTTGAGCTTTAGATTAAATAATACACAAGGTGCAATTTTGAAATTTGTTTGTTCATATGCAGTAACTCAATTAGCCCATGCCAGCTATTTATTTATTGGTAAGTTAGTCTAGCGGGCCAGCTATCTAAACTTGTAGTTACCGGTGTGGGGCCCATTGATCATCAGTTATCATATAAAAAAATTGCAGAAATGTGTCTCTCCGCCACAAGGCAACATGAGTAGAATTGCAGGAAATTAACTTTAAAACTAAAAAAAAATTCTCTTAACTGTCACGAGGGAACGCCGCTAAAACGCTTACACTACGGTCTTTGATTCAGTCAGATTGCATAAATACAACACTAATCACACACACACACACACACACACACACACACACACACACACACACACACACACACACACACACACACACACACACACACACACACACACACACACACACACACACACACACAACCAGTGAAAGGCCATGCACAGACGTTGGCCTGTTATTATTCTCTACTCACGCACTTGTTCACTCACTCGTTCAGTCTGCCTAAAATAACTCCCCCAGTAGAAGGAGTGTGTGAAAGAGGGAGAGGGGGTGACATTAAAAATCAATGATATGACACCAAAGCTGGTGATTTCAACTGCTAAACAACACAGCACCACAAGGGACCATCTTCCCTTTTTATCTATCCTCCTTTTCCTCTTCGGTCCATCTTTTCCTTTACACGTAGTCTCCATTGGAAGCCAGGGAAACGTAGGAGTTAAAGTACCAGATTTTCCCCAGTCTGCTGTGATGTTGCATGCGATCACTTCTGCGTGATGAGCCAATATGCAGTGGGAAAGAAGAGGGGGACAGATTGGAAAGGGAAGAGGGGAATCTGCAGCCTGTCCAAACCCCTCCAGAGCTCTTCTCCATCGAGTTGTAGACTGACGGGGAGGGTCCCTGCCTGGTCCCAGATCCAGCCAGGCCATCTGCACCCCTCACCATGCCCACACTGGGCCCCCTGCTTGGGCCTATAACGGACCGGACCTCTGGATATCTAAGGCTCCTACCCTTTCTGTCTTGTTTGCTTTTTTGTTTATTTTAGAAGCCATGTTCTTGCTTAAGCCTCTGAAAGACTTGCGGGCTAAGAGAAAAGGTACACACTCCCTCTGGTGCTGTGTTCTGTGTGTGTGTGTGTGTGTGTGTGTGTGTGTGTGTGTCAGCTTGAGCTTGCTGTGTGTTACCCTTTCAGTGGATGCAATATGGGCTTAGTTGTGTGTGCATGTTAGAGAGAGGGAGGGAGAGAGTGTGTGTGTGCGCACATGGGGGTATGTTTGTTGTGGGAGAACACGAAAAGACATTCTTATTTAATGTTTTCATTGTCATCTCTTTTTCTGCCAGATCTCTGTTTGTGTTGCTGTGAGGCGATACTGCCTGTTTGTTGAATTAAACTGTGCCCGTTCCCATTTTCTTTCCACGCTGGATTCCGCTGCGTTTCTAACTGGGTCAGTTGGAACAAACACATTACCTCCAGCAGAACTGACGGTCTGACAGCCATGTGGTTTCAGACTGGCCCAGTCAGCTCTAAATCAGTTATTGAGGAAATGTGGAAGATAGGAAGAACTAGCTAGATCTACCACATTTTGCACTCCTGTACTGCAGTGCACGTTTTGGTTTTTGCCCCGGCACGACACGGTGGATTCAAATAATGAAAGCTTGCCGACGACTTTGCTATTTGAATCAGCTGTGCAGTGCAACGGCAACAAACCAAAACGTGCACCCATGGGGAGACACAGGACCGAGTTTAGGAAACCCTACTGTACGGTCTTCATTTTTCGAAGAAAAGGGAAGTCCCAGTCACAGGGGTTTTCCTGTATATTATAGCCCAGCTTCGGCCAGACCTTGTCTAAACATCTTTGACTTACCATTGGTTTGAATTGAAAGTATTGTTAGAAAACACCCCTTAAACCACAACTCCCTTACCACCCCCTCTCTCAGGTAAGCTGGCAGAGTGGGGCACTTCTGGACCAGAGTCCAACAGCAGTAGTCATGGGTCATCCTCCATACTGCCCAGAATGACCTCTGACTCCAGCGCTAACACAGAGCAAGGTAACCACCACCTCAGCCCAACCACACATAAATGTTACTGCAAGACTCGACCACACAATGACTAGGTATTTAGTGGCCAAATCATATCCGCCTGTCCACACAAACATGGCTATCTTTGAATTAGATACGCAGTCCAGATAGGGTTGTGCCATTGTTTTCCCTGTTTGTGTCTAGTTGTTATGTTATGGTAACACCTGCGGTGGTGTTGTGTGTAGGTGAGACGGAGGGCATGAAGAGGGACCGGCGGGTGCGTCCGTTCTCTATGTTTGAGCCCACTGAGGTGCCCGCCTCCTCCCTCCGCAAGAACCAGAGCAGTGACGACCTGGTCAGAGACGCCCAGGTAAGAACAGTGCAACTGAACCAAAATGGTCGCTTAGCTGCTTTTACTGCGGACCCAAAATAGCTGGTGTCCAGGAAGTTGAAAACGTGAACTTTAATTGAACTGAATCCAATACCTGTCGACCTTCCTACCAACAGCTTAGAGTAGTTTCTCCAATGCACACGCATACAGTGCCTTTGGAAAGTATTCAGACCCCTTGTCTTGTTCCACATTTTGTTACGTTACAGCCTTATTCTAAAATGGATTAAATAGAAATAAAATAATCCTCAGCAATCTACACACAACACCCCTTAATGACAAAGCGATAATTTTTTGCAAATGTAAAATTTATTAACATTAAAAAACAGACCTTATTTACATTAGTATTCAGACCCTTTGCTATGAGACTCGAAATTGAGCTCAAGTGCATCCTGTTTCCATTGATCATCCTTGAGATGTTTCTACAACTTGATTGAAGTCCACATGTGGTAAATTCAATTGATTGGACATGTTTTGGAAAGGCCCACACCTGTCTATATAAGGTCCCACAGTCGACAGTGCATGTTGGAGCAAAAACCAAGCCATGATGTTGAAGGAATTGTCCTTGGACTGCTGAGACAGGATTGTGCCGAGGCAGAGATCTGGGGAATGGTACCAAAAAATGTCTGCAGCATTGAAGATCTCCAAGAACACAGTGGCCTCCATCATTCTTAAATGAAAGAAGTTTGGAACCACCAAGTCTCTTCCTAGTGCTGGCTGCCCGGCCAAACTGAGCAATCGGGGGAGAAGGGCCTTGGTCAGGGGGGTGACCAAGAACCCCATGTTCACTCTGACAGAGCTCTAGAGTTCCTCTGCGGAGATGGGAGAACCTTTCAGAAGGCCAACCATTTCTGCAGCACTCCAACAATCAGGCCTTCACGGTATAGTGGCCAGACAGAAGTCAATCCTCAGTAAAAAGCACATGACCGCCCGCTTGGAGTTTGCCAAAAGGCATGAGAAACAAGATTGAGAAACAAGATTCTCTAGTTTGATGAAACCAAGATTGAACTCTTTGGCCTGAATGCCAAGCATCACGTCTGGAGGAAACCTGGCACCATCCCTACGGTGAAACATAGTGGTGGCTGCATCATCATCATGATGTGGGGATGTTTTTCAGCGGCAGGGACTGGGAGACTAGTCAGGATCGAGGCAAAGATGAACGGAGCAAAGTACAGAGATCCTTGATGAAAACCTGCTCCAGAGCGCTCAGGTCCTCAGACTCGGGCGACGGTTCACCTTCCAACAGGACAACGACCCTATGCACACAGCCAAGACAACGCAGGAGTGGCTGAATGTCCTTGAATAAGAGTCCGGACTTGATCCTGATCGAACATCTCTGGAGAGACCTGAAAATAGCTGTGCAGCAACGCTTCCCATCCAACCCGACAGAGCTTGAGAGGATCTACAGAGAAGAATGTGAGAAGCTCCCCAAATACAGGTGTACCAAGCATGTAGCGTCATATCCAAGAAGACTCGATGCTGTAATCGCTGCCAAAGGTGCTTCAACAAAGTACTGAGTAAAGGGTCGGAAAACGTATGTAAATGTGATATTTATCTTCTATATATATATATATATATATAAATTAGCAAACATTTCAAACTGTTTTTGCCTTGTATCTGTTATTATGTGTAGATTGAGGGGGGAAATATTAAATTAAATTAAAAATTAAAGGGGTCTGAATACTTTACGAAGGCACTGTATGTACCTACCATACAAACACATGTACACAGTACACCTTCAACAGGACATTTGATCCCCAATGGGGTCTTCCATGCAGAACTTTGAGTGGAAGCCTGTGAGTAATGGGGTTAAATGATACGTTCTATTGTAATGGGTTAACTGTAATGTAATTATCATGAACATTAGCTCTTGACATCAGGTGTGTGTGTGTGTGTGTGTGTGTGTGTGTGTGTGTGTGTGTGTGTGTGTGTGTGTGTGAGATAACCTATCTGTCATCTAACCAGCTCCTCTGTCTACTCCTTTCTCCAGTCTGCTCCTAAAGCTGCAGTCAAGGTGCCCCCACCTGTCGCCAGCAAACCCAAAGCCCCCAGTTGCGCCCCCTATGGCAAGCCAGGCCTCAACACCGGTACCTTCCCCAAGGCCAAGCCCCCCAGCCAGCAACAGCACCCCCAGGAGGCGGCCAAGGCCCGCGTCCCACTGCCCCCATCCCAGAGCCAGACCCTGCCCCTGCCCTCCAAGCAGGACCCCCCTCTGGCAGCCACCGTAAGACCCTTCACACCAGAGCTGCCTAAGGACCTGAGCAAGCCCCAGACCCTGGCAGCCAGCTCCATCTACTCCATGTACACTCAGCAGCCCACCCCAGGCAAGCCATACCCACCGGCCATACAGGGGTCTCTCAACAGGAGCCAGAGCCGAGGCAACGGATTTGTCAGTGGTAAGACTACCTTCTGGTTCCTCTTCATTTCCTGTTGACTGTATCTGGACTACCGTCTGCCTGGAGACATTTGTCTATTTCTCTAAAGAATGAATGAAGAGGATTGATTTCGCAATGTGACTTTGCCAATCAAGGCCGGTATGTGAACCATGGCTCCAAAGCATTTCACTGAACACCAGTGTACTAGAAACAGTGTTGTCTGCTCTTGTTATTTTCTTCGTTCTACACTGACTGGTAGATTAACTCCTAACAGAGACTTTAAAGCAGGCTGACGTCAGTCCTATGCTATGTACCTAGGAGAGTACAGTGATTCATTTAGCCAGCGGAGAGGGTCCTGACTCAGAACAAGCTGCAGTTAGTGAATCTAATTAAAGATAATAATCCCTGAGGCATGGCAACCGATAAATGAATCATTAAAGCAATCCTCCTCGTCGCCCTGTTAATGTTAACGGGTTGCACATACGCAGATATGTCTGACTAAAGTGAAGCAGAGGACATGAACTCTCTGGAGTCTGCAGTGGCCAGGAAAAATGTGTGGTCCTAGTTATGATAAGATGATATACGTATATGATATAACAAGAGTTTTTCCTAGAGTTTTTCCTGGTCAGGTCACATGACCAGAATAAGCTCTTGGGTCTTTCTGACAGTGGCTGTGTCCTAATTTGTAAAAGTGAGGTATTTAGTGTACTTGGAGACTTCACTAAGAGTCCATAAGGCCAGGGTGCATGTGTCATCCCTGCCCTGTGGATCTCCCTTAAGTCAAATCCACCAACCTGACCTGGCTGACGCATGGTGACACACCAGTGCTCAGCCATGCAGTCAGGAGAACCACCTTCTGTTACAGCTCTCATCCTCAAACACACATCCTCACGTAGGCTACTCCCACTATAAACATTCTAAGCTGTGTGTTGCCTGCCTCAACAACAATAGATTGAAACGTTATATTTTCTCCAATCCTTGTCCTGGAGTGTTTGTGTGTACCAGCAGGAAAATAGGTTGTCTAGTTGATGGTATCTTCAAAGACCACTTTAAAGTCTGACCTACTCTCTGTGTGTAGTGTACGGTAAGCCTGTGATCTCCGGTGGTGGCCCCCAGCAACCAGAGAACCCATACAGCGAGCAGCGGCACTCCCCAGACCAGCCCTCTGAGGTGGACCACGGGGCACAACAGGGCCCCCCCACCGAGGGCCAGCAGGGGGAGACAGAGCGCACCCCCCGTCCCCTCAGCCCCACCAAGCTGCTGCCCTTCATCTCCAACCCCTACCGCCATCAGAGTGACGGTGACCTGGAGGCCCTCAGGAAGAAGCTGTACAACGCCCCACGGCCCCTGAAGAAACGCAGCTCCATCACAGAGCCCGAGGGCCCCGCAGGGCCCAACATCCAGAAGCTGCTTTATCAGAAGACCACGCTGGCTGCCATGGAGACCATCCTCACCACGCCCACCACACCCGAGGCTGTAAAGGATGCGGGAGTGGCGTTGCCTGGTGTTCCAGGTGCCCAGATTGTTGGGGAGAGCAGCCAACCGGGAAGTGTGAAACTGGAGGTGCGTGACGTCCCTCCTCCCACCCCTAACCACCATCTACCACCCCCAGCAGAGCAGACTACCCCACCAGCCATCCCAGAGGGAGACCGAGAGGAGTTCACGCCCCCTCCCCATCCACCCCACCCTGCCCCTCGACCTGACCAGCCCCGGTTCCCCCCACCGCCCCCTGCTGCTGCAGGCATGGAGGAGCCCAGCCCACCCAGCCTGCAACCTCCTCCAGAGAGTTTCATGGAAGAATTCCCCCCCTACCCTCCACCACCTTACCCCAGCGGGGTTGAGCAGGAGATCCTGGGGGAGGACACCTTCAGCATGCAGGCACCGGAGGTCACAGGACAGGTCACATTGCCACCGGTAAGGAACCTCATTTTAAGTACCTTCCATGACACCCATAAACACCAGCCCACAATCAGACACAACCTTTCTACTTGCTGCAAATAGCTTTAACATCACAGTCCTAAGCCATATTAACAATAGCCAACTGTACTGTACTCTACAGTACTGTATGTGCCTCACTTGTTGTTTCTCATGGGGTTGTCCTGACTGTTCAGGTTGTACAGTACATGTTCACCTCCGTTGACCTCATCTCGCCCTGGCTAGCTACCCTCCACCCTCTCACAGGTTATATAAGCACAGTAATCCTGATCAAGTTTTGTAGAAAGTGGAACCTGTTCATTATGTCCTAATCTGACATAAAATGGCTGCATTTCAGTAAGCATTCACATTCCCTCGTCCAAAGCTGACATTGAAATGAGCTTTGGTTATTTTCTGCCCTGTAAGTAAACAACAAGCTGCATTCCATTGTTGATCCCATACAGGCAGGTTTGTCAGTGGGGTCCTACCCTTTGGAGTGTTGATGAGTGGTATGACCCATTTTTGCCTCCCAGTCCTTGCACTCTGCCGCTAAACCCAATGGACAGCTGTTAAGACCCAAAAAAGGGCCCTTTCTTTCATGTGGCCAGTAATAGCTTATCATCAAACCTCAGCTTGTTTCATGACTGGTTTGGCTCTGTTAGTCAGGTCAGTATTGGTCTAGTTGCAGAGGGAACAGGTCCCTTCAATCTTGAGTAGATACTGTATTCATTCAAAAGATACTCTGGATGTTCATTCGAATCGTTTATGCATTGCATCCAGTTTCTTAATATTTTGTGGATTGGAACCCATTTATATGAACAGCGAGTAGATTGTTCTATGCGACACACACAGACGTGCACAAACCAAATCCACCCAGACAGAGCACTAGCGAACACCCTCAGACACTTCCTAGTGAGAGCGTGTCATCGTGGCTGTGTGATATCACCTAGGTGTGATGTTGTGTAAAAAGTGTACTCCTCTCCGTGTGTCTGTACTAGGGGAAGAGGACCAACCTGCGTAAGACCGGCTCCGAGAGGATCGACCACAGCATGAGGGTGAAGTTTAACCCCCTGGCCCTGCTCCTGGACTCCTCTCTGGAGGGAGAGTTTGATCTGGTCCAGAGGATCATCTACGAGGTAACATTTCTGGATGTATAGATACTGTAGTGAATACCGTATCATATTTCCTGGACCTCTAAGTTCTTTTTATTTGTTTTTTTTTAAGACTTTTACAGAGGAACAGTGTTTACAAGTGCTTGTGTGTAGTGAAGAGTGTAATGGCAGGTTAGCATGGTAGCTGGTAAACCATCGTACTCAAAAAGTTTAGTCTTAACGTTTTGCAGTCTTAGCTGTTAGCTGATGATAATTTGTACCGAGTGTGTATTGTGTAAAATAATGTGTGTTTGTGAAGTGAGTTGTAAAGATCCACCTCTCTCTCCTGTCTCAGGTGGAGGACCCTAGTCTGCCCAATGATGAGGGGATCACAGCCCTCCACAACGCAGTCTGTGCCGGACACACAGAGATCGTCAAGTTCCTGGTCCAGTTTGGTGTCAACGTCAACGCAGCCGACAGCGATGGCTGGTGAGTGGACGCTACCAACACCTCTGATTCTGACTCTAACACAAGCCAGCGAGGGAGTCTGACACGTACATTTTTGAATGTATGCTTTGTTTTTTTCTTCCTTTCTCTTTCTACCTCTCTCTCTCAGGACTCCGCTGCACTGCGCGGCCTCCTGTAATAACGTGCAGGTGTGTAAGTTCCTGGTGGAGTCCGGAGCAGCGGTGTTTGCTATGACCTACAGTGACATGCAGACGGCAGCGGATAAGTGTGAGGAGATGGAGGAGGGATACACCCAGTGCTCCCAGTTCCTCTACGGTCAGTAGTTCAACAGCTACTGGTAAAAATAGCCTCGAGTGTTATGTCAGGGGAAAGTCTCTGTTTCTCTTTGCATTGAAGAGACAGTGGGCAGTGTGGTTGTTGATGATACTGTACTAGTGATGGTGTATTTGGATGCACACCTGTAGGTGTCATCTGCATTTGGCGTTTGTGTGTATATTTCTGTGCGTGTTCTTGCTCCGCTAACACCCGGTCTCCTCTTTCCTCTAGGTGTGCAGGAGAAGATGGGCATCATGAACAGGGGCGTGGTGTACGGCCTGTGGGACTACAGCAATGATAATTCTGATGAGCTGGCGTTCCATGAGGGAGACTGCATGACCATCGTCCGCCGAGAGGACGAGGACGAGACCGAGTGGTGGTGGGCGGGCACGGGCGACACGGAGGGGTACATCCCTCGGAACCTTCTGGGGGTGAGTTGCACTGTGTCAGAACTGCGTTTCGTCAAGTTAAAATTTTTACTGAATAACTTTCCATTAAGATGTTGACTGGTTGCTAGTGTTCCAATGTATCTATAAAGGTGTTTGTGTGTCTGCTTTCTCAACAGCTTTACCCAAGAATTAAGCCCAGACAGAGAAGCCTGGCTTAGACCCCTTGTCAATCCTGAACTGTAAATATATCAGGAGGCATGGACACTGGCTGCATCTCATTGGTCCAATACCTCTCCTCATCTTCTCTCCTTCATCTGCTCTGATCTGTGAAGTAATATTGGGGAAGATTGAGATGGAGCAACAATTGAGATGCAGATCCACACAGGCTTTATTTAATAGGACCGTACAAGGAGAGGCCAACAATCACGTGAAGAAACGTTGAGACCAAACCACATGAAGGATTTTTAAGAACACTACAGACGGGCCTATGACCACTGACTTTGGCCCATCTGAGGCACTTTTGTATACCAGGAGAAGAGGTTTTCCACACTTATTTTCCCAGACCACTGTGTGTGTATAAGACACTAAAGGCATTATGTTTCTCTACATGTTTGTCGTATTGTGTTCCGATCAAGTATCTGCATTTATGGATATTGATGTCTGGGGATAAATGTAAAATGGAACAAACAGTATTTTTATGTTGAAAGGTGATTTTTACACTTTTACATAGTTTTTAAAACTGTTTTTCTTTCATTTTAACCTCATCAGAAAGAGCTGGAGCTGAACAATGTGTTAGTTGAGTGAATGAATGAGTGTAATACATGATGAATGTGATGAATTTTGTATGAACAGGTATTCTGTTACCTTATGTCATTTCCTGTTTTTAGTGACTGTGTCCCACTCAGTATAACTACAATAGAAGCCCATGTTTCAGCATTGACCCTACTGTACTGGCAAGGGTTGATGTCTGAGTGTGTACCACTATTACCACTGTTCAACTTATCAAACTGGGAATGAAATGATGAAACGTATGTTTGGTTGGTGAAATGTAGCCTATACCACTGTTGAATGAGCTATTGCTTTTGACTCTTGTTCTTCAATGATGCTAAGATAGCCTGTGGTTCAGTATATTTTCTAAGTGAGCAGATATAAGCAGCACTCGTTATATTTCTCTACACTGGCTTAATGGTGGAGATATGACAAACAGACAAGTACTACAGTTGTGCTATTGTCACAATAGACATTCCTCGGAAACTATGACATCACTAGTGAAATCCACGTGTCATCTGTTTCTAAAATGGCGTCCCTGCATTTAAATGGACCATTTAGCCATGTAGGAAGGATGAGGGGGTTAACTTCAAGGAACCTTATTCACACGCTATGTAGCTTGGCTTGAAGAGTAAGAGATGGTAGAGATGAATGCTTATAATGTCAGACTAGGTGTCTTTCCTTAAAATCTCTAAAGCAAGTTTAATGAAAACTCAATCAGCTCATTCATAGTAAGGAATTCTGCATCAACTCGTCAGATTATTTTTGTTACGTTTTATTATCGTTCTTTTTTTTGTTTTGTCCAACTATAACCTCACATGTAGAATTGTAAACATTTGCAATAAAAGACGAACCTTCTGGATCCGGTGGCATGCATTGAAACGTGTGGTCTTTTCGCGGCTTTCTTTTGCAAATTATAATGACTAACAGACTTACAGTATTTCCTCAAACTTGTCAATACAACACATCCTATTAGGTGTGGGACATTCATTGTGTGACTAGAAATAAGTAGCATGTCTATGACGCTCCAGCAGCTGGAAATGGTTCTTCCCCAATTCAACTCTGGGAACACGGCGGCTCTCAACACCAGACCATGGTGCATGGTTTACCAACTGATACAGAAAAGTTTTTCTATTTTAATGTATTCTACAAAATCCTTGCAACCAATAGAATGGGAGGGGTAGAGTGCAGTTGAAGTGTGTCAATGAAAATAAAATAACTAATGTAAACTATACTGTGTCCATAAAATGTGTATACAGTTGTCGGAAGTTTACATACACTTAGGTTGGAGTCATTAAAACTTGTTTTTCAACCAAGTAATCTTTCCAACAATTGTTTACAGATGGATTATTTTACTTATAATTCACTGTATCACAATTCCAGTTGGTCAGAAGTTTACATAAACTAAGTTGACTGTGCCTTTTAACAGCTTGGAAAATGCCAGAAAATGATGTCATGGCTTTAGAAGCTTCTGATAGGCTAATTGACATCATTTGAGTCAATTGGAGGTGTACCTGTGGATGTTTTTCAATGCCTACCTTCAATCTCAGTGCCTCTTTGCTTGACATCATGGGAAAATCCAAATAAATCAGCCAAAAACAATTGTAGACCTCCACAAGTCTGATTCATCCTTGGAAGAAATTTCCAAATGCCAGAAGGTAACACGCTCACCTGTAGAAACAATAGTATGCAAGTATAAACACTATGGGATCACGCAGCCGTCATACCGCTCAGGAAGGAGACACGTTCTGTCTCCTAGAGATGAACATACTTTGGTGCGAAAAGTGCAAATCAATCAAAGTGGTGATCCTAACTGACAGGGAATTTTTTTCTAGGATTAAAAGTCAGGAGTTGAGTTTAAATTTATTTGGCTCAGGTGTATGTAAACTTCTGACTTCAACTGCAGGTTGAGAACTTTTGCAAAACAGCACAGTTGGAAAATATATGGCAAATAGAAATCAAAACTGTATGGTCTTCAGAGATAGATGGGAGGGGTTGAGGGTAGCTGAAGGCTGGGACTAAAAACAAACAAACGGTAACTATTGTCAAATATAATATTTCCGTAAAATGTATAAGCTTGAAGTAGAAGCCTATGTGTTGTCCATTAGTTTACTCCAATTAGGGGAGGGGTGGTAGGGTTAGGGGAAAATAAAGGAAAATGTATTTAAAAAAATATATATATATATACAACACCGTTCAAAAGTTTGGGGTCAATTAGAAATGTCCTTGTCCATTAAAATAACATCAATTTGATCAGAAATACAATGTAGACATTGTTAAGGTTGTACATTTCTATTGTAGCTGGAAACAGCTGATTTTTAATGGGATATCTACGTAGGCGTACAGAGGCCCATTATCAGCAACCATCACTCCTGTGTTCCAGTGGCACGTTGTGTTAGCTAATCCAGGTTTATCATTTTAAAAGTCTAATTGATCATTATAAAACCCTTTCGCAATTATGTTAGCACATATGAAAACTGTTTTTCTGATTAAAAGAGCAATAAAACTGACCTTCTTTAGACAAGTTGAGTATCCTGGAGCCTCATAATTTCTTTGTTTGATTACAGGCTCAAAATGGCCAAAAACAAAGACCTTTCTTCTGAAACTCGTCAGTCTATTCTTGTTCTGAATAATGAAGGCTATTCCATGCGAGAAATTGCCAAGAAACTGAAGATCTCATACAACGCTGTGACCTACTCCCTTCACAGAACAGCGCAAACTGGCTCTAACCAGAATAGAAAGAGAAGTGGGAGGCCCCGGTGCACAACTGAGTAAGAGGACAAGTACATTATAGTGTCTAGTTTGAGAAACAGACGCCTTATATGTCCTCAACTGGCAGCTTCATTAAATAGTACTCGCAAAACACCAGTCTCAATGTCAACAGTGAAGAGGCGACTCCAGGATGCTAGCCTTCTAGGCAGAGTTGCAAAGAAAAAGCCATATCTCCGACTGGCCAACAAAAATAAAAGATTAAGATTGGCAAAAGAACACAGACACTGGGCAGAGGAACTCTGCCTAGAAGGCCAGCATCGCGGATTTCCCTCTTCACTGTTGACACTGAGATTGGTGTTTATCGGGTACTATTTAATGAAGTTGCCAGTTAGACCCCAAACTTTTGAACGATAGTGTATATTTACAAGAAAATATGTTGGTTATTGGAAATGATGCAGACAATTACGTTGATGGAAGCCAGTATTAAAGCTGATCTACACCCCCCCCCCCCCCCCCATTTTTAAAAATAAATATTTTAAAAAAAGCTGCTACTATACGAGATATTGTTTGTGAGGAGATTACTTCTGCCCCCGATTTATAATTAAAACCGGTGAATTAATAATTGGCAGTGCTCATTGCTTAAGTGGATACCTATTCAACCAAAGTGGAAAAACTGGAAAAGACTACCTATCGAAAATCATTCCCATAGATTCAATGTGTGGTTCACAGGCTCATTATTCACAATCATGCAGCCGAGCCTGTAGCTATGATGCTGCCCTCAGCATAAGACAATGATGAGATTAAACGCATGTTTGTGTACAAGGAACAATATTACTGTTTTTGCTGAGCATTGAACTTATAATTAATTATATTGACTATGGTGCAGGACATTTACATAGTGACGACACTGCCAATTAATGAACAATGGACAATATATGGATCCTGCAGCTCCTATTTTTGACTGTTTAGGCATTAAGGCGTACATATGTCATATCTTTTTTTTTTCATTACCCACCCGTACTCTTCAAGTCTGCTAACATAATTGTTAAGGTCTGAATTGGTTACTTATTTTGTTTTACTTTTGTTATTATTATTATATGCATATACTATATTCCTGGCATGAGTAGCAGGACGTTGAAATGTTGCGCGATTTTTAACAAAAAGTTGCGAAACGCTGCGAGAATTCGCATCATCCCTAACAGGTCTTAAGACCAAAAATATGCTGCTTAAGAGATTTCTTATGTACGGCTGTCACTCACCGTTATGCTACACCCCAGTATTTATAGTGCTGGGCAGGGGGAACCAGGGAAAGACGGCTTGGGGCTAGGGAAGGGGGAGCGATTTATAGAGATGGTCTTCTGGGTGTGGAGCGACCAATGGGTAGATTTCCCTGTGGGTCCTGCTTTTTATTTAACATCCATGGGCTTATCAACTCTAAAGATAACAATTGCGTTTTAGAAAAACTATGGCAACACTAGCTGTTCTCTCATGGAGTTTGAAAGGCCTTAGTATTCCTATCAAGCGTTCCAGCTGTCTTGATATTCTAGAAATAACCATATTGATATAGCAGTGTTCCAATAATCACACCTACTCCAAAAGGACACACATAGAAAAGAGAATAATTTGTACAAACTGGCTGTTTTTTCATCAGCCCCAAACAAAACTAAGGGTGTAATCATAATGAAACATAAGAAACTCAAAATCACCGTCCTTGGTATAGGCCGAAGACCAAAAAAGCAGAATCACTTTCCTTAAAGGGTAGGTAGCATAAACCTAACGACATGTAACATATGGATTTGCATTAGAAAGTCCCAATGCAAAAATACACCTCACTTTTCTATTTTTTGAGTTATTACATAAAACTGGTCAGAATGCCGGAGTCATAGCAGAAAAAACATTGTCGTTTGGGACGTAATAGGGAAGACCCAGAAAGCCAGCCTATTCCCTATAATGTAAACTCCACCAGAAAAAGCTTTGAATGTATAACTTTTGCACTCATGACTACTGGTTTCAATTTTCAGCCAATTTACAAGCAAATAATTTATGAATTTATTGTTACAAATCAGCTTGCAAGGTTGCTAGCAAACTAGTCTGCCAGCGTTATCTCTACGAGCCTGCTAACGTTACGTTAGCACTGCATGAGTCAGCCAGTTGCTTTCAACACCTAGTTTACCACTACGTTAAAATAAACCAACATTTTGGAAATACATAATGCTATCAAATTATCAAATAATGTCACCGGCACATGCAGTTATCATAGCCAGCTATCCAACCAGCCAGCCAACCAGCCAGCTAAAGTTAGTTATGTTTGCCTGCTAGCAAGGCTAGCAACCTAACTAGCCTAGCTAGTCAACCACCACGGTTGACGTAGCTAAGTAGTAAGCCAGAGAACAACTAGTCTAGTATTAATGAGGTTATATTCAGAGAGTATATGTTGGAGGTCCTTGGTTGAGTATAGAGAGGAATAGGTTGTCTTCTATGGGAAGAGATGGTCTTCACTGACGTACAGTGCATTAGGAATGTATTCAGACCCCTTGACTTTTTCCACATGTTGTTACGTTACAACCGTATTCTAAACTGCATTAAATGTTTTTTTCCCTCATAAATCTACACACAATACCCCATAATGACAAAGCAAAAACAGGTTGTTAGAAATGTTTGCAAATGTATTAAACATGGAAATATCACATTTACATAAGTATTCAGATCCTTTACTCAGTACTTTGTTGAAGCACCTTTGGCAGTGATTACAGCCTCGAGTCTTCTTGGGTATGACACTACAAGCTTGGCACACCTGTATTTGGGGAGCTTCTCACATTCTTCTCTGTAGATCCTCTCAAGCTCTGTCAGGTTGGATGGGGAGCGTTGCTGCACAGCTAATTTTAGGTCTCTCCAAAGATGTTCGATTAGGTTCAAGTCCAGGCCCTGGCTGGGCCCCTCAAGGACATTCAAAGACTTGTCCCAAAGCCACTCCTGCATTGTCTTGGCTGAATGCTTAGGGTCGTGATCCTGTTGGAAGTTTAACCTTCCTCCCAGTCTGAGATCCTGAGCACTCTGGAGCAGGTTTTCATCAAGGATCTCTATGTACTTTGCTCCATTCATCTTTGCCTCGATCGTGGCTAGTTTCCAAATCCCTACTGCTGAAAAACATCCCCACAGCATGATGCTGCCACCCCCATGCTTCACCTTAGGGATGGTGCCAGGTTTCCTCCAGACGTAACGCTTGGCATTCAGGCCAAAGAGTTCAATCTTGATTTCATCAGACCAGATGATATTGTTCAACAAACTAGAATGGCCCAAACACACCAAGACAGTCGTGAAGAGGGAACAAAGCCTATTCCCCCTCAGGAAACGAATAAGATTTGGCATGGGTCCTGATATCCTCAAAAGGTTCTACAGCTGCAACATCGAGAGCATCCTGACTGGTTGCATCACTGCCTGGTACGGCAATTGCTCGGCCTCCGACCGCAAGGCACTATAGAGGGTAGTGCGTACGGCCCAGTACATCACTGACGCTAAGGTGCCTGCCATCCAGGACCTCTACACTAGGCGGTGTCAGAGGAAGGCCCTAAAAATTGTCAAAGACCCCAGCCACCCCAGTCATAGACTGTCCTCACTACTACCGCATGGCAAGCGGTAACGGAGTGCCAAGTCTAGGACAAAAAGGCTTCTCAACAGTTTTTACCCCCAAGCCATTAGACTCCTGAACAGGTGACTACCCGGACTATTTGCATTGTGTTCCCCCCCCAACCACCCACCCCTCTTTTTACGCTGCTGCTACTCTCTGTTTATCATATATGCATAGTCACTTTAACTATACATTCATGTACATACTACCTCAATTGGGCCAACCAACCAGTGCTCCCGCACATTGGCTAACCGGGCTATCTTCATTGTGTCCCGCCACCCACCACCCGCCAACCCCTCTTTTACGCTACTGCTACTCTCTGTTCATCATATTTGCATAGTCACTTTAACCATATCTACATGTACATACTACCTCAATCAGCCTGACTAACCGGTATCTGTATGTAGCATCGCTACTTTTATAGCCTCGCTACTGTATATAGCCTGTATTTTTACTGTTGTTTTTTTTTCTTTACTTACCTGCTGTTCACCTAACACCTTTTTTGCACTATTGGTTAGAGCCTGTATGTAAGCAATACCTGTTGTATTCGGTGCACGTGACAAATAAACTTTGATTTGAAATCCTTTTTTCAACGGTATATTTACAACTTAGGTCAGCTATGCTGGCCTATGGAGTCCCTTGGGAAACCCAACTACCGAACCATCCAATGATGGGATATACAGTATAAATAAATTATCTTAGCTTCAGAAATGACTGATCTCTATTATATATCAACAACTTTTGGAAAACTAATATTCTGAGCTAGCAATTAAAAGAGTATTGTCCACAGATCTAATTTCATCTGAAAACCCTTTAACTGGAACAGAATATGAAAAAATATGACCTTAGCATCCTGTAATCCGAGTATCAATTTATACATTTTAAGTCAGTTGACAGACTGCATTTAACACCAAGGAAACATTTTACGATGAAGTTATCCCCAACTCCCAGCTGTTCATTATGTCTCCTAAATCAGGTAGGCACATTCCTCCATATGATGTGGGAGTGCCCTACAGTTAAATACTTTTGGGGCAAAGTTACAAAATTCCTTTTGAAGTGCATGAATCTAAATATTCAATGCTTTGCATCTATTATGTTACTTAACGATGATAGCTCCTCGAATCTCTCAATCAAGCAACGATTACTGCTGGCAGGCATCATTTCCTAAAAAAAAAGATGCTGGCTCTTAGATGGCACTTACCTCACTCTCTGCCAATTCACCAATGGATACAGTTACTGTTAGAAGTTATAACATTAGAATTATCAACAGCGAGACTGAATGGTGCTAGTCAAGGAACAATTGAGGCCTGGACAAATATACTCAGAAGAGAATAATCTCAGCTAAAGCCCAACACATACAAGTAAACAATACATACATGGTTGGGGCTGTAAGGCCCACTTCGTTTTTGTCTTCTGTTCCTCATTACATTGAATTTATTATAATTTAAACTCTATGTATTTCTTACTGTTTTTTTAAGTGGCAGCTTACATGTACGTTTGAAATGGATAATGTACCTGTACCCACCCCCCATCCCCCCCCAACAAAAACCAACAAAACAAATAAAAATGTGGTCCTCCAAAAAATGATATATCACATAGTAACGGCTGTGACTGTGTCTTGTAGACCTGGGCCATATGTATCAAGAGCCTCAGAGTAGGAGTAGGAGTGCTGATTTAGGATAAGTTTAGCCTTTTAGATGACAATGAATAAGATTACAGGGCCAGGGGGGACCTGATCCTAGATCAGCACTGCTACTCTGAGACACTCGATACGGTCCCAGATAATTATGTGTGTTGGCATTAGAATTTAGCCTACCCTCTTGGTGTGAAATGAAATTGTGCTCTGCATCTAGGAAAATACTGTATGTAAGTATTGTAATCTCCTGTTAATGATGTTGTACATGCATTCATTTCAGGTAAGTTTCTCGTTAAGGTAGTTTATTTCAGATATGAAGCATTGAAATACACATGATCAGTGTGTACATTAAACAACAGAAAATCTAAAATTTCACTCAATTAATCTGTCTTTGTCTAGAATACACAATCACTGGCATAATTAAGCCAGCAGAGCATGCACAATGGAAAATAACAAGACTGTGATAGACAAGCATTAGTCTTATTCAGTCCTTCCAGATCAGTAACCCCCAAAGAGGTGAGAGCTAGGGAGTAAAATGGAACAAGGCCTATTTGTAATTTGGAGGGACTTCACTCAGTCTCTGTTGTTCTGTTGCCTCCTGCTGGACAGAAAGTGAACCTTCAGTTATCGGTGAACATACTAGTCGTATAAGTTACTAATGGACAACGATCAGTTAGTCAGAAGGTGCAGATAAAATGTCAAGTGCACCAACGGAAAGGAAATAGCAAACATGAAGGTTGGCAGTGATCACACTGACCTATCTCTGGTGTGCGGCCACCTGGTTCTGCTTCCTGTAAGAGAGGAGGAACACAGACAGATTGATAGCTATAATGGTGATTTACAGAGCCTATATACATAAAAGCTTCTGCCAGTACAAACACATACAGGCATGAATAAGTTAAGCAAGTCATCAACACAGTAGAGCAGCTTTTTATGCAGGCTTTGGTCTTGGTGACCACGGTGTTGTATGTCACTGCATCATCAGGTAATGGGTCCTGATGGTAGACGGTTACATAGAGTTATTCAGATAACATTTACATCCATTTTGTATTTATTGTACATTCTACAGTACATCAGGGCTGTCAATTCACGTGCTTCTCAAGACAGAAAAATACTATACAAGACCAGCAGTGTGTATGTGTTTATTTAGTTTAAAGTTGACCCTTTGTGCTGTCCTATGCTGCTTAGGAATCACAGTGCTGTACAAGTCACCGTGGCTCTCAGGGTTTAGGCCCTGTGGGATGGAGGAGAGAGAGCAACATGATCTCATCCACTCAGAGAGGGGGTTCGTTGGGTTGCAGAGGGGTTATGTTGGGTTGGAGGGGGTTGGGCTGAGTTTGATGGGGATTTAGTTGGGTTGCAGAGGGTTTAGGCTGGGTTGGAGGGGGGGTTGGGTCAAAGAGATTAGGTTTTTACCTGTTGTGCTGTTCCTCTGGTGTGACTCACAGTACTGTAGGTAATGTTCTGCTCAGAGTCAGCAGACTGCTGAAAGAATGAAACACAAACCTTGTTAACATCAAACTTTTTTTTTTACGACATAAGGATGTTGTACACGTGTATATTGACACATGCATTTGCAGTTTCAATGTATTCTAATGAATGTACAAAATGTGTTATCATTCAAGTGTCAGGAGTTGTGGTGAGGGATTTGAGGAAGTCAAATATGCATACTCAGTGCATGACTACATTGAGAAAACCAGTTCTCTTTAAACTGTTTAACTTAATATTCTTGAGTCCATTAATCCTAAAATGTCGGGTTGATAATTGATGCCTTTTATGACTATTAACCAAAGAGAGCCCTAGAATATCAAGAAGTGAAAGGAACATATGAGTGAGAAGATAACATGATCATAGCTTACTACTGAGGTGTTTGCTGGTTGGTCCTTTGCCTTCTTGTCCTCTGAAATAAACAAAAGAGGATGTTGGTACTAGTGATCTTTGATGTCAAACTTTTCATTTATAGTATCAACTGTCCTGTATTTATTATATTCTGCAAATGACATTAGTCATTATTATTATTGTTTTAATCCATTTTTATTAAAACAAATACTTACTTTGTTTTCTCAACTTCTTCAATGTGACCAAGGTACCAGCTATCACCACCACCAACAGGCTCAGAGGAATGAGCAGGACAACCAGCAAACTGGAATTTAAAATGCAATTAAATATAATATATATAGATAATCACAGTCATTGATCTACATGTCATAGGCATAATTTTTGTTGCACTGTTGCGACAGAGTATAAATACTTTATAGCCTATCATGGTCCGAACACATTAGCTTTAGGAAGTAAGGAATAAGGAACTTTACCAAAAGAGGGAGGAGAAGAGAATGTCACAATACACGCACAAGGATGTCTAACCATGGGGAAGTGGTAAAGGAAGGTGTTTTTCATTTTGTATCCACTTTCATCCATCGCCCCCACACCCTTACAGTATCACCAACCATTTGGATGACTATTACATGTTTGTCATTTAGCAGACGCTCTTATCCAGAGCGACTTACAGAAGCAATTAGGGTTAAGTGGCTTGCTCAAGGGCACATCAACAGATTATTCTGACTAGGGGATTTGAACCGCCATCCTTCCGTTTGTACTGGCCCAAAGCTCTTAACCATTAGGCTACCTGCCGCCAATATTCCATATAAGCTGCGCACAGCTCCCCCGCAGAAGAAATATCAGCCTCCACAGAGAAGCACAAGGTTGAACTTCACTCAACTTTCACAAGTTTTCTTTGTTAGCTAACACTATAAACGTGTCCCTTCACTGTGGGAAGTAAATCGAATCAATGCAATATTAGCCAATTTCATTGCAACAAACGAACAAAACGGACTATGCAATACTTAGTATGCAAAACTAACTATGCAAGAGATTTTCATGTAGGCAGAAGTCAGGCCCATACTCTACAGACCGGTGCACCATAACCAATAAGATCTGCAGTAGATCTGCAGTAGGCCTATATGCAAATAGACCATTGCCATATATAGATTTGTGCCATTCACTTTGAACTGGACTGTTTTACAGCATGAGCTATTATTATGTGTTTTGAGATCAAACCAAGAGCTGCATGTAGCCATGTGTTCACATTTGTTCAAATTCTTTTCTAGTAAGTGAGTTACTACTAGCCTAGCTATAGATAATTTGTATTCGGCAATGTGGGAGTGACTGCTTCCTACAATAGCACAAAACGTTTACATTTCTAGCCATCTTTGAAAAACAAGTCAGGTAAAGAGCTTTTTTTATGTCTTAAAGGAGCAGTATTGTATTTTGAGAGAGACTTGAATGAGCTAAGTTGCCAATATGCAGAGTGTAGCATCATTTGTCTGATTCTCTGTAATAATGGTATGGGAATAATAATTAATTGTATTTTGTAAAGGGGTTTCTTGCATCAAACAACACAACAAAACTATCAGTCACTTCCTTGTCTGAAGGACAGATGGATAATTCATGTCAAGCCCTGCATGTTTTTTTTTTCAAAAGTCTCATGGAATGTAGGCCACACATTGGATGCTACTGTAGGCTGAAGGAAATAACCGCTATTTCCATAGTTTTGGATGGTAGGCCACTCTGGTAGGCCTACAGTATTAAATAGCCACAGTAACCTACGTGGCCCCTGTTTAAACAGTAAATTAAAGCAGGTACAGCCTCAGTGTTCACAGTAAACGTACGCCGGAAGTAGCACAGAATTTTCACAAAGTTCAAGTTTGCACTCAGCAGACCTGACATTTTCTCAGTGCTTAAACATTTTTAGAGGGAACATTTCCTGCTGCCCCTGTTAAAGTGAGGAGACTGACCTCTGGATCCTTTCCTGTCGCTTCTCGTCAGTTCCCCCATTGTTCTGGTCTGTAACAGAAGGGGTGAATGTTGCCTGAGAAGTGTTACTCAGCACCTGTTAGGGAGGTTTAGTAAGTGGTTGGAGCTTTTGTCGCTGTGAGAAGCTCCAATAAGTAGCTCCAATAAACTGACTGGTGTACAATGTAGATTTATATGATTAAAACCAGGTAACTGGAATGTTGATTAGCTAATCTATATAATGCTTTCTTAGCTTGTGTTTCACACATGCGTTAAAATTTAATTCCTTGAATTTTCAGTATTAATTTCAAATCTAGGTGGTAGATATGATGAACAGTTTTATAAAGATTGTTCCATTTCTTAATGAACTTTAACATGACTGACAGGATAATCTCAAGAGAATGTGTGGTCAAAAGATTTCCGTTTTGGGGCCTCCTGAGTGGCGCAGCGGTCTAAGGCACTGCTAGAGGCGATGATACAGACCCGGGTTTATTCCCTGGCTGTGCCACAACCAACCGTGGCCGGAAGTCCCATAGGACGGTGCACAATTGACCTAGCATCATCCGGGTTAGGGAAGGGTTTGTCCAGGGGGGCTTTACTTGGCTCATCGCACCTTAGCAACTCCTTGTGGCGGGCCGGGTGCCTGCAGGCTGACCCCGGTCGCCAGATAAGCGGTGTTTCCTCCGACACATTGGTGCGGCTGGCTTCCGGGTTAAGCTGGCGGGTGTTAAGAAGCGCGGTTAGGCGGGTCATGTTTCGGAGGACGCATGACTCTACATTCACCTCCACATTCGAGCCCTTTGGGGAGTTGCAGCGATGAGACAAGATCGAAATTGTGAAGAAAAATGTCAAAATACAAAATATATTTATTTCCACTTTGCTTCAGAAATGTTCCTTAATCTCTAACACTGGATGAATAAACGGGACTCATACATGGTTATATGGGATTGCTCTGTACTTACTTGTGGTGGTTGTGTTACTCTGTGTTGTGGTTGGTTGGTTAACAGTGACATGAACAGGCATCTGTAGATCTCCAACTGCACACCAGTACCAGCCAGTGTTCTTCATTTTTAGTTGACTCATCGTTACGATCATGACTTTTTTTCCATTGGCAAGAATCCGCTTTAATTCTACTGATGCTCAATCTAAATTCCCAACAGTCCTCACCACGCAAGAGCCACCCAGCCTGCACCAGCAGAAATCTCCAGAGTTACTATAGTTACAATTGACAGTGACACTCTGTCCTTCAACTCCAGTCACATGTTGTTGGTCCACATAGAGTCCTGCAGTACCTGCACATGAATGGATTTGAAAGGTCAACATTGGTGTGAATGTCAAATAATCCCCACACAGAGTACATGTTCGGTCATTTTAAAAAGGTACATCTAGATCAGAAAACACAAATGGTTTAAACAGAATTATGAGGCCAGATGCTCATCTAAACTATTCAATTTTACATGGTATTACTAAACTCATTAGATGGTATTTTAATGATCAGAAAGGTAAGGATCTCACCTGTGGCAACTGACAGATATAGATGTGTGGTGTCACCTTTCTCCACAGCACACCAGAAATATCCAGAGACCCCTAGTTGCAGATTCTTCATGGTCACAGTGAAGACTCTTGTAGTAACATTATCAGCGATGGACAACCAATTAGATGCACTCTGAGAGTCAGTACGTATTAGAGTAGAGCAAAAATTGAAAAAATATCCACTACACCAGTATTTCACATGTTCTTCAGAGCCATGATGATAGAGACATGGGATGGTGATGGAGCCTCCTTCACTTACAGACACATGACTCACTGTGGACACACCGTGAATACCTGTAGACACAACAGAAAATACATATATAGATACTTTAATTTCACCCAGCTGCTCAAGAGTCCCACCAGATGATCAGCCAAACCACTTGACAAAATCTACACATTTGTGACCTCTAGAGAAAAATGAGTGATACACATTGTCACAATATGTGTTTGTGACACCAGAGAAGACTGAGACATGTTAGTGCTGATGTTGTCACACCCAAATCCTGCCATGAGAACATAACGTAACACATAACATATTTAGCTTTGACACCCCTAAACTATGGAGACAATCTCTAGTTTCAATCAGATACAATTTGAAGTTAATGAAATAGTTATGAAATACTATAACTTTGACTGGATGGTTGTTCTGATATCTACTGTAGTACAATGGTGGCAAAAAATGTTTGTGCAAAATATGTTACTGACACTTTTGTTATTAGGTAAAAAGTTGCACTTCTTCCCTCAGCTGGGGCTCAGTCAACTGGGGCCCAGAGAGGGGAGAGGTCAGGCTTGTCTTTTACATGTCCCTGGTGCTATGCAGAATATCAGAAAGGGAAGAGAACAGGAGGGAACATTGTCTTCATATGTGAATGTGTCTTTACCTATTCTAAACCATATGAAGGGATGGTGTGATTAATCAGGAACAAAAATAGAACTGTTTGGCCATAATGACCATTCTTATGTTTGGAGGAGAAAGGGGGAGGCGTGCAAGCCGAAGAACACCATCCCAACCGCGAAACACGGGGTGGCAGCATCATGTTGTGGGGGTGCTTCGCTGCAGGAGGGACTGGTGCACTTCACAAAATAGATGGCATAATTAGGAGGAAAATTACGTGGATATATTGAATCAACTTCTCAAGACATTAGTCAGGAAGTTAAAGCTTGGTCGCAAATGAGTCTTCCAAATGGACAATGACCCCAAGCATACTTCCAAAGTTGTGGCAAAATGGCTTACAGACAACAAAGTCAAGGTATTGGAGTGGCCATCACAAAGCCCTGACCTCAATCCCATAGAAAATGTGTGGGCAGAACTAGAAAAGTGTGCGAGCAATCAGGCCTACAAACCTGACTCAGTTACTCTGTCAGGACGAATGGGCCAAAATTCACCCAACTGATTGTGGGAAGCTTGTGGAAGGCTACCCAAAACATTTGACCCAAGTTAAACAATTTAAATGCAATGCTACTAAATACTAATTGAGTGTATGTAAGCTTCTGACCCACTGAGAATGTGATGAAAGAAATTAAATCTGAAATAAATAATTCTCTCTACTATTATTCTGACATTTCACATTCTTAAAATAAAGTGGTGATCCTAACTAACCTAAAAAAATGAATTTTTACTAGGATTAGATGTCAGGAATTGTGAAACTGAGTTTAAATGAATTTGGCTAAGTATGTAGTGTACTTTTCTAGGATATCTTAAGTATACAAAACATATACTATCCATATACTATCATAACACTTCACACTTAAAGTACACTTTAAATTCATTGTTTTTTCAGTCTTTGTAGTATACAACAGTTGGGTAGCGGGTAGCCTAGTGGTTAGGAGTGTTGGGCCAGTAACTGAAAGGTTGCTGGTTCAAATCCATGAGCTGACAAAGTGAAACATCTGTTAATGTGCCTTTGAGCAAGGCACTGTCATGTCTTTACTATCATTAAATTGAAAACTTAGTTTTTTATCAAAGATTCTCTGTAATTAGTATTACGCGATCAAACTGATAAATCATGTAACCGTAATTAACTATGAAGTCGGGGCACCAAGGAAAATATTCAGATTACAAAGTTATAATTTCCCAATATAACTTTTCAGATATTTTATCTGATCAACAGTCTTCTGATTAAGGAATTATTTATTTTACCTCACGTTAGTCTCATTCCAAACGTCGTAAATTGTTGGTTATCTGCACGACCCCAGTCTTCACTATGAGTCATCCATACATCAATTGTCTTAAATAATTTATTTATTACTAACTAAATAATTCACAGAAATGCATAAACAAAACAACAAAGTAAATATGGTTACAAGAAATGATAGTAGAATGTGCCCTAGTAGGCTAAACCGGCATGGTGGCTTGTTAGACAAAAGGGAAGTGGGGGTCGACTAAGAAGTCACTACAAAGTTAATAATTTTAACAATTGAAATGCTAATCCTTTACACATGAACGCTCACTCTTTCGGGAACAATTGCAATCAATCAATATATTTACGCTCAGTGTGTCGTCTTGATATTTGTTGAAAAGTTCATTTCTGTTGGAGAGTTTTTGTCCTCTCTCGCTCTCTCTCTCTCTCTGTTAAAGTGAATTGTTCAGAGCGACATTCATTCATGTTGTTGTAGATTGGATGTTTCGGCGGTTGTCGTTCTTCGCGTTCAATGATACCGAATTCTTAGCTGCAGACAGTAGTAATTAATATCAAAGACTTGTTCTTATTCTGTCGGTATTGATAGTCTCAGAGTTTAACCACGTGGTATGGTTAAAAGATTCAGCAATGGTCTGCAACCTTTGTCCTCCCGTGATTGAGAGAAACATGGTCTACTTAGAATTTCTCAAAGTTGGGTTTTATTCGGGAATTGCAAAAAAGAGGCTGTCCTAGGATGCCTGACCCTAACTGGGCTCATGGGCGGTCCTCTGATTTAGTTCAACTCAAAAGGGAATTGGAGTTTCCTTCATTAAACAGTCCAAAATCACATTACAAACAGTATCATCCTCACTCATTCATCTTATACAGCAATTAGATGTAAACCTCATATCTGAGGCTATTATATAAACAGCATTATGGTAATGCGGCCACACCGTCTCCCATGAGCTTCCCCAAGTTGTAACAAACGGACCAGTTCGTAGCTGGATTCTTCACCGATCTTTTATACCTTCTCCGGAACCTAAACGTTGTTCACACCTCAAGTTCTGTGAGGTGGAAGAAATTCCTTTGTTCTCTATGAATCTTCACTTTATTTCTATACTGTGTGGCCATGAGGCAAGGTCTTCCCTAGGAATTTACGACCTCACCAGTCTGGTTGTAGAAGCAGAGAGCGGGGATGGTGTTCGCTGTACCCAAAGAGGGCAACGTCATGACAGCACATAACCCTAATTTCCCCAGGGTCGCTGACATTGATCCCTGGCACTGAACCCACTCTCAGGGGGAGTGGGATATGCACAAACTAATTTACGATTCACTCTTGTACATGTGTGAAATAGGACAAATTTAAGCGCCCACCTAATTATCTTATATATATACTATCAACCTGCAATACACTTTTTAAAAGTGTAATTTAAATGCATTGTATTTCATTTTTTAATTATACTATATGTTCACTATCATTACACTTAAACATACTAATTTAAAGTTGACTTCAATTTCATATGCTTTAATTGTAATTGAGTATATTCATTCAAAATACACTTGGAGTTGTTTTTAAGTTGAAGCATCGATTTTATTTTATGGAACTCTGCTTATGAGTTATAAAGTATTATAAGGGCACGAGGCGAGACCCAGATGTAGACACGGGAGGCAGATGGTTTTAGTCTTTGATATTTATTGATTATCCAAAAGGGGTAGGCAAGAGAATAATCGTGGACAGGCAAAAAGGTCAAAACCAGTTTAGAGTCCAGAAGGTACAGTGTGGCAGACAGGCTTGAGGTCAGGGCAGGTGGGTACAGAGTCCAGAAAACAAGCAAGGGTCAAAACCGGGAGGACTAGCAAAAGATAAAAGGCAGGAGCATGGGAAAAACACACTGGTTGACTTGGAACATACAAGAAAAATAGACACAGACAGAAAACACCGGTTTAAATACCCAGGGGATAATGGGGAAGGTGGGAAACACCTGGTGGGGGTCTTGACAAGCACAAGGTCAGGTGAAACAGATCAGGATGTGACAGTCCCCCCCCCCCCCCCCCCCCCAGGGGCACCACCTGGCGTCTTACATGGAGCGCATACCTGGTTGACCGGGGTGCCAGCGGTGGAAGTCAGCGAAGAGGGCTGGGTCCAGGATGTCTGTAGCGGGAACCCAGCACCTCTCCTCCGGGCTTCCCAGTCAACCAGGTACTGGAAATCCCTGCCCCGCGGTCGAACACTCAGGAGGTGTCTCACCGCGTATACCAGATGGCCATCGATGACACGGTGTGGAGGGGTGGGCCTGGAAACAGAAGACAAAGGGCTGTGAGACATGTTCTTAATCCTAGACACACGGAACGTAGGGTGAATATGGAGAGTACGGGGTAACAAAAGATGAACAGCAGTGGAACTAAGGACTCTAGAGATGGGGAAACGGCCAATGAAACAGGGGGAAGTTTGTGGGACTCCACCCGAAGGGGCAGGTCCCATGTGGATAGCCATACCCTCTGCCCAATGCAATATCGAGGAGCCCGGCAGTGACCCGCTTGTTGATACCTGTAGTTGGTCTTGAGAAACGCTGCCCGGGCTCTTCTCCAGGTATGCCGACATCGGCGAATGTGCATCTGGGCCGAGGGTATGTTGACTTCCTGCTCTTGTTCTGGGAAGAGCGGAGGCTGATACCCCATGGAGCACTCGAAAGGGGAGAGTCGCGTGGCCGAACAGGGAAGAGTCGCGTGTCGAAGGAAGGCCAGGGTTCGACGGTAACCCGGATGACAGGTAAGCCAGATGACATGAGCCCATTCCAGGACCGGACTAAATTAGGGATGAACAAATGGTTAGCCGTTCCCCCTCCATGGGCAGGATGGGAACATTGTGCCTTGCGGACCAGGGTCTCAATACCCCAGCCCACAGCAGCTGCAAGGAATGTGGTAGAGAGGATGGTCTCGGAGTCAGAGGATGTGGCAGCGTGACTGTACAGGTGAGAGAGGGTGTCGGGTTTAACATTCTTGGACTCAGGTGATAGGAAATGGTGAAGTTGAACCTGTTGAATAACAGAGCCCACCGGGCCTGCCTGGAGTTAAGGCGCTTGGCTGTGCGGAGATATTCCAAATTCTTGTGGCCGGTCCAAACCAAAAACTTATGTTCTGCTCCTCCCAGCCATTCTCCATTCCTCCAGTGCCATCTTGACCACCAGGAGTTCTCAGTTACCCACGTCGTAGTTTCTTTCTGAGACGATGGGACAGGAAGGCGCAGGTCCTGGAGCTTTTGGTCCTGGACGGAATGCTGGGACAGGATAGTCCCCATTCCAATGTCAGAAGCATCGACCTCAACCACAAACTGACGGGACGGGTCCAGATGGATGAGGATGGGAGCCATAGTGAACCGGCACTTCAGGTCCACAAAGGCTCTTTCAACCTCTGGGGACCATGTGAACGGTACCTTGGGAGAAGTGAGTGCCGAGAGGGGGGCTGCCAGGGTGCTGTAGCCTCGAATGAAACGCTGGTAGAAATGGGAAAATCCCAGGAAACATTGTAGCTGCACCCTGGACGTAGGTTGGGGCCAATCCACTACTACTTTCACCTTTTCCGGGTCCATCTGGACATTTACTTCAGCGATGACATATCCCAGAAAGGAGAGGGTAGAACTCGCATTTCTCCGCTTTCACAAATAACTGCTTCTCCAGGAGGTGCTGAAGGACTTGTCGAACATGGAGAATGTATTCTTGGGCAGAATGGGAGAAAAACAGGATGTTGTCAAGGTAGACGAACACAAAACGTTTTAACATGTCCCGGAGCACATTGTTTACCAGGGCCTGGAAGACCACAGGAGCGTTGGCAGTGTTGAAGGCTGTCTTCCACTCATCCCCTTCGCATATCCGAACCAGGTGGTAGGCATTCCGAAGGTCCAGCATGAAGAAGATGGTAGCCCCCTGGAGAGGTTCGAAAGCCGAGGAGAGGAGTGGTAAGGTGTAACGATTCTTGATCGTTATGTCATTAAGGCCCCGGTAGTCAATGCACGGACACAGGTTCTTGTCCTTCTTTTCCACAAAGAAAAAGCCCGCGCTGGCAGAGAATGCAGACGGACGGAGGCCTCCAGCAGCCAGAGAGTCCTCAATGGCCTTGGTCGCCGGGCCAGACAGGGAATATAGCCGACCACGAGGCGGTGTGGTGCCTGGGAGAAAGTCAGTGGCACAATCGTAGGGACGATGTGGGGGAAGAGAAGTAGCCCGTGCCTTGCTGAAGACATCCAGGAGGACATGGTACTCTGCGGGGATGGCAGATAAATCCGAGGCTTGATTTAAGCCCCGAGGAGACCATCTCGGGGAAGGCTGCGCTGCTTTGAGGCAATGAGAATGGCAGAACGGACTCCAACCCAGGATTGAACTCATGGTCCTGTCAATAGTGGGTTGTGTTTTTGGAGCCAAGAAAATCCCTACACAACAGGAACATGGGGGAACTCAATGAAGAGAAGCTGTATAGCCTCACTGTGATTTCCTGAAACCCACAGACTAACAGGAACAGTGCTGTGGGTAACTCTACCAATGGATCGGAGTTGAGTGGGGATACCTAATTCAGAAACTAGGGGAGCGTCCATAAAACTCTCATCCGCCCCAGAGTCAATGAGCACCCGGAGAGACTTAGACTGGTCTCCCCACAGCAGTTTCACAAAAAAAGGAGTGCGGTTGATGGGAATTGGAGGATTCTCAGTCTGGCTCACCAGAGTGCTTGTACCTACTAACAAAATATTTATCTTAACCGAGCAGGTGGCTATATAATGTCCCGCAGCCCCACAGTACAGACAACTGTTAGAACGTTTCCTAGGCAACAATCTAGCTCTGCCCAGTTGCATCTGGCTCACCTGTCACCGATGATAATGCTGTACTTTTATTTACACATTACATATTACACATTACAAAAAAACCATATTGAGATACTAAAGTGTGAAATGCAACTGGTGCACACTTATAAAAAACAATGACTTGTCACTGAGAGACTAGTCAGGATTGAGGGAAAGATAAACAGAGCAAAGTACAAAGAGATGATAACCTGCTCCAGAGTGCTCAGGACCTCAGACTGAGGCGAAGTTTCACCTACCAACAGGACAACAACCCTAAGCACACAGCCAAGACAATGCAGGAGTGGCTTCGGGACAATTTAATCAATTTTAGAATAAGAATGTAACATAACAAAATGTGGAAAAAGTCAAGGTGCCTGAATCATTTCCGAATGCACTGTACACCTGTCTGTCTACCCCTATTCTTTGTCACCCTGATAAAGGCTCTTGTAGCGGCAACGCGCCAGTAATCTTTTAAATTGTTGCTATAAAGCCGCAAACAATAAAGGATTTTACATTTTATTTCTGGAAGTTGGTTTGCAAAAAGGCTTTTTTAGCATTGTTTAATATCCAGCATCAACTTATTTTTGTTCTGTATTATTTCATGCCATGATCAAAGAGCACCTCATGGTATACAACTGTAACCAAATAAGTGCTTTATTCCTGTCTCTCTTCTTAATATGTTAGATCTTGATTACTGGAAGTTGTATTTAAATGTGTTATTTACAAACTAGCTAGCTGCTGAAAAATACAACTGTTCCACAAATTAAAACAGCACTCATCAATACATCTGAGCACAACATAAAGAAAATCTTTAATGTGACTACAATGTCTATGGACAAAGTAGAACGAACATTATAGTGTTATACATTTCAGTATGTACTCAGTCTCAGTGTCTGACATAGAGGAACTGAGCCTAATAATATCAAACAACAAAATGACTTCCCTCACTTACCTGACAGTCCAGTGAGGAAGAAAATAATGTGCAGGACAAGGAGGAGATGTGGAGCCATGATTGGATGAGAGAGAAATTCTCTGGTAGCTTTTATGTTTGAATGGGCACACTGGTGTGTGTCAGGGACCAGGGCACCCAGGCAACTAACTCTACTTCCTGATCTTCATGGATATCAGTTATTTAACTCTTCCTGTTTTAATGACATTGCAACCATGTGCCCTGTGCAAGACCTTGTGTAGTCAATGTTGAGCTGTTGAACCTGACCAAGGTGGGTTTGTAAATACATAGGTTGATTTATATGATAATTGCTTGTGGTTCGTTCCCTCAATACCCTGATAAAGTAATACATTTATAAACTCCTGTCCTGTGTTGGTCTGATATTCCTTTCTGATATTAATGAGGTCCCATACTGATTACAGTTAAATGAAAAGTAAAGTAATTAGTTACGTCCATCACACCATCCCCAAGAGTTTCCTGACTAGCAAGGGCAGTCTGTGTTTAATTTAATTGTTTATTAGAAACACAGATCATTGTGAGGGGATTTGTTTAGTCCCAGATTCCTTAGTTTAATGATGAGCTTCATGTGCACTATGGTGTTCAACGCTGAGCTGTAGTCAATGAACAGCATTCTCACATAGGTGTTCCATTAGTCCAGGTGAGAAAGGGCAGTGTGGATTGCGATTGATATTGCATCATCTGTGGATCTATTTGGGGCGGTATGCAAATTGGAGTGGGTCTAGGGTGTCCGGGAGGATGCTGTTGATGTGAGCCATGACCTGCCTTATAAAGCACTACATGGCTACTGACGTGAGTGCCACGGGGAAATAATTTAGGCAGGTTACCTTCGCTTCCTTGGACACAGGGACTATGATGGACACAGGGACTATGATACAATGTAGTGTAGTTTTGTTTGATAAAATACATTTTTATATCCTAACATGATCAATGTTGTATACAGCATTTTGCATGAATTCCAACTCTTTCAACTTGCAACTTGCAACAAAACAATCTTAACCTTGTTTCACCCAGTCAATTTCAGTTTCTGTGCAATCCTCAGACACTCTGGAAGGCAACCAAACTTTGTTTCATCATTCCATATTACGAATTGGCTTCACAACACCTCTTTTAGCCCACGAAGGGCAGACATCATTACGCACCAATGAGATGGGCTGTGTTCACTTGATTGACAGTCTCTTAGTCCAATGACCACCTATCGTTTTGAAACAAAGCTAGCTAGATAGCCAACTTTTCTGTAGAATGTGAATGCCCTTTGTTTGACAAGCAGCCATTATGCTTGAGCTGTGTGTAACGGTGATCATTCCTTACATTTTTGTGGAATACAATATATTAGTATAACCTATGTGTATGTTATTTTGGCTATGACATTGTGTGGCTGTGCATTTTTTTAATGTCTTATTGACTATTGATCCACATATTTCATTATATTGATTGTGTTCCCAATACTTTATAAAATATATATGTTTGTAGATATGTGTTGTTTATTTGATGTATTGATGCAGGGCTCATCCGTAAAATGATTGATGCAGGGCTCATCCATAAAATGATTGATGCAGAGCTCATCCATAAAATGATTGATGCAGAGCTCATCCATAAAATGATTGATGCAGGGCTCATCCATAAAATGATTGATGCAGGGCTCATCCGTAAAATGATTGATGCAGAGCTCATCCATAAAATGATTGATGCAGGGCTCATCCATAAAATGATTGATGCAGGGCTCATCCGTAAAATGATTGATGCAGGGCTCATCCGTAAAATGATTGATGCAGGGTTCATCCGTAAAATGATTGATGCAGGGCTCATCCATAAAATGATTGATGCAGGGCTCAACCCCTGCTAAAATAAAGGTAAAATCAAATAAGTAATAGTAAACTTGAGTTCTGACTGAATAAAAATAGTGGTAGACTCCACCATCCCCCACCTATTCAAACATAGGACCTGGATCCTCCAGTCTGACCCCTTGGCTTTCTCTGGCTCCACACCCACCCCACCTGGCCATCTAGGTGTGTGAAGGTCAGTGTCTTCTATATAGGGAAGCTAATGATCCATCATGTATGGCGTTCCTGGGAGTATGTAAACTTAAATGTTTTATTACCATAGCATTTTTGTATATTCTCTATAGTTATGTACTTGGGAATGTATCAATTGACCAATTCGGCCACTTGGGTACATTTGGGCAAACTCGTGAGGAACACCTGGAAGACTTGATACAAAATATTATGTAGAGCTCTCATCCAGTCTGAAACTTTGCACACCCACTGCTGCCCCTCTTGTGGACAACATCTAAATATTTTAGATGTTTTAAAGGATTTATGTAATAAAAAAAGCATTATTTTCTCATTAATTTTCCCCATAGGAATGGCGAACAAGGGGTTATTCACCAAAGGTAAGTCAAGCACAAAACATTCTTCAAGAGTTTCATTTCACAACACATACATATTTGAGTAGAATAATTATAATAAAATGAAACAAACATAATGTACAGATAAGTACACACATCAAGTATTTGTTATTGGTATAGTGTGGTATTTAGACACATTTTGGATATAGAAAAATACAATGTGTTGTTGGGAATAGAATCTGATACCCACATTTACAGCATGGCATACTGCACGTAGATCTAAGAATGAAGATGTATAGCTCTTACTCCCAGAGGGAATTAAATATTGAAAGTATACAAAAATGTAGAATGAAGGTTATGATAAAGAAAAATACATTTAAAACTAATGGCAGCTGCATGTTTGAGTAACTTTGCATTTAGTGCAAACTGTTGGTAAACTGGACCCTTTGATTGCTCCAGAAACAACTCTCTGGTTTCGATGCATCCTTGGTATCATCTTGATTTTGGTTTTCCTTGAACTTCACCACAGAAACGATGGTGCACAGGAGGAACAGCAGTGCATTACCAACTTTCACCAGGTAGAAGAATGTGTTCCAATCTGTAGAAGAATACAATTATTTTGTCATGTCATTATGAAAATTGCAGTCAGACAGAGACAGGTGTCCAGGGGGCACTTCCTGTATTTAACAAGAGGTAACATAAGCTATCACACTGTACTGTCCTTCTTCAGAATACTTCTTGCATATCTATTTATTTCTTAACCACTCAACATCTTAGTTTTCACATGTGTCAAAAGTTGCTGTAAAGTCATCCAAAGGCCTCCCTTAGGCAAGTCACAGGACACGCGCAAAGATATTGAACCTTGGTGAAGTGGTAAATGTTTCAGCAAGAACATTTAAGGAAGGTGTTTCATTTTGTATACACTCTATAGCTGAAAATAAAAAATACAGATTTCTTTGTAATTTGGGCAATTAAACGTATTATTGTTAACCCAGACACTTGTCTCTGCTCTGATCAGCCTTTCTAGTCAGGTGATCCACACCCTTACAGTATAACCAACTGTTTGGAAGGCTATTAACTCTAGGATAGGGGGACAGTCGCGTCTCACTTGGCCAAAAGCCAGGGAAAATGCAGAGCGGCAAAGTCAAATAAAATTATATAAAAATCAAACTTTCATTAAATCACACATGTAAGATACTAAATTAAAGCTACACTCGTTGTGAGTCCAGCCAACATGTCCGATTTTAAAAAGGCTTTTCGGCGAAAGCATAAGATGCTACTATCTGATGATAGCACAACAGTAAACAAAGAGAGTAGCATATTTCAACCCTGCAGGCGCTACACAAAACGCAGAAATAAAATATAAATCATGCCTTACCTTTGACGAGCTTCTTTTGTTGGCACTCCAATATGTCCCATAAACATCACAAATGGTCCTTTTCTTCAAATAATTCCATCCAGGGTAGCCTAGTGGTTAGAGTGTTGGACTAGTAGCCGGAAGGTTGCAAGTTCAAATCCCCGAGCTGACAAGGTACAAATCTGTCGTTCTGCCCCTGAACAGGCTGTTTCAAGGCCGTCATTGAAAATAAGAACTTGTACTTAACTGACTTGCCTAGTTGAATAAAGGAAAAATAAATTTATCCAAAATGTCAATTTATTTGGCATGTTTGATCCAGAAAAAAAACCGCTTCCAATTTGCGCAAAGTCACTACAAAATATCTCAAAAGTTACCTGTAAACTTTGCCAAAACATTTCAAAATACTTTTGTAATACAACTTTAGGTATTTTTAAATGTTAATAATCGATCAAATTGAAGACGGGTCTATCTATCTGTTTTCAATAGAGGACGAGAGGAAACTAACGCTACTTTTCTAGTCTTGCCCAACTCTCAACAGTGTTACCCTATTCCAATATGACCGTACTTCTTCATTGCACAAAGGAATAACCTCAACCAAATTCCAAAGACTGGTGACATCCAGTGGAAGCGGTAAGAACTGCAAACAAGTGCCTAATTAATATCGTTTCCCCATGAGAAGTCATTGAACAGACAGTGACCTCAAAAATAAATAATTCTGAATGGTTAGTCCTTGGGGTTTTGCCTGCTACATAAGTTGTGTTATACTCACAGACATGATTCAAACAGTTTTAGAAACTTCAGTGTTTTCTATCCAAATCTACTAATAATATGCATATCTTATATTCTTGGCATGAGTAGCAGGAAGTTGAAATTGGGCACGCTATTTATCCAAAAGTGAAAATGCTGCCCCCTATCCCAAAGAGGTTTTAAAGTTATGTGATATGCAGCACACTGAATACTGACCTCTGGTTCTTCTCTTGTTGCATCTCGTCAGTTCCCCAGCATGTAGAGGTCTATAATTATTATCATAGGTACACTTCAACTGTGAGAGACGGAATCTTAACCTCTCTAGGGTATGTGGGACGCTAGCGTCCCATCTGGCCAACATCCAGTGAGGTTGCAGAGCGCCAAATTCAAATCCAGAAATGCTCATTATAAAAATTCAGAAAACAAAACATATTTTACATAGGTTTAAAGATGAACTTCTTGTTAAACCAACCACAGTGACATATTTATAAAATGCTTTTCGGCGAAAGCATACCTAGCCCAGAACATACCTAGCCCAGAACATAGCCCAGTTGACAAATTATTACAAACAGTTACCAGCCAAGCAGAAGCGTTACAAAACTCAGAAATAGAGATAAAATGTATCCTTTACCTTTGATGATCTTCATATGGTGGCAATCAGAAGACATTCATTTACTCAATAAATGTTGCTTTTGTTCGATGAAGTCTCTTTATATCCAAAAACCTCAATTTTGTTAGCGCGTTTTCATTAGTAATCCACAGGCTTAAACTCAGTCAAAACAATCTGACAAAAAAATCTAAATTGTTTCTGTAAAGTTCATAGAAACATGTCAAACGATGTTTATATTCATTCCTCAGGTTGTTTTTTAGCCTAAATGATCTATATAATTTCAACCGGACAATAACGTTGTCAATATAAAAGGTAAACAAGAAATGCACATGCGCCTGAAAAAACTCTGCGTCACATTTGGGTCCACTCGTTCAGACTGGTCTTACTCCCTCATTTATAAGAATACAAGCCTGAAACGATTTCTAAAGACTGTTGACATCTAGTGGAGTCCTAAGTCAATGGATACTGTAATGGCATTGAATAGAAAACTACAAAACCAAAAAAAACTACTTCCTGAATGGATTTTTCTCAGGTTTTCACCTGCTAAATCAGTTATGTTATACTCACAGACACTATTTTAACAGTTTTGGAAACTTTAGAGTGTTTTCTATCCAAATCTACCAGTTATATGCATATCATATATTTTGGGCCTGAGTAGCAGGCCGTTTAATTTGGGCATGCTTTTCATCCAAAATTCCGAATGCTGCCCCCTACCCTAGAGAGGTTAAAAGTCATACAATGTCATTTTCTAGATTTTTGTTTTAGATTCCATCTCTCACAGTTGAAGTGTATCTATGATAAAATTGGTGTAGTTGGGGATGGGAATTTCAGAATTTTTGGTGGTCTTCCTAAGTCAGGATTCAAACACAGCTAGGACATCATGGTTGGCGGAGTGTGCTAAAGCAGTGAATAAAACAAACTTAGGGAGGAGGCTTCTGATGTTAACATGCATAAAACCAAAGCTTTTACGGTTACAGAAGATAACAAATGATAACGCCTGGGGAATAGGAGTGGAACTGGGGGCTCCAGGGCCTGGGTTAACCTCTACATCACCAGAGGAACAAAGGAGGAGTAGGATAAGGGTACAGCTAACGGCGATAAGAACTGGTCGTCTAGTGCATTGGGGACCGAGAATAAAAGGAGCAGATTTCTGGACATGGTAGAATAGATTCAAGGCGTAATGTACAGACAAGGGTATGGTAGGATGTGAGTAAAGTGGAGGTAAACCTATGCGTTGATGAGAGAGGTTTCAGGTCAATTAGGTACATGCAGGACCTGAGTTCGAGGCTGGGGCCGACAGGTAAACAAAATGAGGTACCATGTTATTGAAGCAGTCTAGGGGGCATCAGCTGTGTAGCCGAGTGATCATAGGGTCAAAAGAGCAGCAATAGGTGAGTCAGGGTGCTGCTCGGTAGTCGGGACACAGGCGTTAGCTAACAGTAGCCACTCGTTTGCAGCTAGCTAGCGGCAATGATCTGGAGTAATGATTCGGTGTAATAATCCAGAGCGGCAGGAATCCAGTGATATTTGTTTTTGTGATATTTGCTTTTGTTTGGGTCCTAATGCCCCCCTCATGCCCCCCTCAGCATTTAGCAACAATTGCATTTAATGGGCTAGTTTTGACACAAGGCTCTTATTCTATATTTATATAAAGAATAAAAAATAAATATATTTATTTGATATCCTTTATTGAAAAACACATGTACAGTTAAGTGTCAACATGGGCACAGTTTATTACAAGTACAAGACGTTCAGTCTATAAAATATGCAGATTAACAAGAGAGAACAATGAAGTAATGAGGACAAAGGGTTGGGACAGGTGACAAATAAAACAACTTTATATGTTACTCAATCTGGAGACTTTTGTTCTGATGCCCTAGTTCACTGAGATCATCCAGTATTTCCCCCAACATCTCGTCTGGTTCTTTGCGACCTACTGTATCTCTGGTGTTGGGCCACTGTGCTGTAGACCACATCATCTGGTTCTGCTGCCTGTAAAAGAGGAGGAAAATAAACACACACACACACACACACACACACGCGCGCGAATAACAAATCATCAACACAGTAGAGCAGCTTTTTATGTATGTGCCAATTCAAGTTCTGCTTTGCTGCTTTTCAAGACAGAAAACGTTTTCAATAAGACTAGCTGTGGTTATGTGTTTATTTAGTTTAATGTTTACCCTTTGTGCTGTCCTGTGCTGCATAGGAATCACAGTGCTGTACAAGTCACCATGTCTCTCAGGGTTTAGGTCCTATGTGGTGGAGGAGAGAGAGCAACATGATCACATGAACTCAGTGAGAGACAGACAATGTTAACTTTCACTTTGAGTTGGGTTGGTGTGGGCTGGGTTGAGTTTGAGGTGGGTTAAGTTGGTTTGCAGAGGGTTTAGGTTGGGTTGGAGGGGGTTGGGTTGAGTTTGAGGTGGGTTAAGTTGGGTTGCAGAGGGTTTAGGTTGGGTCATCTGGTTGGTCCACATAGAGTTCTGGATTACCTGAACACAATGATAGAGGCTGTGATTGGATGAGTCTGACAAAGAATACACCAATATATATATTGGCTACTTCCTAGCCACTACCTAGTAAGTTGAAACACTGGTTCAGTCACTGATAGTATGCACAATAGATGTCAACTAGAGCATACAGTGTGTTTGATGATGAAACAGCAACTTGTGATTCTATCAAACACATAGTCTGTTTTGACCCAGGAGGTGCACATAGATGTTTGTAATCTGCCAGAATAATATCCTCTATGGATTTAATTTGGTGAAAATATGTATGACTGCTTTGTAGAGGGAAAAGTAACACACTCATCAACAGAACAATTATGGTTCATAACTTTATGAGATATTACTGAGCACTACTGTTAATTCTGCTTTAATGGACACAGCAGTGTTTGGATCTCACCTGGAGGAAGATATCTGCAGTCTATCCCCATCATCTGCCTTGCTATTCCTCTCCACAATACACCAGTAATAATCAGAATCACTAAGACTAAGATTTGTCATGGTCACAGTGAAGACTAGCTGGCTGATGTCATCAGAGACTGAGGTCTTTCCACTGGTCTTAGGATGGTCAGTGCGTACTACAGTAGAGCAACCTAACCAATAATGTTCCCTACACCAGTATTTCACATCGTTTCTATATTTCTGATTATAGAGACATGGGATGATAATGGAGCCTCCTTGCTTTACAGACACATGACTCACTGTGGACACACTCTGTGTATCTGTAGACACAACAACAGAGAACACATTTAGATTATTTACATTTTATCCAGCTGCTCATAAGTCCCATCCGATGATCAACCAAACAATTTGACATACAGTGGGGCAAAAAAGTATTTAGTCAGCCACCATTTGTGCAAGTTTTCCCACTTAAAAAGATGAGAGGCCTGTAATTTTCATCATAGGTACACGTCAACTATGACAGACAAAATGAGAAGACAAATCCAGAAAATCACATTGTAGGATTTTTTATGAATTTATTTGCAAATTATGGTGGAAAATAAGTATTTGGTCACCTACAAACAAGCAAGATTTCTGGCTCTCACAGACCTGTAACTTCTTCTTTAAGACGCTCCTCTGTCCTCCACTCGTTACCTGTATTAATGGCACCTGTTTGAAATTGTTATCAGTATAAAAGACACCTGTCCACAACCTCAAAAAGTCACACTCCAAACTCCACTATGGCCAAGACCAAAGAGCTGTCAAAGGACACCAGAAACAAAATTGTAGACCTGCACCAGGCTGGGAAGACTAAATCTGCAATTGGTAAGCAGCTTGGTTTGAAGAAATCAACTGTGGGAGCAATGATTAGGAAATGGAAGACATACAAGACCACTGATAATCTCCCTCAATCTGGGGCTCCACGCAAGATCTCACCCCGTGGGGTCAAAATGATCACAAGAACAGTGAGTAACAATCCCAGAACCACACGGGGGGACCTAGTGTACGACGTGCAGAGAGCTGGGACCAAAGTAACAAAGCCTACCACCAGTAACCCACTACGCCGTCAGGGAGTCAAATCCTGCAGTGCCAGACGTGTCCCCCTGCTTAAGCCAGTACATGTCCAGGCCCGTCTGAAGTTTGCTAGAGAGCATTTGGATGATCCAGAAGAAGATTGGGAGAATGTCATATGGTCAGATGAAACCCAAATATAACTTTTTCATAAAAACTCCATGCAGAGGAGATCTGCATGGAGGAATGGGCCAAAATACCAGCAACAGTGTGTGAAAACCTTGTGAAGACTTACAGAAAACGTTTGACCTCTGTCATTGCCAACAAAGGGTATATAACAAAGTATTGAGATAAACTTTTGTTATTGACCAAATACTTATTTTCCACCATAATTTGCAAATAAATTCATAAAAAACCCTGCAATGTGATTTTCTGTATTTTCTTTCTCATATTTCTCTTTTCTCATCTTGTCATAGTTGAAGTGTACCTATGATGAAAATTACAGGCATCTCTCATCTTTTTAAGTGGGAGAACTTGCACAATTGGTGGCTGACTAACTACTTTTTTGCCCCACTGTAATTCTTGAAGTTGTGACTTTTGTTGAAAAATTTGGCAAACTCTGGTTGTAACACCACGTGTTTGTGACAACAGACAGTAATTGATACATGTAAGTGCTGATGTTGTCATGCCAAAGTCCAGCTATGAGTACAGAGGCAGCAATTAAAGTAGCTTTGACATGGAAATTACTACACCCCTAAACTATGGAGACAATCTATGGTTTCAATTAACATTTCTGTTTAATACATTTGTATATAGTAAAACATTTGACTGAAATGTTCTTGATATCTACCGTAATACATTGAATCCCACAAAAATGTTTGTGCAAAATGAGTTACAAGCACATTTGTTAAAATTGACATTGATAATAATATGTTAGTTCTCTTTTACTTGAAGTCTTACTTAAATGTGTTTCGCAACAACTAGAAATGTAGAACTGTTGAAAGGTATAACTGTTTCACAAGATAAATCATTAAAACGGCACCCATCAATCACAAATTGTAACCTTTATTTTACTTGGCAAGTCAGATAAGAACAAATTCTTATTTACATTGAGGGCGTAGGAACAGTGGGTAAACTGCCTTGTTCAGGGGGAGAACAACAGAAATTTAACTTGTCAGCTCAGGGATTCGATCTAGCAACCTTTCAGTTACTGGCCCAATGCTCTAACCACTAGTCCACCTGCCACCCTAATACTGAAATCCAAAATGTGACCACAATGTCTATGGGCAAAGTAGACAGAACATTACAAGTGTTATGACTTTCAGCATGTATTCAGTCTCAGTGTCTGACTTGGAGGAACTAAGCCTAATAATATCAAACAACAAAATGTCTTCCCTCACTTACCTGAGAGTCCGGTGAGGAAGAAAAGGATGCGCAGGACAAGGAGGAGATGTGGAGCCATGAGTGGATGAGAGAGAACGACTCTGGTAGTATTTATGTTTGTACGGACAAACTGCTGTGTCAGTGACCAAGGCACCCAGGCAACTGACAACTTCCTTATCCACATAGACATCACTTCTTCAACTCTCTTGTTTTAAAGACATAATGCAACCAGTGCCCTGTGCAAGACCTTGTGTGTTCACTGATGTTGAACAGTTGAAAACCTGACCAAAGCTGAAATGGTCAAAAGATTGTAAAAAGTCTGCTAATACATACATGCTGTATGTATTAGCAGACTTTTTACAATCTTTTGACCATTTCAGCTTTGGTCAGGTTTTCAACTGACCAAAGCTGAAAGTCATAACACTTGTAATGTTCTGTCTACTTTGCCCATAGACATTGTGGTCACATTATGGATTTCAGTATTAGGGTGGCAGGTGGACTAGTGGTTGATGCGTGCCGTTTTTAATGATTTAGCTTGTTTATATGATGATTATTTGTAGTTTATTCCCTATCCTCAATACACTGATAATCTAATGTATTAAACTCCTGAGTCCTGTGTTGGTCTGTTCCTGAGCTACGAATGCAGCCTTCACTGGTGTTACTGCTAAGAAGAACCTGTCAATATTACTGATCCATATTCTCACAGATCTTTATTAATGGTGTATGTCATATTGCTTGATTCAACCCATTACATCCTTGCTATAGCCATCGAATGAGTTACAATGGTACAGATATATGTAAAATGTCATTTATTTATATGTATATGTAAAAAACATTTTTTTTTAAATATCTGTACCATTGTGGTGCATTTTCTGTCCTCAGGAAAAATCTGTGTCTATTTAAAGCCTTTTGGAATCCACATTTTACACTGTTTAACACTGGATCAGTCGTCCTGGTCCCTTTGCAGAAAAACAGCCCCAAAGCATGATGTTTCCACCCCCATGCTTCACAGTAGGCATGGTGTTCTTTGGATGCAACTCAGCATTCTTTGTCCTCCAAACACGACGAGTTGAGTTTTTAGCAAAAAGTTATATTTTGGTTTCATCTGACCATATGACATTCTCCAAATCTTCTTCTGGATCATCCAAATGCTCTCTAGCAAACTTCGGACGGGCCTGGACATGTACGGGCTTAAGCAGGGGGACACGTCTGGCACTGCAGCATTTGAGTCCCTGGCGGCGTAGTGTGTTACTGATGGTACTCTTTGTTACTTTGGTCCCAGCTCTCTGCAGGTCATTCACTAGGTCCCCCCGTGTGGTTCTGGGATTTTTGCTCACCATTCTTGTGATCATTTTGACCCCACGGGGTGAGATCTTGCGTGGAGCCCCAGATCGAGGGAGATTATCAGTGGTCTTGTATGTCTTCCATTTCCTAATAATTGCTCCCACAGTTGATTTCTTCAAACCAAGCTGCTTACCTATTGCAGATTCAGTCTTCCCAGCCTGGTGCAGATCTACAATTTTGTTTCTGGTGTCCTTTGACAGCTCTTTGGTCTTGGCCATAGTGGAGTTTGGAGTGTGACTGTTTGAGGTTGTGGACAGGTGTCTTTTATACTGATAACAAGTTCAAACAGCTGCCATTAATACAGGGTTGATCATTGGGTTTACTTGATAGCTACCTACACAAATAGCTAGCTAGAACAAAGTGTTAATAAGATATTCATTTAAAAGGATTAAAAGCAATACACATAAGTTATCCAGTAGGCATCTACTGGTGGAGGACAGAGGAGCCTCTTAAAAAAGAAGTTACAGGTCTGTGAGAGCCAGAAATCTTGCTTGTTTGTAGGTGACCAAATACTTATTTTCCACCATCATTTGCAAATAAATTAATTAAAAATCCTACAATGTGATTTTCTGGATTTTTAATTCTCATTTTGTCTGTCATAGTTGAAGTGTACCTATGATGAAACTTACAGGCCTCTCTCATCTTTTTAAGTGGGAGAACTTGCACAAATGGTGGCTGACTAAATACTTTTTTTGCCCCACTGTATATACTACTCAAGAAACATGAAGATAAAAAAAACTGAAGTATAACAATTTATAACTGAAAGACTATAAAGACTCTTTGGGCTAGGGGGCGGCATTTTGACATCCGGATGAAAAGCATGCCCAAAGTAAACTGCCTGTTACTCAGGCCCAGAAGTTAGGATATGAATATAACTGGTAGGCTTGGGTAGAAAACACTCTGAAGTTTCTAAAATCCTGCCTGATTGCAGTTCATAGGTCTTCCACTAGATGTCAACAGTCTTTAGAAAGAGTTTCAGGCTGTTTTTTTTTTAAATAAGGGAGAAGTTGTATTTTTTCTAGGTGGCTCCCATTTTGTCTGTAGTGTTTCCAAGCATGTGGAGGAAAGCGCGTTCTTTGTTATTTATCTCCGGTAAAGACAATAACAATTCTCTGTCTTAAATGTTATCGTTTATATGCGTATTAGGGTACCTCGGGTTTGATTATAAACTTTGATTGACTTGTTTGGATAAGTTTATTGGTAACGTTTGGAATTAATTTTGTATGCATTTTGAAGGAGGGAAATCGGTGGATAATTGACTGAAGCGCGCCAGTTATACTGAGTTTTTATGGATATACAGAAGGACATTATCGAACAAAAGGACCATTTGTAATGTAACTGAGACCTTTTGGAGTGCCAACAGAAGAAGAGCTTCAAAGGTAAGGCATATATTATATCGCTATTTCTGACTTTCGTGTTGCAACTGCCTGGTTGAAATATGATTTGTCATGCATTTGTATGCGGGGTGCTGTCCTCAGATAAACGCATGGTTTGCTTTCGCCATAAAGCCTTTTTGAAATCTGACACCTTGAATTAACAAGAAGTTAAGCTTTATTTTGATGTGTAACACATATTTTCAAGAATGTTAAATATTTGAATTTAGTATTTTTGAATTTCGCGCTCTGCAACTACACCAGATGTTGGCCAGGTGGGACTTCACCGTCCCACGTATCCGTAAGAAGTTTTAAGATCCCATTTAAATATGTCCACAGTTTCGTCCCCCTTCCGGTTGTCTTGGAGGCTATTCTAAAAGCATGGGGCATAGTAACTAAAAGCTGCCTCTCCATTCCTCTTGGTCCTAGGCTTTGGGATAGTTAAAAGGCCAGTCCCAGAGGACTTGAGGGACCTACTGGGTTCACAACTTAAAAGCATGTCTGATATGTATTGGGGTGCACAATCGTGGATTGACTTGAAAACCAAAAGAAGAATCTTAAAATGAAAATCTAAAATTCACAGGCAGCCAGTGCAGAGACTTTAAAACCTGTGTGTGCTCTCCCTCTAGGCTTGGTCAGTGCCCATGCTGCAGCATTCTGTATGTTTTGCAGTTGCCCAATGGCTGTCTTGGGTAGACCAGACACGAGAGCATTATAGTAGTAAAGCCTGCTTTTAATAAATGCACGGATGAGTCTCTCTGTATCAGCCTGAGATAGAAACGTCCGCACCTTTGCAATGTTCCTCAGTTAGTAAAAAGCTATTTTGGTCAAATTCCTAATGTGTATTTCGAAATTTAGTTCGGAATCTAAAATGACACCTAAGTTTTAGACCTGGTTTTTTATCTCTATTGCTCTGAATAAAAATGTGCGGCCAGATTCTCTCTCTGTGCTTTGGCACCAATAATAAGTACCACGGTCTTGTCGTGATTTAGCTGGAGAAAGTTGTGAGAAATCCAAATATTTAATCACTAATACAGTCTAATGATTTATTTGTGGAGCTAAAATCCTCTGGTGACACAGAAACGTAAAGTTGTGTATCGCCTGCGTAGCAGTGAAAATCAATGTTGTGCTTTCTGATGACACTGCCAAGGAGTAACATACAGCGCATTCGCAAAGTATTCAGAACCCTTCACTTTTTCCACATTTTGTTACGTTACAACCTTATTCTAAAACGGATTGAATTATTTTTTTCCTCATCAATCTACACACAATATCCCATAATGAAAAAGTGAAAACAGTTTTTTTTAGCAAATGTATTATGTAAGAATTCAGACCCTTTGCTATGAGACTCGAAATTGAGCTCAGGTGCCTCCCGTTTCCATTGATCATCCTTGAGATGTTTCTACAATTGATTGGAGTTCACCTGTGGTCAATTAAATTGATTGGACATGATTTGGAAGGGCACACACCTGTCTAAATAAGCTCCCACAGTTGACAGTGCATTTCAGAGCAAAAACCAAAAAAAAAAAAAAAAAACCAAGCCATGAGGTCTAAAGAATTGTCCATAGAGCTCAGAGACAGGATTGTGTCGATAAACAGATCTGGGTATGGTTACTAAAAATGTCTGCAGAATTGAAGGTCCCCAAGAACACAGTGGCTTCCATCATTCTTAAATTGAAGAAGTTTGGAAACCACTAAGATTCTTCCTAGATCTGGCTGCCCGGCCAAACTAAGCAATCGGTGGAGAAGGGCCTTGGTCAGGGAGAAGAGTACTCTGACAGAGCTCCATGGTTCCTCTGTGGAGATGAGAGAACCTTCCAGAAGGACAACCCTCTATGCAGCACTCCACCAATCGGTACTTTATATTAGAGTGGCCAGACGGAAGCCACTCCTGAGTAAATGGCACATGACAGCCCGCTTGGAGTTTGCCAAAAGGCACCTAAAGGACCCTGACCATGAAAATTCAAGATTCTCTGGTCTAATAAAACCAAGATGGAACTCTCTGGCCTGAATGCAAAGCGTCACGTCTGGAGGGAACCAGGCATCATACCTATGATGAAGCAAGTTGGTGGCAGCATCATGCTGTGGGGATGTTTTCAGCGGCAGGGACTGGGAGACTGGTCAGGATCAAGAGAAAGATGAACGGAGCAAAGTATAGAGAGATCCTTGATGAAAATCTCAGACTGGGGCAAAGGTTCACCTTCCAACTGGACAACAACCCTAAGCACACAGCCAGGACAACACAGGAGTGGTTTCTAGACAAGTCTCTGAATGTCCTCTGAATGTCCTAACCAGAGCCCGGACTTGAACCCAATCGAACATCTCTGGACAGACCTGAAAATAGCTGTGCAGCAACGATCCCCATCCAACCTGGCAGACCTTGAGAGGATCTGCAGAGAATAATGGGAGAAACTCCACAAAAACAGGTTTGCCAAGCTTGTAGCGTCATACCCAAGAAGACTCGAGGCTGTAATCACTGCTAAAAGGGCTTCAACAAAGTAATGAGTAAAATGTCGGAATACTTATGTAAATGTGATATTAATGTTTAACATTTTTAATACATTTTGTAAAATATCTAAACTGTTTTTGCTTAGTTATTATGGGGAATTGGGTGTAGGTTGAAGAGGAACCATTTTTATTTCATCCATTTTAGAAAAAGGCTGTAACGTGATAAAAAGGGAATAGGTCTGAATAGTTTCAGAATGCACTATAAAATAACAAAGACATTTGTGATCTCATAACAGCAATATTCAACTGTAAATGGATTTAAATCTTTGATACAAAAGGGACAAGTAACATGCAACAGGTGGTCCATGCAACATTACTGAGCACTATTCATTCTCCATTACTGGATATGCAAGTAGTGCATCTTACCTCTAGTAACAGATATTGAACCCCTTCATCTTTCCTTCTCTTCTCCACAATACACCAGAAATAATTATCTCCAAGAGGACTTATACTCTTCAATGTCACAGTGAAGATTTGCCGGTTGATGTCATCAGAGATTGAGGTCTTACCACTGGTTTTAGGATGGTCAGTGCGTATTACAATAGAGCAACAAAGCAAACTACCCTACACCACTATTTCACAGGGTTTCTACATCTCTGATCAGAGAGACATGGGATAGCGATGGAGCCTCCTTGCTTCACAGACACATGGCTCACTGTGGACGCACTCTGTGCACCTGTAGATACAACAACAACACAAATATTTTACACAACAAGTCACACCAGGGGCCTGTTGCACAAAAGTAGAATTAAGACATCCGGGATAAATGACTCAGCTGAGCTCAATGAAGCCAAAACATGTGCGTCCAGGCTTAATTGGTTGCACAAAGACCAAGCCAGGATGAGCTGACACGGATTCATTAAGCCAGGTGAAACCAATCCTGGATAGGTGCGCGCTCACGGCTCACTCAAATAGACCCGCCACAGATCACAGATTAACTGATTTACCATGGCAACTAGAGCCGCGTACTTTTCCCCGTCGGAAGCACAAATCCTCATGGAGGCATACGAGGAGGTAAAAGATATAATTAAGAAGAAAGGCAACACCGCCACAGTGATAAAGCAAAGAGAAAAAGCGTGGCAAAGTATTGCAGACCGCCTGAATGCGTAAGTAGTGCACAATTACACACTCACCGCTCCGCTGAAACATCACAATTACAATTCAAATATTTAATTCACATCTCCAAAAATGCAGTTGTACTGTAATTATGAAACGGTTAATTTTTTTTATTGAAATGCACTGCAGATATGAGTGAAATTGTGTAAAGTAACTCCATCACACTGTATAAAGCTATGATAAAAATTTTGATATTTTTACTGAAAACAAGACAAAAATACCAAGTAATTTTTTGCAGTGTGACTCCATTAAGTGTGTGTGTGTGTGTGTGTGTGTGTGTGTGTAGATTAAACATGAACGGGCCAAAACGGACATGGCAGCAGGTCAAAATCAAATACAAGAACATTCTGCAGAATGGTATGGTCCCTGACTAATATTTAACAAAGCACAAGCATATATTGTACCCAGAAGGTGCCTGCTCACACATTGTCTGTACTGTTTTAGCAGTGAAAAAGAATACCCACAGACAAGGCACGGGTGGTGGGTCACCAAAGGCTGACCTTACCCCAGCAGAGGACATGGCCTTGGAGCTAAATAAAGGCAGGCCCGTCTTAGAGGGGATCCCTGGGGGGAAAGAGACGAGCATAGGTTCCTCCCAAGATGCCACCCGCTTCATTCAAGGTATGTCCTTCCATCTCTACATGGGATACAACCACATTCATATTGAATCAATTTGGACTGTCTGACTTTGGTTTACCTATTGCCTTGCAGTGTCTGGCAGCACTGTGTTCCTGTTAGAGCCACCAGCACAAGCACCAGACGATGCTGATCCAGTGAGTACTCCATCAAAGGCATACTGTAGGCCTGGCATGTCTTGTCTACTAGCTTCAATATGAATCCGATTAAATGTGATAGGGTGAAGGCCCCAGTGCAGCAGCAACAGCACATGATGGAGACGATGATGAGGAGGAGACCATCTCTCTGGATTCCAGAAGGCATGAGGTATCATGTTAAGACTGTGAAAGTACTATTTACTCTACAATGGTGAGGAGTCCTCATCAAAATCAAAAAATCTAATTTCTTTTACAGGACCCAGATGCTATACAGTGGGAAAACCAGCCTGGCAACATAGTGCGTATTAATAAAAGGACACCACATCCTGCCAAATTCCAGCTGCGCTAATTGTATTGTGTTCACAGAGCTCACAAGCTATCAGAAAGTTGTATGGCAACCACCTCCGGTGCCAAATAGAACTGGCAGACATAGACATTCAGTACAAGAAGAAAAAGATGGAAAATCTTGCACTGGAGTTCGAAATAAAAAAGAGGACAATTAGGAAACTGGACCTTGAAATAAAAAAACTTGAGAGGGAGGTGAGATATGCCTTCAATGTACACTGTATGCTAACTGTAACACAAATGTATTAATCATTATTTTTCTTTCCTCCCCCAGCTCCAAGAAGATGACACAGCTCAAAATAAAAATTAGGTATATTCTCGTAAAGTCAAGTGAGCCATGACATATGAGCTCTTATTGTGAGCACACAGGACGGTGGCATCTTTCTAAGGTTTTTTTTATTTTCCCAGCAATCAGTACAACCAAGTCATCGTTATAAGGCATCGCCCTCTTTTGCCCACCCCCCCAGCACCAGGTGTGGCCACTAGCCTATATGAAGGCCCAAAATTGTGTGTTCCTTTCTGCTCTGACAATGGCATGCCCATTCGTGCGAGATGTGGTGGATGAAGAAGCACTTGTGCTGAGGAGAGCCTTCAGGTGAGAAAGGGTCTTCAGGGACCGGTTGGACCCACTGGCCTTCCCTGATGACCATCTATATGAAAGATACAGGTTTTCTGCAGATGGCATCAGGTATCTATGCAGACTACTGGGTCCCAGGATTAAGCACCGCACTGCACGGAGCCATGCACTGAGTGTGGAGCAAATGGTTTGTGTGGCCTTGCGCTTTTTTGCTAGTGGAGCCTTCCTGTACTCAGTGGGGGATGCAGAACAGCTGAACAAGGCCACAATTTGCCGCACAATAAGGAGTGTGTGTCTGGCTATCAAAGCATTAGCAGATGTCTTCATCTCCTTCCCTGGCCACAGAAGACTCTGTGACATCAAAGAGGAGTTCTATAGGATTGCAGGTAAGAGGATCTACAAATTACAGGACAACTGTTAACACATAGTAGGATACTCATTACTTTGTGTGACAGGTTTCCCCAATGTCATTGGTGCAGTGGACTGCACACACATAAGGATAAAAGCCCCCTCAGGTGCCCATGAGGCCGATTTTGTGAATAGGAAATCCTTTCACAGCATTAATGTTCAGGTGAACATAACTTTTTGATATTGTCCATTGACGAACACTCTGCATTGCCAGTGATGTGCATTGATTGGTGTAATATTCCTCATCTTATGATTTCAGATGGTCTGCAATGCTGACTGTGTGATCAGCAATGTTGTGGCAAAATGGCCTGGCTCAGTCCATGACTCCAGAATCTTTCGGGCCTCTGAAATCTATCAGTGCCTATCACAAGGTAAGCCACACAACCCCTATTTATAACCATCATGGCTGTGTCAAGAATATCACTGTGTTTATGAGGTAGTAATGATGAGATTTTGTGTTGACAGGTGAATTCTCTGGTGTGTTGCTGGGAGACAGGGGGTATGGCTGCCAGCCTTTTCTCCTGACACCTTTCACAGACCCCCAGGAAGCACAGCAGGCCTACAACCATGCCCATGCCAGGACCAGGGCCAGAGTTGAAATGACCTTTGGCCTCCTGAAGGCACGCTTTCACTGCCTTCACAAATTAAGGGTCAGCCCTGTTAGGGCATGTGATATTACTGTGGCTTGTGCTGTCCTTCACAATGTGGCCTGCCTGAGGAAGGAGAGGGCCCCCAGAGTGCCACCAGCCATGGACTGGGACAATCCGGCAATCTTCCCTGATGACGACAGTGGTCGGCTGCTGAGGGACCAATATGTGTTGAATTATTTTAGTTAGTATGTGTGCTTTCAATTTTGGTTAAATATGTCCTGCGGTGGCAGAGGAATTTGGGTTTTTTTGGGTTCGTTTTTTGACGAATTTGGCCTCTTATGATGTTTGTGCGGTATACTGTGTGTAATACAAGGCTGCAGGGAGGCTACTGCATCCATTCATTTGTCTGTTCAGTTGATGTGTATGGATTTGTCCTGCATTTATTTTAGTGTGCAGACATGCAGGGTGTGTTATACACATTCAAAGGTCTGTATATGTATCATTTTGTATAATATGCTTAGATTCTGTGCTTTCCATCTTGTAGAGTCACTGTGACTTCAGTTTTGAAAGGAGCTGATGGTTTACCTGCTTTGTTTTGTCCTTATTCAATAAAGGAACATAATGTTACACATTGTGTTTTTATATTCATATGGAATGTGTATTTGTTTATATGACAGAGTACTAGGGCCACACTGAAGAAAAAGGATAAAGTCATAAATTTATGAGGCTGGTTCTTTCTGCAGAAAAGCTACATATTGTTTTTACAGTTTTGATACTTATGACAATGTGATACTTAATATTCTGGCACATCAGCATGTCTTTGTTTATGAAACCATACTGAAGTACAATTTCACGAAATGCCCCACATCTGTCATTTTAACAACTGTCCTCCTTTAAAACAACTGGTTACAATATTATGACTTGTGTTTTTTTCCCCTCTGTGGCCCTAATATTCTAGCATTTTATATATAGCCTTATAGTCTATGGGAAACTGTAAATTATCTAATGATAGCAACATCATCTAAAAATCATTTTTTATCCAAAATCATTGAAATTAATGATCACAAACGTTTAAATAACAGTGGGTCTAGTTATATGTGATAACAATGTATAGTGAGCAGTGAAATAACTATTGGTTTCCATTTGTGGTGACTGCTGACTGACATTAGGGATGAGATTAAATAGATCCTGGAATTTAGCCTGGTCTGGAGCAGGCTAGCTCCACAGAATAAATCTCCATGGTAATTTATACCATAACATATCCTCCTGCCCCCTATCCATCTTTAGTGCAACCGGATTACGGATCAATTGAGCCAGGATCACCAAGATATCCTGGCTTAATCCCTTATCCTAGTTTTGTGCAACAGGCCCCAGCTGATCAGCCAAATTACGTTGCAATGTAAAAAATAAAAACAATTTGGCAAAATGTGGTTTTGACAGCAGATAATGACTGAGATATCAACCGAAAGTGCTGATGTTGTCACACCCAAGTCTAGCCATGATCAGAGGCAACACTTTGACCATTAAAATCATACTTATCTTTGACATACTACACCCCAAGACTAAAAAGATAATCTCTAGTTTCAAGTAATTAATAGTGCTGTTTGAAAATAACTGATTTGAAGTTATTGGAATATTTTTTATTGAAACATACTCTGAATGGTTGTTCTGATACTGTACTACTGTAGTACAACCTTGAACATGTCAAAACATGAATCCTGCATAAAATGAATCCTGCAGAAACCATTTGTCATTAAACACATACAGTACCAGTCAAAAGTTTGGACACACCTACTCATTCAAGGGTTTTTCTTTATTTGCCATATTTTCAACATTGTAGAATAATAGTGAAGACATCAAAACTATGAAATAACACAATGGAATCATGTAGTAACCAAAAAAGTGTTAAACAAACCAAAATATATTTTAGATTTTAGATTATTCAAAGTAGCCACCCTTTGCCTTGATGACAATTTTGCAAACTCTTGGCATTCTCTCAACCAGCTTCATCTGGAATGCTTTTCCAACAGTTTTGAAGGAGTCCCCATATGTGCTGAGCACTTGTTGGCCTCTTTTCCTTCACTCTGCTGTCCAACTCATCACAAACCATCTCAATTCGGTTGAGGTCGGGTGAGGCCAGATCATCTTATGCAGCACCATCTCTCTCCTTCTTGGTCAAATAGCCCTTACACAGCCTGGAGGTGTGATAGGTAACTGTCCTCTTGAAATACAAATGATAGTCCTCCTAAGCGTAAACCAAATGGAATGGCTTATAGCTGCAGAATGCTGTGGTAGCCATGCTGGTTAAGTGTGCCTTGAATTCTAAATAAATCACAGACAGTGTCACCAGCAAAGCACCCCCGCATCATCACACCTCCTCCTCCATTCTTCACGGTGGGAACCACACATGCGGAGATCATCCATTCACCTACTCTGCATCTCAAAAAGAGACGGCAGTTGATACAACTTTGAAATTGTAATATTTCCTTGGGAAAGTAAAGCGGACATAGTACGGGAGCGTCACTATGGGCGTAGTATGAGAAAGAAAAATATGTTTTATGGAGTTACCTGTTTGGAAGGTGACATGACTAAGGCTCCAGAATTGGGGGATGGTAGGAAAAGGTGGCCGGTAAAAATGGGATGGCAATTGTATATTGGTCAGGATGCCCTATCCAAGGTGGAATGTGTCTGGTCCTGCCATATGATGGTAGACAGTCACATCCCCTGGAGAGGGTAAGGGTGAGCAAAAAGGAGATGTAACTCAGTCAGGAGGGTTTAAGGAGAAAATCAGAAATCTCTTTAGAAAACCCCCCTCTGACCCCCAGAGAAATAAACCAGGCCCTGGAGAGGGCACAAGTAGACAACAGAGCACAGGACAGAGCAGGTCACCAATATGGAAAGCAGCCACCCTGATAAAAATAAAGAATAAATATATGTTCTAACCCCCAGCCTCCCCTGTTTCCACAGGAAACATGAGACTGGGGGAATATAGGACCAAGCACTGAGAATGTAAAATCGGCTGGTGCTGGTGGGTAAGTGCCCTTTCCACTATAGTCCTAGTACCATTAGCTTTATTTCTTAGGACTGGTACTAAATGTAGTACACTTACAAGAGGAACAAGCAGATAGACAAGGCTTAGAGGTGTTTCAACAAGAATGTGAATCCTCCCTAACGGTATTTAGAGCTTTTATAAGACATAAGGCATAGCAAATATCAATATCAAGATTCTGGAGTTAGAGAAAGAAATGCTTGTCCTAGGATCCAATATGCAGACCATGTGTCTAGGCCGGGCATTAGGCCCAAAGATTAACTAACTCCCGTGCATCACTTTGGATACGCTTTTCTGGTTCCATGGCCTTATGCTACAAAAGTGGAATACTAGTCAGGACACCATGCAATGTGGGGAACCGGAACTGAACGAGACAGTGACCACCAACATGACCCTGGTAAGTATAACAAGACCGAATACAAACAGTGTAGCTATTCCCTCCGCAAGGCAATCAAACAAGCTAAGTGTCAGTATAGAGACAAAGTAGAATCTCAATTCAACGGCTCAGACACAAGAGGTATGTGGCAGGGTCTACAGTCAATCACGGATTACAAAAAGAAAACCAGCCCCGTCACGGACCAGGATGTCTTGCTCCCAGGCAGACTAAATAACTTTTTTGCCCGCTTTGAGGACAATACAGTGCCACTGACACGGCCCGCAACCAAAACATGCGGACTCTCCTTCACTGCAGCCGACGTGAGGAAAACTTTTAAACGTGTCAACCCTCGCAAGGCTGCAGGCCCAGACGGCATCCCCAACCGCGCCCTCAGAGCATGCGCAGACCAGCTGGCTGGTGTGTTACGGACATATTCAATCAATCCCTATCCCAGTCTGTTGTTCCCACATGCTTCAAGAGGGCCACCATTGTTCCTGTTCCCAAGAAAGCTAAGGTAACTGAGCTAAACGACTACCGCCCCGTAGCACTCACTTTCGTCATCATGAAGTGCTTTGAGAGACTAGTCAAGGACCATATCACCTCCACCCTACCTGACACCCTAGACCCACTCCAATTCAATCTCCAACTCAATCATCAAGTTTGCGGACGACACAACAGTGGTAGGCTTGATTACCAACAACGACGAGACGGCCTACAGGGAGGAGGTGAGGGCCCTCGGAGTGTGGTGTCAGGAAAATAACCTCACACTCAACGTCAACAAAACTAAGGAGATGATTGTGAAGCTGTTAGTGAGCTGTGGAAATTGGGGATCATTGGCACCACAGCCGTTAAAAGACTATGGGTTGGACGGCGTGGTCTTATCCCAGAGCACCTGGGTGTGCCTGAACTGCATAAAACCAGAGCAAGCGTATCAGATAAATAGGCAAGATAGAATAGGCAATAGAAATAGTTACCCAGGGGTAATCACCAGCTACGGACCAGGGAGACAAGTACTGGGGAGAGAGAATGTAGCCACAGTATGGCTCAGGGGAGACCCGGCAAAACAAATAGTGTATCAAGCCGATGACGATTGGCCAGTACATAAGGCCAGTTTTAGATACGGACCTCTAGGGTTTGAGATGGGGGGGACACGGGAGATAACTACTGATAATCAGAATCACCTGTCAACACAGGCTGTCTTAGACTTAGAGTCAGACACAGAGAACCTTTGGTCTAAAAAAAGTAAGGAGGAGTTACTTAGACAGGAGGGATTTAAAAAACCAAAAGGATGGCAGATTTACCAGACACTCACTGGCAAGGGGAGAGAAGGAATGGGTACGACTAGACTGTAACAGGTGGGAGTTAGTAAACACAGACGGATGTCCAGTGGAAGGACTCAGAAGACATCAGTCTGTCTCAAGGGTGAGGCTTCATGTTCTAACCCCGGATATGACCTATGTAGAACAGAGAATGTGGCAAAAGGCAGAGATACTCAGGGTAGAAGGATGGTTGGGAGGTGAATGGCACCTGCTGGAGGCCTCTGCTAGCACTCAAGGGCAGAACAAGGGAAGAAGCAAGAGACTCCCCCAGAGGGAGAGGCTCAGAATCCAAAGGTAGAGAGAAAGGCTAGGGATTATGAGAAGGACCAGCACAGAGGGAGAAAGAAGAGGGGTGAGGAAGTTCTGTCCAAAAGAGTGGAAGAAGCAGTATTGCTGGCTGAAGAGCTAAGTAAAGTATGTTTTAATCTACAGAAAGGCTTTAAGGGGGCCTAGTGAAGACAGTCCGCCCCCCAGGAACAGGAAGACATGGAGAAAAAGTCGAGACTAACCCCCTGCTTTCCCAAAACATAACATGAAGAAGAAAGAGTGGAGGATGAAGAAGGGAGTAGTGGAAATCAGACCTGCCCATATCTAGAGGATATAGGGGATCAAACCTGTTTCAAATAGAGAACTTTTACAGGAAACACCCCTCATGCAGAGGATGGGTTAGACCATCAGGGAATATGTATCAGGGGGAAGTGTTGTTGTGGAAAAGCATGGGGGGGTAGGTTAGATAAGTGCGGTAGTTGTGGGATAAAGGTAGCGGGATACTTACATGGACACCTTAGTTTAAAGGGAAACACAACAGAAAGCTGTTGCTGGAGGTGTTTGACCAGGGCCCAAAGCTGGCCAATGCAAAATGTGTTTGTTAATCAAAATGGGGTATTAATTAAGGACGTAATACCCATGGAATTAACGCTCAGACATAATGGAGCAGTAGTTCCCTGGGATCCGTTTACTGGGAAAGTAGTATGAAGTATGAAGGGTTTAACGAGAGGAGTGTATTATACAGGCTGGACCTTCCCAAGAGATGGCAGGAGGCCACTTCAACGCATGTAGTAAATGTATGAGAATAACCACTGAAGTAATTAGCCACCCAGGTGGGGGAGCTCGAGGAAGGAAATCATTGTGCACAACTTGCTTTTGTAAATTGCCTGGACACAGAGCAGGTGGGGAAATGTTTTGGTGTAGTCCCATGGAGCCATGGAGATAAGATGTAGAGTTTATAGAGATAGCAAAAATGGGACGCTCAGTGACAAACAGTAATGAAGAATAGTATGCATGTGCTTCAGAGATATGTTTATCAAGCTGATCTAAAATGGTTAATAGGAGTGGTGTTAAATTGGGATGGATTCATGTTAGGGTCAGTTGTCATTAGTGAAACAAACAAATATGACAAAAAGGCAAAGAAAAGGGACCCGGAGAGGAGTCCTCAAAGCCCTGGAGAGGGTGATGCGGTAGCACAAAAAAGGACTCTGAGGACACCTCCTTTGCTGGGTCCGCACACACCTTCACCACCGGCTCCGCCTCTTAAGTGGTTCAATGAGGTACCTTACGTTCAAGTACCGCCCCCAGATGAGGAAGAAGGCGAGTCATCGACAAAACAAGAAAAAGCTAAACCAACAGTAGAATGTGACTGGGTTAACCTGATGCAAGATTTGGGATAAAAGGATGCATATACACTGTCACTGGTGATAGTTTCACAGTGGCATTTCACAGTGACACTTTCACAGTGACAGCTTGCCTCATCTAAAAATGTGTCGGTGTGATGTGCCAGTGCGACATGTCAAACTGACCCTTTACAGGAATAGCTAGCCGCAAGATTAGAATGTGCCTCAGAGCATGGGTTGACTTGGTCCTGAAGAAAGAGTATATAAGAAGCATGCTTTCAATGGAAAGGTGTGATAGTGCTACTTGATTTATCACTGACAGACAGCTCGTGATACTTCAACTATCATCAACCTAAAAGGTGATATCTGACTTTCATACTCTAGAACAATTGTAGTATTGTAGTATTTATAATACTACAGTATTATAAATATTTAACTTTCATAAAATCACAAATGTAATACATCAAAATAAAGAAGCTTAACTTCTTGTTAATCCAGCCGCTGTGTCAGATTTTAAAAAGGCTTTACGGCGAAAGCACACCATGTGATTATCTGAGGACAGCGCCCAGCATACAAACACATGAAAAGCATATTTCAACCAAGCAGATGTGACACGAAAGTCAGAAATAGCGATATAAAAAATGCCTTACCTTTGATGATCTTCTTCTGTTGCCACTCCAAAAGGTCCCAGTTACATCATAAATGGTCCTTTTGTTCGATAATGTCCTTCTTTATATCCATAAAAACTCAGTTTAGCTGGCGCGCTTCAGGCAATAATTTACCCAGTTTCCCTCCATCAAAATGCATACAAAATGAATCCCAAACATTACCAATAAACTGTTCCAAACAAGTCAAACAACGTTTATAATCAAACCTTAAGTATCCTAATATGTAAAGAAAAGATACAATTTAAGACGGAGAATCGTTATTGTCTTTACCGGAGGAAAATACCAAAGAACGTGCTCTCTTCCACGCACTTGGAAACGCTACAGTCAAAATGGGAGCCACCTAGAAAAATGACAATTTCTGGCTCATTTTTCCAAAAAACAGCCTGAAACTCTTTCTAAAGACTCTTGCCATCTAGTGGAAGCCCTTGAAACTGTAATCTGGGAGGACTTGGCCTTACAATAAAAGTGATAACCATTGAAAACAGTGGTAGGCTGAATTTTTCTTTTGGGGGGTGGTAGGCTGAATTTTTGTGGGCCCCCCCCCCACCCCCCAAAATAAAAATTCAGCCTACCACTGTCCTGTTTGTCCTCGGGGTTTCGCCTGTCATATCAGTTCTGTTATACTCAGACATAATTTTAACAGTTTTAGAAACTAGAGTGTTAGAATGTTTCCTATCCAAATCTACCAATTATATGCATATCCTAGCTTCTTGGCCTGAGTAACAGGCAGTTACTTTGGGCACGCTTTTCATCCGGGCTTCAAAATACTGCCCCCTAACCAAGAGAGGTGATAGGAGTTAAGCCAGTGCAGACAACACCTATGGGACTGCTTGAGATATATTTTCCCTACCATGTGAGACATGAGTAGACTATCTGACTATAAATTTGGACCCAACTCAGATTTCAGAGATTGGATAGATAACCTGAAACAGATATGGCTTGAGGAATTGGGAGAGCGCCATGACCATTCTGAAGCCACCGAGAACATGTTTGATGACAGAACCTGCCGCATCCTTCCAGAAAAAGTACAGTATAACTGAGGGATGTCGTGGGCTGGGATAGAAAGGTGGGTGGGGAACACAATGATTATATGAGACACCACTGCCAGAACTGGCTTTGTGATAAACAAGCAAAGAAATCAGGAAAATTGGGGCTTGATGGTGCAGTAAAAAAGGCCTAATTGGCTCAATTGGAGAAGAGGAATAAAGGAGGTGAGCCTGACATGGTGATGATGAACACTCCTGCTCCTACAGCAACCCCAAGTGGACCTGCGCCGCAACCACAGCCCATTGTGCCTTTTGTACAATTTCCCTCTCAGACCTATGGAAACCCACAACCATGTGGCCCACCATCACCCAGAATGCCATCTATGCAATGCTGGGGGTGTGGACAATTTGGACACATGAGGAACCAATGTCCACAAAATCCTCAATATCAAGGATGGGTAATAACACCTGGAGTGAACCGAAGAGGGAGAGGAAATTTCAGAGGAGGAAACAGGAGGATACCAACAACAAGGTGGGTATCAGCAGCAACCCCAAACCTATGGAGGACCTCCCCAGCGGGCACAAGGTGGTTACCAGTCCGGTCCTGGCCACTAAGGAGGATGAGGAGGAAATCAACCACAGAGAGGGGGAAGAGGAGGTGTCTGGCAACAAGGAAAAATAACACCAACAGTTCCTATTTTCCTGGTGATCAGGAATGAAGAGGCCCAGACCCTTTCCTCCGGTATCCCAGTACATATTCGAAGATGGGAAAAGGACCCAATAATCAAACTTCAGGTACATGAAAGAACTATCCCATTCTTAATTGACACTGGAGCCCACTGTACTTGCTTAGGTGCACCAGGATAAATCCTGGCTCCACCTATGACCAGATGGTATGTAAGAACTGTAGGGGTCTTGGGAACTCCACAAGAATTGTACTGGACTGAACCATTGATAATTTACATGGAGGAAGGAGAAATATGCAAGGCTCCTTTTCTCAACACCCCATCAACGCCTGTTAAACACACAAGGTCTTGCACTGGTTGCATTATGTCCATAAAACAGAATGAGTTAAAGAAGTGATGTCTATGTGGATCAGGAAGTAGTCAGTTGCCTGTGTGCCTTGTCCCTGACACACCAGTTTGTCCGTACAAACATAAATACTACCAGACTTTCTCGCTCATCCACTCATGGCTCCACATCTCCTCCTTGTCCTGCACATTCTTTTCTTCCTCGCTGGACTTTCAGGTCAGTGAGGGAAGCCATTTTGTTGTTTGATATTATTAGACTCAGTTCCTGAGTCAGACCCTAAGACTGAATACATGCTGAAAGTCGTAACACTTGTAATGTTCTTTCTACTTTGTCCACAGACATTGTAGTCACATTAAAGATTTTAAGTATGTTGTGTTCAGATTTGTTACGGAGATGTTTTATGATGTATTTGTAAAATAGTTGTACTTTTCCAACAGTTCTAGTTTTTGCACAATACATTTAAATAAGACTTCCAGTAAAATAGAACTAACATAACAAGAAATAAAACTCTCTCGTATTTTTATTGACATGTTTTTAGCAAATGTCAGTAAAATATTTAGCACAAAAAGTTTTGTTCAACATTGTACTACAGTAGATATCAGCGCAACCATCCAGTCAATGATACAGTATATAATAAATATTCCATTAACTTCTGTCTTTATTATTTTAAAACATATATTTTAATTGATTGAAAGTAGAGATTGTGTCTAAAGTTTAGGGATGGAGTAAAATCTTGTGTCAAAGCTAAATATAAGTTACTATCTGGTGTGACAAACACATTTTGTGACAACCACAGTTTGACTAATTTTTCTACAGAGGTCAAAAGTTGATGCATTCTGTCAAGTTGTTTGGCTGACAATCTAGTGGGACTTTTGAGCAGCTGGGTAAAATGAAAGTACTGCATCTATATATCTGTTTTCTGTTGTTGTGTCTACAGGTACACAGAGTGTGTCCACAGTGAGACATGTGTCTGTAAAGCAAGGAGACTCCATCACCAACCCATGTCTCTATGATCAGAAATATAGAAACAATGTGAAATACTGGTGTAGGGGACCTCATTTCTTGTTTTGCTATAATCTAATTTGTACTAAGTCTAAGAGTACATCTGATTGGTTGTCCATCTCTGATAATGTTACAACATGTATCTTCACTTTGACCATGAACAATTTGAAACCAGGGGTCACTGACTATTTCTGGTGTGCTGTGGAGAATGTTGGACCAGATGAAATATCTGATCTGTATCTGTCAGTTACCACAGGTAAGATCCAAACACTGCTCACCTCTCTGCTCATTAAAATACTGTCTACTGAGTTTAGTAATAGATTGTATAATTTGTGTGGATTAGTATCTGAATTTCCCCCAATAATCTGACACACACTGGCATCATAACTGAATTAAAAACATACAGTAACACTGTTATGTCTGCTTCCAACTCACACTCTCAAACACGTAGATCCCCTGAACGCAGATCGCTCTCCAGATCCCAATCACCTGAATTCTGATCACCTGTTCACCTGTCATTATCACACTCTATTTAGTTCAGTTCTTCGTACCCCATCATTGTGAGGTATTGTTTGTTTCGTGATACACTTTTATTTGGAGCGCCGTTTTTCCCATTAGTTAATCCTCCTGCATATGATAGTTTCGTCCTGCCTCACTAGTCATGCCTTTTCCCTATTCCCTGCCTGTACTTTAGCCTATCAAATTTCCTGAATTTCCTGTTATCAACCTATTACCTGATCTCCCAGACGACGTTACTAGCTGTCTGTACTGTTGCTTTTTTGGACACCCTGTGTATGACCTTCAGCCTGCCCCTGGACCCAACTACCTGCCTCCTCCTGTGGTACTTTACAAATAAACACCTGCTGCGCCCTGCGCTTGAAACCAGCTCTCTGTCTCCCATCATGTTCATTACACACACCTACTCGTTCAAGAGTTTCTTTATTTTTAGAACTTTCTACATAGTAGAATAATAGTGAAGACATCAACACTATGAAATAATACATACGGAATCATGTAGTAACCAGAAAAATGCTAAACAATTCAAAATATATTTTGGATTCTTCAAAGTAGCCACCCTTATCCATGATGACAGCTTTGCACACTCTTGGCATTCTCTCAACCAGATTCACCTGGAATGCTTTTCCAACAGTCTTGAATGAGTTCCCACATATGCTGAGCACTTGTTGCCTGCTTTCCAGCGGTCCAACTCATCCCAAACCATCTCAATTCGGTTGAGGGTGGGTGATTGTGGAAGCCAGGTCATCTAATGCAGCACTCCATCATTCTCCTTCTTGGTGTTGGGTCATTGTCCTGTTGAAAAACAAATGATAGTCCCACTAAGCGCAAACCAGATGGGATTTTTAAATACATTTTAGAATAAGGCTGTAACGGAACATGGAAAAGTCAAGGGGTCTGACTACTTTCTGAAGGCACTGTATACAGTGCACATGAAGTAGATATAGTTAGACAGAGGGAAGCTCGGACGCTTCCTCCATTGAGATAGTTTCAGCCACATGCGAATTGAAGGCGCGTTGGCATATGTTAAGATGCTGGAGAAGGTGGAACGCTAACCTTGCGACGGTAACCTACGTTTTGATGTGATTTGTTTGACAATCAGATCAAAACATGTTCTTGGCACATTAAAACATGTTTACAGTGAAATTACATGTCTTTACTATAAAACCCAGACTGGCCTCTGCCTGGTGGCTTCAAATATTTAAATCCGCCCCTGCCTGTGACTAGCAAGGCTAGAGACAGGTGTCTGGGTTAACAAGAATACTTTTAATTCTCCAAATTACAAATATATCTATATTTCCTTTTCAGATATAGAAGATTGAATACAAAATGAAACACCTACTTAAGTGGTCTTGCTTAAACATTTACAGTGCCTTGCGAAAGTATTCGGCCCCCTTGAACTTTGCGACCTTTTGCCACATTTCAGGCTTCAAACATAAAGATATAAAACTGTATTTTTTTGTGAAGAATCAACAACAAGTGGGACACAATCATGAAGTGGAACGACATTTATTGGATATTTCAAACTGTTTTAACAAATCAAAAACTGAAAAATTGGGCGTGCAAAATTATTCAACCCCCTTAAGTTAATACTTTGTAGCGCCACCTTTTGCTGCGATTACAGCTGTAAGTCGCTTGGGGTATGTCTCTATCAGTTTTGCACATCGAGAGACTACATTTTTTTCCCATTCCTCCTTGCAAAACAGCTCGAGCTCAGTGAGGTTGGATGGAGAGCATTTGTGAACAGCAGTTTTCAGTTCTTTCCACAGATTCTCGATTGGATTCAGGTCTGGACTTTGACTTGGCCATTCTAACACCTGGATATGTTTATTTTTGAACCATTCCATTGTAGATTTTGCTTTATGTTTTGGATCATTGTCTTGTTGGAAGACAAATCCCAGTCTCAGGTCTTTTGCAGACTCCATCAGGTTTTCTTCCAGAATGGTCCTGTATTTGGCTCCATCCATCTTCCCATCAATTTTAGCCATCTTCCCTGTCCCTGATGAAGAAAAGCAGGCCCAAACCATGATGCTGCCACCACCATGTTTGACAGTGGGGATGGTGTGTTCAGTGTGATGAGCTGTGTTGCTTTTACGCCAAACATAACATTTTGCATTGTTGCCAAAAAGTTCAATTTTGGTTTCATCTGACCAGAGCACCTTCTTCCACATGTTTGGTGTGTCTCCCAGGTGGCTTGTGGCAAACTTTAAACCACACTTTTTATGGATATCTTTAAGAAATGGCTTTCTTCTTGCCACTCTTCCATAAAGGCCAGATTTGTGCAATATACGACTGATTGTTGTCCTATGGACAGAGTCTCCCACCTCAGCTGTAGATCTCTGCAGTTCATCCAGAGTGATCATGGGCCTCTTGGCTGCATCTCTGATCAGTCTTCTCCTTGTATGAGCTGAACGTTTAGAGGGACGGCCAGGTCTTGGTAGATTTGCAGTGGTCTGATACTCCTTCCATTTCAATATTATCGCTTGCACAGTGCTCCTTGGGATGTTTAAAGCTTGGGAAATCTTTTTGTATCCAAATCCGACTTTAAACTTCTTCACAACAGTATCTCGGACCTGCCTGGCGTGTTCCTTGTTCTTCATGATGCTCTCTGCGCTTTTAACGGACCTCTGAGACTATCACAGTGCAGGTGCATTTATACGGAGACTTGATTACACACAGGTGGATTGTATTTATCATCATTAGTCATTTAGGTCAACATTGGATCATTCAGAGATCCTCACTGAACTTCTGGAGAGAGTTTGCTGCACTGAAAGTAAAGGAGCTGAATAATTTTGCACGCCCAATTTTTCAGTTTTTGATTTGTTAAAAAAGTTTGAAATATCCAATAAATGTCGTTCCACTTCATGATTGTGTCCCACTTGTTGTTGATTCTTCACAAAAAAATACAGTTTTATATCTTTATGTTTGAAGCTTGAAATGTGGCAAAAGGTCGCAAAGTTCAAGGGTGCCGAATACTTTCGCAAGGCACTGTACCACTTCCCCATGGTTATATCTATTTGCGTGTCCTGTGACACACATAAGTATTTGTGGCTTTCTTCTCTTCTCTGTTCAAGTTCCATATTATGGTATGGTTAATCGGGAAAGGGGATAGATACCTAGACAGCTGAACAACTGAATGCATTCAACCGAAATGTGTCTTCCGCATTTAACCCAATCCCTCTGAATCAGAGAGGTGCGGTAGGGCTGCCTTAATTGACATCATCGGCTGCTGGGGAGCAGTTTTTGGGGTTTAACTGCCTTGCTCAAGGGCAAAATGGAAGATTTTCTAACCTTGTTTGCTCGGCGATTCAAACCAGGGAGCTTTCGGTTACTGGCCTAACTCTCTTAACCGCTAGGCTAACTGCCGTGATAATATGATAGGCCATAAAGTATGTCTACTCTGTCGCAACAGTGCAAACAAAAATGATGCCTATGACACGTAGATCAATGCCTGTGATTATCTATATATTCTATTTAATTGTATTTTATATTCCAGTTTGTTGAGAAAACATAGTAAGTATTTGTTTAATGAAAATGTATTTTAAAAAATTGTGTTTATGACTGTAATTTGCGGAATATAATAAATACAGGACAGTTGATAATATAAATGAAAAGTTTGACATCAAAGATCACTAGTACCAACATCCTCTTTTGTTAATTTCAGAGGACAAGAAGGCAAAGGACCAACCAGCAAACACCTCAGTAGTAAGCTATGATCATGTTATCTTCTCACACATCTGTTCCTTTCACTTCTTGATATTCTAGGGCTCTCTTTGGTTAGTAGTTAGTCATAACAAGCATTTTAAATCAAACCAATTTCTTTCAAGACTATTAAGTAAAACCGTTTGCAAATAAATTGGTTTCTATATTTAGTCATGCACTGAGTATGCATCTTTGACCAGAACAGACTTCCTCAAATCACACACCACAACTACTGACACTTGAACAATAACACATTTTGTGCTGTCATTGGGGGAGAATGTAAATGCAAAAAAAAGGTGGAAATTCATGTCAGTATGCATGAGAGGTACGACATCCTTCTATGGCGTATGGTAAAACTGGTTGATGTAAACATGGGGAACAGAACAACAGGTAAAACGTAATCCCTTTGACCAAATCCTCTTCTACACCCCCTTAAACCTCTGCAACCCAACCCACCCCCCCCCCCCCAAACCAACCTAACCTAACCCACTCCAACCCAACCTAAACCATCTGCAACCAAACTTCAGCCCCCCACTTCAAACTGAACCCACACTAACTCAAAGTGAAAGTCCACAGTGTCACTCTCTCTGAGATGATGTGATCATGTTACTCTCTGTCCTCCATCAAACAGGCCCTGAACCCTGAGAGCCACGGTGACTTGTACAGCACTGTGATCCCTAAGCAGCACAGGACAGCAAAAAAGGTCAACTATGCTCATGTCAAATGGATGTATATGTTTTCTGAATAACTTCATGTGTAACTGTCTACCAGCCGGACCCTTTTCCTGACGATGCAATTACATACAGAACAATGGTCAAAAAGAACAAGATCCAACTAAATGTACAGACAAAGCTAAGGCTGCTTTACTGATGTTATGTTCCTTGTTTAGCAGCGTTCTAGCCACAGCTATAATAGTTATCATGAACTACGTTATGTACTGTGACTGTTTAAGCATGGTAAATAACACCAGTTAAAGATTAAGTAAATGCAAAGATTGGGCTGACTAACAATTATTATGTGTTTTGTGTTTTCTGAATAACTCTGTGTGTCTGTCTATGAGCAGATTCCATTACCTGATGATGCAGTGACATACAGCACTGTGGTCACCAAAAACAAGACCCAACCAAATGTAGGCCTACATAAAAAGCTGCTCTACTGCGTTGATGATTTGACTAACTTATTTGTGCCTGTATGTGTCTACTGTGTACTGCATCAATACAGAAGGCGCTGTATATCACCATTATAACTGTGTGTGTGTGACTGTGTGTGTGTGTGTGTGTTCCTCCTCTCTTACAGGCAGCAGAACCAGATGATGTGGTCTACAGCACAGTGGCCCAACACCAGAGATAGGTCTGTGTAAAGCATAAACATAACATTACTCTTCAGTCATGCAGCATGTTTGCCTTTTAATTTGCTGTCATCCTTTAACTTCGTCTGACAACATGTTGCTATGATAGTGAATCCAGTGGGAAACCACACTGCACACAAATGATGGTTTTAGATGAGTGACTGAAGGTTCACTTTCTCTCCAGCAGGGAGTAACAGCAGAGCAGTGACTGAATTAAATCCTTGGTCCAAAAGAACCAGACCAGCTTTATGGGGGAAAATACTGGAGGATCTCAGTGTACTAAGGCATCAGAAGAAATGTGTCCAGATTGACAGTAAAACATATACTTTGATTTGGCCCCCCCGCCCAAAACATTTGTCCTAATTATTTGTATTGGTCTCTTTTTCAAGGATGAATCGAAATGTACAGAATGGTTACGTGGAGGGAAATGTGGGAGGGTAATGCCTTTTCAATTTCAGTCAAGGGGAGGCTTTAGTATTTGTAATTCTAGTTCAGGGAGGGTTATGTCATTTGTAATTTATCAAATTTCCATATTTCACAGCATTTTAGAATTAGTTGCTTATTTGGCTATATACAATGTGTGCCGGATGCCGCCCCTCATCTCTGATTTTCCACTGGGCGTGCAATATCAAGTGCCCTTATAGGCTATTTAATGTGTGCATGCTCGGAGAAGCACAGAGCAACATTATATTTCTAAGATACCGTAGCTGCTGGGCTGGTATAAATAAAACACACTGCGATGGATATTCCAAACCTGAGCCCCAGCCTGCTCTGTTCTTGCTAAACAAATACTTTTACCAATGGCTGTGTTGTGTAAGCCTTCAGCGGCGGTTCATGAGGAGAGTCAAAAGCTTCTTCTGAATCTTTGTTTTGATTACACCTTTCTTTTTGAGAAGGAGAGCACTAAGAGGAGGAGGACTGGAGGTCAACTTTGATGACTTGATACTACTATAAATTATTTGACTAAAACTAAATGTTTCTAGCCAATGATATATTTATCAGAGTTATTGACCTCACAATAAGCCAGATTGGAGTAATTTACATTTGGCTGCTGACACTTGAAGCAGGAGCTGCAGCACAAACTTTCGGAAATGGCCAGCTCATGGTGCCAGAAGAAGGCAAATTCGAGAAGGCATAATTGAAGTCAACAGTCTTCGTTTAAATTAGACTTTACTAACAACAAGAAGGCTTTGTGTTGGAGCCTATTTCTTCCTAGTTTAGAAATAAGAGTTAAGCCTACCTGTTTGACAGATGAAATTAGGCTATAAGCTGTTATATCCAAAGATTTGTCAGTCAATTCCTCCACCCACCATACACTCTTTAAATAATTCATCACTGACATAGAGGTAGGCTGACAGAGGTAGGCTGTTATGTTAAAACCGAGACTCAAATTGCAGGGTATGAGAGGGATTGCCATAATCCTACCTTTTATTAAAGAAAATGGCAAAAAGCACAGTCCTAGCCCTTGTTAGATTAAGATTTTTAAGAAAATAAAACAGATCTGATTATATAAAGTGATCCACAAAAGCGCTTTGGTCAGCAATGCTTTATCCTAGAAACAAGATGTAAAATACACGGGAAAGACATGATACTGATGCACATGAGGATGCATTGTATCATTGTTTAATTTCTTTGACATTCAGAGGCTAAACTACAACCTTCTATAGTCGAGGAGACAAAAAAATTAAACTTTGCTTGGTAATTTAATTCTGTCACTGTAATGGCAGATTTCCTCCTCTTCGTCTGAAAAGGAGGTGTAGCAGGGATCGGACCAAAACGCAGCGTGGTAAGTGTCCATATCGTTTATTATAAAACATAAACTGAACACTAAGAAATACAAAACAATAAATGTGAACATGAACGAAAACCAAACCAAAACAGTCCCGTGTGGTGACAAACACAGAAACAAACCAACAGTGAAACCCAGGCTACCTAAGTATGATTCTCAGAGACAACCAACGACACCTGCCTCTGATTGAGAACCATACTAGGCCGAAACAGAAACCTAAACATAGAAACACAAAACATAGACTGCCCACCCCAACTCACGCCCTGACCATACTAAATAAAAACAAAACAAAGGAAAATAAAGGTCAGAACGTGACAGTCACTATCAATTGATTTAGCTATTCATTTTTTGTACAGTTGAAGATGTTTAAACCCAGTCAGCTTTTAGGGAAAGACTTGTAATCCACGGAAGAAGAATAGCCAGCAGATAAAATGTACATTTGTCTGCGTTGGTACAGTTCCATGTAGAACTGAGGATCTGAGGACCCATGCCAAATATTTTCAGTCTCCTGCGGGGGAATAGGTTTTTTCGTGCCCTCATCACGACTGTTTTGGTGTGCTTGGACCATGTTAGTTTGTTGGTGGTGTGGACGCCAAGGAACTTGAAGCTCTCAACCTGCTCCACTACAGCCCCGTCGATGAGAATGGGGGCATTCTCGGTCCCCCTTTTCCTGTAGTCCACAATCATCTCCAATGTCTTGATCACGTTGAGGGAGAGGTTGTTGTCCTTGCACCACACGGTCAGGTCTCTGACCTTCCTCCCTATATACAGTCTTGTTGCTGTTGGTGATCAGGCCTATCACTGTTGTGTCATCAGCAAACTTAATGATGGTCGACCATGGCCTTGCAGTCATGAGTGAACAGGGAGTACAGGAGGGGACAGAGCACACACCCCTGAGGGGCCCCTGTGCTGAGGATTAGCGTGGCGGATGTGCTGTCTAGGATCCAGGTACAGAGGGAGGTGTTTAGTCCCAGGGTCCTTAGCTTAGTGATGCGCTATGAGGGCACTATGGTGTTGAACGCTGAACTATCATCAATGAATAGCATTCTCACATACTGTAGGTGTTCCTTTTGTCCAGGTGTAAAAGGGCAGTGTGGAGTGCAATTGAGATTGCATCATCTGTGGATCTGTTGGTGCAGTATGCAAATTGGAGTGGGTCTAGATTTTCTGGGAAAATGGTGTTGATGTGAGCCATGACCAGCCTTTCAAAGCATTTCATGGCTACAGACGTGAGTGCTACGGGTTGGTTGTCATTTAGGCAGGTTACCTTAGTGTTCTTGGGCATAGGGACTATGGTGGTCTGCATGAAACATGTTGGTATTACAGACTCAGACAGCGAAGGTTGAAAATGTCAGTGAAGACGCTTGCCAGTTGGTCAGCGCATGCTCGGAGTACACGTCCTGGTAATCTGCCTGGACCTGTGGCCTTGTGAATGTTAACCACTATAAAGGTCTTACTCACTGACTGTGGAGAGCGTGATCACAATTGTACAGAACAGCTGATGCTCTCATGCATGTTTCAGTGTTACTTGCCTCGAAGCGAGCGTATAAGTTATTTAGCTTATCTGGTAGGCTCGTGTCACTGGGCAGCTCTAGGCTGTGCTTCCCTTTGTAGTCTGTAACAGTTTGCAGGCCTTGCCACATCTGACGAGCGTCGGCGCCGGTGTAGTACGATTCGATCTTAGTTCAGTATTGACGCTTTGCCTGTTTGATGGTTCATCGTAGGGCATAGCAGGATTTCTTATAAGCTTCCGGTTGAGAGTCCCGCTCCTTGAAAGCGGCAGCTCTACCCTTTAGCTCAGTGCGAATGGTACCTGTAATCCATGGCTTCTGGTTGGGGTATGTACGTACAGTCACTTTTGGGATGACGTCTTCGATGCACTTATTGATGAAGCCAGTGACTGATGTGATGTACTCCTCAATGCCACCGGGAGAATCCCAGAACATATTCCAGTCTGTGCTAGCAAAACAGTCCTGTAGTTTAGCATCTACTTCATCTGACCACTTTTTTATAGGCCGAGTCACTGGTGCTTCCTGCTTTAATTTTAGCTTGTAAGCAGGAATAAGGATGATTGAATTATGGTCAGATTTGACAAATAGAGGGCGAGGGAGAGCTTTGTACACGTCTCTGTGTGTGGATTAAAGCTGGTCTAGAATGTTTTTCCCTCTGGTTGCACATTTAACATGCTGATAGAAATTAGGTAAAACTGATTTCCCTGCATTAAAGTCCCCTGCCACTAGGAGTGCCGCCTCTGGATGAGCATTTTCCTGTTTGCTTATGGCGGTATACAGCTCATTGAGTGTGGTTTTAGTGCCAGCATCGGTCTGTGGTGGTATGTAGACAGCTACGAAAAATACAGCTGAAAACTCTCTAGGTAGATTGTGTGGTCTATAGCTTATCATGAGATACTCAACCTAAGGCGAGCAAAACCTTGAGACTTCCTTAGATATTGCGCACCAGCTGTTGTTTACATAAATGCATTGGCCCCTGCCCTGTGTCTTACCAGAGGCTGCTGTTCTGTCCTGCCGATAGAGAATATAACCCGCCAGCTGTATGTTCTTAATGTCGTCGTTCAGCCACGACTCGGTGAAACTTAAGATTATACAGTTTTTAATGTCCCATTGGTAGGATAAACATGCTTTCAGTTCGTTCCATTTATTTTCCAGCGTTTGAACGTTAGCTAGCAGGACGGATGGCAATGGCAGATTAGCCACTCGTCGCCTGATCCTCACAAAGCACCCTGATCTCTTTCTGCGAAATCTCTGTTTCCTTCTCCAGCGAATAACGGGGATCTGGGCCTGGTCGGGTGTCTGTATTATATCCCTCCAGTCCGACTCATTGAACAAGAACTCTTCGTCCAGTTTGAGGTGAGCAATCGCAGTTCTGATGCCCAGAAGATCTTTTTGATCATAAGAGACGGTAGCAGCAACATTATGTACAAAACAAATTACGAACAACATGAAAAAACAAACAAAATAGCATGGTTGGTTAAGAGCTGATAAGACAGCAGCCTTCCCCTCCGGCGCCATCATAAGGGAGTTTGTTGGCTTTTCCAATAGAATAACACTTCCTGGTTCAAGGTAGAACCCTTTTTGGTTCCAGGTAGAACTTGTTGGGCTTCCATGTAGAACCATTTACACAGAGGGTTCTGCATGAAACTCAAAAGGGTTCTACCTGAAACCTAACAGGCTTTTCAAAGGGTTCTCCTATAGGGACAGCCGAATAACCCTTTTAGGTTTGAGATGGCACATCTTTTTCTAAGCGTGTAGGCTGACTGTCTTAAGTGGAAAGGTAGGCCAAACTTTTGAAAGTACAATGCTCAGATTCCTGATACTTGCAAACAAGGATAGTTTTGTTGCGAACAAGACACACTGATTTGGCATTGGAGAATGATAGGCCTGTGTGTTCATCTTATCTGTCCATTCTTAGCCTGTAATTTAGATAATTTGTGTGGTATTAAAAAATATTCTGCTAATATGTAAAATGAAATCAAATTGCATGAAATGTATATAAAGGGCTATTTCTTTCCATGGACCTGATAATACCATGATAGATTCATGCAATCATTTTACTATAAATTAGATCTTTCCACCCCTATACATGTCCAAAAGTTGCCTGTGTACTCACAACCCGCAGCCATGTATTCTATCAAAATTCCTGCATTGCAATGTAATGCTTACAATACGAAGAACAGTTTCTATAACTGGATATCTAATGCTCTGGTCTGTCCAAGAAGTGAGGGTAAACGGTAGACATGATCTCTGCATCCACTTTGTTTTAATAAATATTTTGGATAAAGGGGAGGGTCACTTGTTTTCTTTCTAGGGTTCAGGTCGAATATATTTAGCTGAAGGGAGGGCCATCCAATTTCATTTCAGAGAGGTCTGATTTTCTCCGTGTAACCATGTTTCTCCATGTATAATTAACGTTCACTCCCTAATTTGTATATTTTTTGGACTGAACGTATTATATTAAACTGTCACAATTATGTCCATGTGGACACTTAACTGTACATGTGTGTTTCTTCAATAAAAAATAAATAAACAGAATAAACCTGAATGTTTTATTTTTATTAAAGAATATTGAGCCTTATGTCAAAACTAGACTATTGAATGAAATGTTTGCTCTCTGCCACTGAGGGGGGCATTGGGACCCAAACAAAAGCAGGAAGGGATTAACAGATAACCAGTGATGTCTATGAATATTACGAAAAATAGTCATTTTATTCGGGGCCTCAGATCTTGGCACACAGGAGTGTGCATAATTAACTTATTTGGGGTAGGGGGCAATATTGGGTAGCCTGGATGAAAAACATGCCCAAATTAAGCTGCCTGCTACTCAGCCGTAAAAGCTAGAATATGCATATAATTAGTACATTTGGATAGAAAACATCCTCAAGTTTCTAAAACTGTTTGAATGATGTCTGTGAGTATAACAGAACTCATATGCAGGCAAAAACCTGAGAAAAAATCAAACCAGGAAGTGCGAAGTCTGAGGTTTGTAGTTTTTCAACTCAGCCCCCATTGAAGATACAGTGGGATATTAGTTATGTTTCACTTCCCAAGGCTTCCACTGGATGTCAACAGTATTTATAACCTGTTTTGAGGACTCTACTCTAAAGGAGGAGCTCATAAGAGCTCATTGAGTGAGTGGTCTGGCAGAGTGCCACAGCCTTGGTCTGGCACACTCTCGTGAAAGGTAGCTACGTTCCACTTAATTTGTACAGACAAAGGAATTGTCCGGTTGGAACATTAATGACGTTTTACGTTAAAAACATCCTAAAGATTGATTCCATACTTGGTTTGGCATGTTTCTAAGGGCTGTAACGTAACTTTTTGAACTTTTCGTCCGACGTTCGGCGCGACCTGAACGCGCTTTTGGATTTGTTTACCAAACGCCCTAACAAAAGAAGATATTTGAACATAACTGATGGACATTATCGAACAAATCAAACATTTATGGTAGAACTGGGATGCCTGGGAGTGCATTCTGAGGAAGTTCATCAAAGGTAAGTGAATATTTAAAATGCTATTTCTGAGTAATGTTGACTACCCAATATAGCGGGTGTCTTTTTGGCTTCTTCGTTGTCTAAAGGCTGTACTCAGATTATTGCATGGTTTGCTTTCTCCGTAAAGTTTTTTTTAAATCTGACACAGCGGTTGCATTAAGGAGAAGTGTATCTGAAGTTCCATGTATAATTGTCGTATCTTTATCAATGTTTATTATGAGCATTTCTGTAAACTAATGTGGCTCTCTGCACAATCACAGCATGTTTTAGAACTACTGAACGTAACGCGCCAATGTAAACTCAGATTTTTTTATATAAATATGAACTTTATCAAACAAAACATACATGTATTGTGTAACATGAAGTCCTAGGAGTGTCATCTGATGAAGATCATCAAAGGTTAGTGATTCATTTTATCTCTATTTCTGCTTTTTGTGACTCCTCTCTTTTGCTGGAAAAAATGGCTGTGTTTTTCTGTGGCTTGGTGGTGACCTAACATAATCGTTTGTAGTGCTTTCACTGAAAATCCTTTTTGAAATCAAACACTGTGGATGGATTAACGAGTATTTTTACTTTAAAATGGTGTAAAATACTTGTATGCTTGAGGAATTGTAATTATGAGATTTTTGTTGTTTTGAATTTGGCGCCCTGCACTTTCACTGGCTGTTGCGGTGGGGTTCCGCTAGTGGTTAACAGGTTAACACAAGACTTAGACTCCAAACCCACAAATGTTTCTTATACATCCCTCTCCCTCCTACTTATTATCTTCTCCAGACTCTCTGGTTAAACTGTTTATATCATTAAGAAGCAGTAGTGTTTTGATTCTCTCTTCTTTAATCAATGCATTTACTGTATATGTATACATTCCCCTACATACTGTAAGTATTTGGACAGTGAAGCTAAAACTTTTATTTTGGCGCTATACACCAGCATTTCGGGTTTGAGGAAAAAAAATGTAATCATGAGGCGACAGTACAGCAGTGGTGGAAAAAGTACACAATTGTCATAACTGAGAAAAAGTAAAGATACCTTAATAGAAAATGACTAAAGTAAAAGTGAAAGTCACCCAGAAAATCCTTCTTGAGTAAAAGTCGGAAAGTATTTGGTTTTAAATATACTTAAGTATCAAAAGTAAATGTAATTGCTAAAATGTACTTAAGTATCAAAAGTAAAAGTACAAGTATAAATAATTTCAAATTCCTTATATTAAGCAAAGCAGGCGGCCATGTTTTCAAGATTTTATTTAATTTACAGAGAGCCAGGTGTTTTCAAACATATTTGTTTTACTGTTTAGAAATTAACGGACTAGTAGTAGGTATCTAGTCCCCCCATTTGAAGGTGTCATAAGTATTTGGACAAATTAATATGTGTGTGTGTTAAAGTAGTCAAACGTTTAGTATTTGGTCCCAAATGCATATCATGCAATGGCGAAATCAAACTTGTTGCATGCATTTGCAGTTTATTTTGGTTGTGTTTTAGATGATTGTGTGCCAAGTATAAATTAATGGTAAATGTGTCATTTTGGAGTCACTTTTATTGTAAATAAGAATAGAATAATATGTTTCTGATCACAAAATATATACATAGTTTTTGTCAAAATTGCTATAACTTAGTAAATATGGTTGGGAATCATTGATGGACAGCAATATTCAAACCTTTAAGTAAGAACTGAGACTGGACCACTCATGTTATGGGTATGCTTGTCATCGGCAGTGATGAGGGTCACCTTGGGGTCATGATAGGGGCTGCACCAAATGATTGATATATTATAATAATTGATTATGCTTATGTTGTATTAATAGAAGGGAAGGTCTATAAGACCCCCCCCCCCCCCCCCACTATATTTATAGGGTCCTAGTCTACAGATTAGCGATGTACACATTATAAGGTTTAACTTCTCTAGGGTAGGGGGCAGCATTGGGAATTTTGGATGAAAAATTATTTATTGTATTGTGTAACATGAAGTCCTATGCGTGTCATCTGATAAAGATCATCAAAGGTTAGTGATTAATTGTATCTCTATTACTGCTTTTTGTGACTCCTATCTTTGGCTGGAAAAATGTCTGTGTTTTTCTGTGACTCTGTGCTTACCTAACATAATCGTTTGGTGTGCTTTTGCCGTAAAGGCTTTTTCAAATCAGACACAGTGGCTGGATTAACGAGAAGTTTATCTTTAAAATGGTGTAAAATACTTGTATTCTTAATAACCTCGTAGTAGTTAGGGTGGTTAGGGTGCACTTTTTGATAAAAAGCGTGCAAAATTTCAACATCCTGCTACTCATAACAGGAATATAGTATATGCATCTGATTAGTATGTGTGGATAGAAAACACTCTGAAGTTTATAAAACTGGTTAAATCATGTCTGTGACTATAACAGAACTTGTGTAGCAGGCAAAACCCCAAGGAAAATTTTAATTTTAATTATGAGTTTTCTGTTGTTTGAATTTGGCGTCGTGCACTTTCACTGGCTGTTGTTGAGGTGGGACGCTACCGCCCAGAGAAGTTAACTTCTTATGGGCAGGTGGGAAAATTCAAACTTCTTAATGGCAGGTAGGCAAATTCAAACTACAGTATTATAAATATTTAACTTTCATAAAATCACAAGTGTAATACATCAAAATAAAGCTTAACTTCTTGTTAATCCAGCCACTGTGTCAGATTTCAAAACGGCTTTGTCAAAAGCATACCATGTGATTATCTGAGGACAGCGCCCCGCATACAAACACATGAAAAACATATTTCAACCAGGCAGGTTGAAAGTCAGAAATAGCAATGTAAAAAATGTCTTACCTTTGATGAACTTCTTCTGTTGGCACTCCAAAACACAAATGGTCCTTTTGTTCGATAATGTCCTTCTTTATATCCATAAAAACTCAGTTTAGCTAGCACGCTTCAGTCAATAATCCACCCAGTTTCCCACAATCAAAATGCAATCTGGGAGAACTTGACCTTATAATGATTGTGTTAGCCATTGAAAATAGTGCTAGGCTGAATTTTTTTTTTTTGGGGGGTGGTTTGTCCTCGGGGTTTGGCCTGCCATACCAGTGCTGTTATACTCACAGACATCATTTTAACAGTTTCAGAAACTTTTAGAGTGTTTTCTATCCAAATCTACCAATTATATGCATATCCTAGCTTCTGGGCCTGAGTAACAGGCAGTTTACATTGGCCATACTTTTCATCCGGACGTCAAAATACTGCCCCCTACCCAAGAGAGGTCAAAGAAGATATTTTCTGATTGATGATTTCACCAATAAGCCTATGATTGACAAGGAACCTACCCCAACAGCAGGGACTTGGGAGTTTGTCAGGATCAAAAGAAAGAAGAAAGGATCAAAGCCAGTAATGAACTGACACCCCTATGAGCAGTGGTCAGACACTTAATTACTGATGATGTCAACAAGCAAATCTTGACAGTGATCTAGACCTGGATACAGGGGACACTGGGCTTTACTGGTGTGACCTTGGTATCAAAGATGTAGTGGATGACGACATAAGAATGTATATGATCTATATACTGCTAGCATCTCTGTTCATTGAAGCAGAATGAATAGGATGAAGTAATGTTACCTAAACAGTTCTATATCATGTGATGAATATGCTACTTTTCCCATTACCCCACACTGTCAACACTTCACAGAAACGATTACTCAACTTGAGTGGGTTGAGTCAATGACGTGAACTTCCTGTCCAATTTTGCGCTCCCCTCGGGCTAGTGTGGTGGAGGATATATTTTGTGTGCTATACTCAGCCTTGTCTCAGGGTAGTAAGTTTGTGGTCTGTTGATACCCCTCTAGTGGTGTGGGGGCTGTGCTTTGGCAAAATGGTTGGGGTTATATCCTGCCTGGTTTGCCCTGTCTGGGGGTATCGTGGGACAGGGCAACAGTGTCCCACGACAGACCCACCCTGTCTCAACCTCCAGTATCTATGCTGCAATAGTCTATGTGCCCAGGAGCTAGGGTCAGTCTGTCCTATCTGGTGAAATTCTCCTATTGTATCTGGTGTCCTGTGTGAACTTAAGTATGCTCTCTCTAATTCTTCCATCTATCTCTTTCTCTCTCCCCTCCCGGAGGACCTGAGACACAGGACCATGCACCGGGTCTACCTGACCTGATGACTCCTGGCTGTCCTCGTCCCCAGTCCACCTGATCATGCTGCTGACCTAGTTTCTGCTGTTGTACCTGTGGCTATTCAAACCTGACCTGTTCACCGGATGTGTTACCTTGTACCGGACCTTCTGTTTTCAACCCTCTCTAACTATCTCCCTCCTTCTCCTTCTCTACTGCTGTCTCGACCTATGAATGCTCGGCTAAGAAAAGCCAACTGACATTTACTCCTGAGGTGCTGACCTGTTGCACCCTCTACAACCACTGTGATTATTATTTGACCCTGCTGATCATATATGAATGTTTGAACATCTTGAAGAACGATCTGGCCTTATTGGCCATGTACTCTTATAATCTCCACCCGGCACAGCCAGAAGAGCACAGGCCACCCCTCATAGTTTGGTTCCTCTCTGGGTTTCATCCTAGATTCCTGCCTTTCTAGGGAGTTTTTCCTAGCCAGCGTGCTTCTACATCTGCAGTGATTGCTGTTTAGGGTTTTAGGCTGGGCTCTGTATAAGCACTTCATGACATCTGCTGATGTAAAAAGGACTTTATTAATACATGTAATTTCAATTTGAAGAAATGTTTCCATGATTGAATAGTTATGGTGTTCATAACATATAGTTTCTTACACAACCTGTATTTTTGTCTCTCAGAGAGTTCAGGTATTCCAGGCCTCTATGTTGACCAACAACAGGTCACTGGAATTGTAGGAGGGAGTGTCATTGTCAATTGTTATGGTAATTCTGGAGCTATAAGTTTGTGCATGCTGGGTGACTCGTGTGGAGAGTAGTAATTGGGAATTTAGATGAAGCATCAGTAGAACTAAAGCGGATCATTCATGCCAATGGTAAAATAGTCGTAACAGTGACTATGAGTGGACTAAAAATGAACACATGCTTGTACCAGTGTGCATTGGGAGACCTACTGATAACTGTTCGTAAGACTGTCAGTCAACGAACCACAAAATAGAATCCCAACACCATAACTAAGAACTGAGTGACTATTTTCAACAAACCACACTTTAATCCATGCTTTACTTACCATTTTAGAAACTAGTCACAGAAATGCTGAAAGTAGTGTTATTTTCTTAAAAACTTTCCAGCAATACAAATTCCATCAACCCAAGATGTCTCTGCAGTCACTTTTACCTGTCAGGCTTCAGCCAACAACACTGTGTGAAGTAACAATGTTTATTGTAACAGGGGCAGGCAAACGACAGGTCAAGGCAGGCAGGGGTCGATAATCCATAGTAGGAGCAAAGGTACAGGACGGCAGGCAGTCTCAAGCAGAGTTCAGTAATCCAGAGGTGGGGCAAAGGTACAGGATGGAAGTCAGGGTCAGGGACAGGCAGAGTGGTCAGGTGGGCGGGTACATGGTCAGGACAGGCAAGGGTCAAAAACCAGGAGGACGATAAAAAGAGCGGCTGGACAAAGACAGGCGCTGACAGGACAAATGCTGGTAAGCTTGACAAACAAGACGAACTGGCACAGACAGACAGACAGAAAACACAGGTATAAATACCCAGAGGATAAGTAGGGAAGATGGGCGACACCTGGAGGGGGTGGAGACAAGCACAAGGACAGGTGAAGCAGATCAGGGCGTGTCAGTAAGTGTATAAAAACACCCCTAAAAGATCACCACTAATGTAAGACACAGGAACCTTGGTATAAAAGTCTTTAGTAATAAAATGGAATTGCAGACAGAGATTCACATACAGATTACCTCAGTAGTCTATAGTAAAGATCTGTTTGGCGAAACAGGAGACTACACTCTTTATACTAGTTGGTGAGGACAACCTACCGTCAATCATACCTTAACATTGTTGCATTGGATTAGATACAAAGTATCTAAGATGAGAAAACATGTCTAGACTGTGGTTTCTCACTCTGTACTAGAAGCCATCAACCACATCTGTATAGTCTCAGGCGCTTTGCTGCTTTCGGAACATCTCGGCCTTGAGGCTGCGTGACTATCAGCAGGTGCAGGCAGTTCTCAGTCTGAGAACTAAAGCAGTACATCTCCATTTCTCAGTACATTTCCATCATTGAGCATTGCAAGCATACAATGGCTTTCACATAAATACAGAAATCATGGCACTGGCGGCCTGTGCATATTTGTAAACAACAGCTGGTGCACGAAATCTAAGGAAGTCTCTAGATTTTGCTCGCCTGAAGTAAAGTATATTGTGATAAACTGCAGGCCACACTACTTGCCTAGAGAGTTCTCAGCTATACTTTTCGTGGCTGTTTATTTGCCACCACAGACAGATGCTGGCACTAAGAATACACTCAGTCAGCTGTATAAGGAAATAAGCAAGCAGGAAATCACTCACCCAGAAGCAGAACTCCTAGTGGCCGGAGACTCTTCTTGATCCTACTTGAGACGCAGATGTCTCAACTAAGCACCTGGAAATGCAAATGCGCTACGCTAAATGCTAAATGTACTCGTTAAAACTCAAACCTTAATCAAAATTCACATACAGGGTATTGAATTAAAGCTACACTCGTTGTGAACCTAGCCAACAAGTCAGATTTTTAAAATGCTTTTCGGCGAAAGCATGAGAAGCTATTATCTGATAGCATGCAACACCTCAAAATGCCTGAATGCGACGTAAACAAAGACTTTGCTTATCCGGCGCTACACAAAACGCAGAAATAAAATATAAAACATTCATTACCTTTGACGAGCTTCTTTCTTGGCACTCCTATATGCCCCATAAACATCACTATTGGGTATTTTTTTCGTTTAAATCGGTCCATATATACCCAAAATAGCTTTCTATGGAAGCTGTGTCATTCAGAAAAAAACATTGTTTTTAAACGCTGCGTCATTTTTTAAAATTAAAAAAGTTGACGATAAACTTTCACAAAACACTTCAAAATACTTTTGTAATCCAACTTTAGGTATTAGTAAACGTTTATAATCTATCAAAATGATTACAGGGCGATGTATATTCAATAGCTCCTCGTCTGCAAATCAATGGCTGCCAATGTGCACATTCAAACCATCCTGGTGGAGACCGGAAGAAACGGAATCCTGTTAGTTGGATTTTCCAACAAAAAAGTCAATTGAAAATGACGACAATGGCGACATCGTGTGGAATCTGTATGAATTGCATGCAGATCCATAATTAATTTTGTGCTCTTTTAACAACCCATGAAAGTGGCTTATGGAAATTATTTTTAGCTTTCAGAGAGCAGTTTTTCTTGCGTTTTTCAATGAAACACACGATCTGTTATAGTCACAGCCGTGATTTAACCAGTTTTAGAAACTTCAGAGTGTTTTCTATCCACACATACTAATCATATGCATATACTATATTCCTGGCATGAGTAGCAGGACGCTGAAAAGTTGCGCGATTTTTAACAGAATGTTCGAAAAAGGAAGGGGTAGACTTAAGAGGTTTAATGCAGGGAAACTTAAATCAGTTCTACCAAATCTCTATCAACATGTTAAATGTGCAACCAGAGGGGAAAAATGATAGATCACCTGTACTCCACACAAAGAGACGCGTAAAAAGGTCTCCCTCGCCCTCCATTTGGTAAATCCGACCACAGCTCTATCCTCCTGATTCCTGCTTACAAGCAAAAATTAAAGCAGGAAGCACCAGTGACTCGGTCTATAAAAACTACAGGACTGCTTTGCTATCACAGACTGGAATATGTTCCAGGATTCTTCCGATGACATCGAGGAATACATCACATCAGTCACAGGCTTTATCAATATGTGCATTGAGGACGTCGTCCCCACAGTGACTGTACGTACATACCCCAACCAGAAGCCATGGATTACAGGCAACATTCGCACTGAGCTAAAGGTTAGAGCTGCCGCTTTCAAGGTGCGGGACACTAACCCGGAAGCTTACAAGAAATCCCGCTATGCCCTGCGACGAACCATCAAACAGGCAAAGCGTCAATACAGGGCTAAGATTCAATCACACTACACCAGCTCCGACGCTCGTCAGATGTGGCAGGGCTTGCAAACTATTACAGACTACAAAGGGAAGCACAGCCCCGAGCTGCCCAGTGACACGAGCCTATCAGACAAGGCAAATCACTTCTATGCTCGCTTCGAGGCAAGCAACACTGAGGCATGCATGAGAGCATCAGCTGTTCCGGATGACTGTGTGATCACACTCTCCGTAGTCAACGTGAGTAAGACCTTTAAACAGGTCAACATACACAAGGCTGCGGGGCCAGACAGTTTTCCAGGGTGTGTGCTCCGGGCATGTGCTGGCAGGTGTCTTCACTGACATTTTCAACATGTCACTGATTGAGACTGTAATACCAACATGCTTCAAGCAGACCACCATAGTCCCTGTGCCCAAGAACACAAAGGCAACCTGCCTAAATGACTACAGACCCGTAGCACTCACGTCCGTAGCCATGAAGTGCTTTGAAAGGCTGGTAATGGCTGACGGGCGGCTCTGGCGGCTCCTGACTGACGGGCGGCTCTGGCGGCTCTGGACAGGATGGCGGCTCTGGCAGCTCCGGACAGGAGGGATACTCTGGAAGCGCCGGACAGGAGGGAGAACCTGGAGGGATGAGACAGAGAGACAGCTTGCTGCGTGGGGCTGCCACAGGAGGCCTGGTGCGTGGAGGAGGCACAGGATGGACCGGACCGTGGAGACGCACTGGAGGTTTCGAGCACCGAGCCTGAACAACCTGTCCTGGCTGGATACTCCCTGTAGCCCGGCAAGTGCGGCGGGGTGGAACAGACCGCACTGGGCTGTGCTGGTGCATGCGTAGGGCTGGTGCCATATAACCCGGGCCGAGGAGACACACTGGAGACCAGATGCGCTGAGCCAGCTTCATTACTCCTGGCTCGATGCCCACTCTAGCCTGGCCGATACGAGGAGCTTTGATGTAGCGCACCGGGCTATGCCTGTGCACTGGGGACACCGTGTGCCTCACGGCATAACACGGTGCCTGCCCGGTCAACCTCTCGCCACGGTAAGCACAGGGAGTTGGCTCAGGTCTCCTACCTGACTTAGCCACACTAAGGACATTTTTGGGGCTGCCTCTCGTCCCTGTTGCGCTGCCATGCTAACTCCTCATATCGCCGCCGCTCGGCTTTAGCTGCCTCCAGCAATATTCCCCAGCCTGTGCCCAGGGTCCCTTACCGTCCAAAATCTCCTCCCATGTCCAGGAGTGCAGAACCCTCTGCTCCTGGTTACCACGCTGCTTGGTCCAGTTGTGGTGGGTAGTTCTGTAATGGTTTTCGTTGATGGAAGAAGGAATAGACCAAAACGCAACGTGGTAAGTGTTCATGGTGGAAATTTAATCAAAACTGAACACTAAACAAAATAATAACGAGGAATAACGAGAACGAAACAGTTCTGTCAGGTGATACACACAAAACAGAAAACAACTACCCACAACGATTGACAGCTGCCTCTGATTGGGAACCATACCAGGCCAAACACATAGACATTGAAACATAGAACAAAACATAGAATGCTCACCCCAACTCACGCCTTGACCAACCTAAAACAGAGACATACAAAAGGACCTAAGGTCAGGATGTGACAACTGTGCTTTGAAACTCTCGAGGCATTTGATACTGACACTCAAGCTCCTTTGATCGTTCTGGCAGAGAAAGGCTATGAAGTATACATTTTTTTTAGTTGCAACTTCTTTTGAGACATGATACCACCCTAATGTATTTTTATTATAGGACATGATACCACCCCAATGTATTTTTATTTTTGGACATGGTACCACCCCAATGTATTTTGTATTTTGAGACATGATACCATCCCAATGTATTTTTTATGTTGAGACATGATACCATCCCATGGCAGGCAGCTGGGGTCCAGAGAGAGTACGAGCTATTATCACTGTCCCACAGCCGGTTACCAAACGACATATGATGTCACTGACTGGTATAACAGGGTACTGTAGGGCGTGGCTGCTTGACTATGCCGAGGTTGTCAAGCCTCTCTCAGATCTCATTTACGGTCACAACATGGCTTCTCCATGTCTGGGTCTCCCTGTGCACATTCTAAACCCTTTCAATCTGTTTGTGTGTGAGAAGAATGCTTTTATGTCTCCTGTGTTGACTCAGGCTCAATCCAGCAACACTGTTGCCGACCATGGATGGATAACCCTACGACTGCACTTCTCTGGTTGACATGGTATGAAAACAAAGGTCAGATTTCACCCTGTGGAAACAGCGTGGGTTCCTTACTTCCTCTGAGGAAACTATTTCTCACTTGAAATTTGTTGATAACCTCTTGACAGCCATTATTCCCCTTTCTGAGGGGAATTATTCCCCTTTCTGTAAATGTTTGGCTCATACTAACTATTTTGATTCGGTCTCCAAGAGCAACACAATTACTGATTTGGCAGCAAAGCAGCAACTGTGTCTGCTTATTCCCATGTGTTACTGATGGTTTCACTTCCAGTTAACTTTTTAATCTCCTACTGATATATCTGACGTACAATCCTCTGTAGGTCCAGCTGAATCGAAGAAGTGGAAATGACTTTGCACATACGATCAGGTGCAGAAACTCTTGCTGGGTCCGGCTGGGCTACCAGTCCTAACACGTTCTTGTTTTCCTTACTTGGCTAAATTGTCACATGGTGGAGACCATGTGTCAAAGGGGAAAGTGGTTGATTTTGTAAATACATTTTGGTTTGCACCTGGGTTTTCTGTGTTTGCTGAACAATTTTGTGAAAAATATGTAATTTGTATGACTAACAACATGGGAAGAGGGATTCCCATGCCTTTGTCGGCTCATCCAACCCCTGAAGGGCCCTATTGGCTCCTCATGACGTTCTGACAGGTAGACCAATGAGAATGATCAATTCCCCTTTCCCACAGAACAAGTTGATACTGATGGGCTGTGACGATGACATGGTAAGTTATTGTACTGCTCTAAACAATGTTCTGAAGGCTATTTTCCCCAGAGTGATAGTGGCTCTGCCCCAGCCGCTGGTGGGGATCCTGCACAAACTGCAACCAGGTTACTGGGTGGTGGTGAAAGTCCTGAGACAAAGTCATTGGAACCAGCAGAGGTGGACTGGACCATACCAGGTGATGCTGATTATCCCCACTGCTGTTCGCACAGCTGAGAGGTCTACTTGGATCCATGCCAGCCACTGTAGGAAGGTGCCATACTGCCCACCAGACCCAGAGGATGGAGGAGCCGAGATGCCTGAGGTCACCGACTAGATGGCCATGGGAGAATCTGGCCCAGACTCTATGCATCATGTGTTTTTTGCTCTTGTCTTGAGCATTCTCATTACAGTTACCATATGGACAGTGACTCAAGGACAACCGGTCCTGGAAGATGGACAAAATGGTACGCACTCTACTGATGACCGCTCAGTCCCATAGCGGGACTTAAATAACAGCCGCTCCAGCTCGAGTCAACGGCAGGCTCAGTACAGGAGTCCAGAAAACAATAGCCCCCCCATTGTTTAAGAAGACGGAGATCAATGCATCAACGCGATGATTGTCTTCTTTGTACAGATGAAGGGTGTACTTCTGTATCATTTTGTATTGTTTAAACGATTCCCTTGAGAATGTTTTGCACTATGTGAAGGCAAAGTTGATTGGAAAGTTAATCAGAAAGTAAGAATTCAAATTTTAAATGGTTTGGACTGATTAAGATTTAGCAAAGTGAAAACTAACTAAATGTTTATGTTATGAATATTTGTTATTTTAATTTTGTTTTTAGTGGATGTTTCACAGTCAAGTTAAATGACACAATCAAGTTAAGGTAGGAGCAGATTCACAACTTGTGGGAGTTCCCATAGGGGTTCATCTGACTATACAAATGGATTTCCCATTCTTAGTGGAGATACCATGTAACTCTGACCTTATGACGTTTCTCTGTTGTGTCACAACCACACAGGACCACCGTTGTTTGCTAGGCCAGGTAATACTAAGTTTGGAGGGTGGATCATGCAACTGTGTCTGACCGTTGTTTTAGTCATTGTATTGATTTTGCAGCTCATCCTCATGCTGAAGTTTTGCTGCAATATGTGTTTAAAACTGGTAACAAATTCAAGGCCAAATGTAATGTTAACTGTTGCCATGACAAGGATGTGAAGCATGAGCTACATTTTACTGCTGAAGACAGTGATGTTTGACCTGTTGCATACTTAGAAATGCATATGTTGTAGACAGAGGCTTTGCTATGACAAGGTCAGGTCAGTGGGAGTGGAATATTGGCTGAACGCCCAGACTCTGTGATTGCCAGGTGTTCTCTCGTAAACTGGGAGCAAGCGCTTTGCTGAGAAAGGATCCACTTGGCTGTCATCAGCAGACACTGGCAAGTTTGAACTGTTTATAGTATGAAGGTTAAAGATTTGAAACTCAGTACCTTGACGGAGGTTCCTCACAGGGATAAACCTCATATGTTACATGTGGAAGGTTTTCTAATTTGATCTTTACATATGGTGTGAATATGTCATGTTATTTTATAGAAGATTGAATCTTCTAAGAGGGGAATGTGAGAGACAAATCACATATTTACCTTTTTTGTTTAATATTAATAGTTAACAATTTATATGCTTAACAATAGTAAAGACATTTATTTAGTGCCAATGCTGTGTTTCTGAGAAAGGATGGTTCATCTCTTCCACACTCACTCCCCACAGCTGGTCTACGCATGTAGTCGTGGACATGGGATACAGATAAGCTTGAGGAACAAATAGACTGGTATTGTTTCTAATTTCTCTTTGCTTCTGAGTAACCTGGTCACACGGCATTAAGACAAAGAGCCTCTGAGAAGTGACCACAATTCTTCAGCCCATCCTGTTTGTTTGCTATCTTCCAAGGGCACAGCTGTGGGGAGATAGAAGAGAACGGAGGCTAGCTTGGTAGAGCTTATGATGCCCTGATCTGCCAGGGAGGGGTGGAACCAACCATGACTAAGCCGATCTTGGGTTTCTATATAAACCCATTGTGTCTCAGCTCTCACTCCTTTCACTCTGTGTGCATGTAGTGACCTTGCTCCCTTATTAATAAGTGAATAAAGAATTTGTTTAAGTATAACTCGTGTGATAAGTTTGTCTCTCCTCATTTGATAATAAATAATTAACCACAAGAAACATGCCATAATGTTTAATTCAACCATTTTAACACCCTTGCTGTAGTCATTGAATGAGTTATAATGTCACCAATATGTAAGATATTAGGAGGCAGTCTTTAGTGTTTTTTCTGGTTATAAAATCCAGGCAAATGATATTGAGAGCCATAGAGTTTCTTTATTAACAAGGTTTACCAGCAAGTTAGCACACAGAATTATTGATGGAACAGTACACAACAGCTGTGATTTGTTACATTAAACCATAAGAAATAACCATCAGGAAAAGGGTTAGAGACACTGCCAACAGGCAACACTACATTGGTCAAGAGTTTCATTTCAAAATACATGCACATTTGAGTGGAATAATTATGTAAAACCATGAATCATACATCATGTGCAGATAAAATACAGTACACACATAAAGTATATATATCGTTATTGCTAATGTGTGGTGTTTAGACAGATTTTTTCATATAGAAAATACAATGTGTTGTTGGGAATAGAATCTGATACCCACATTTACAGCATGGCAAACTGCACGTAGATCTAAGAATGAAGATGTATAGCTCTTACTCCCAGAGGGAACTAAATATTGAAAGTATACAAAAATGTAGAATGAAGGTTACGATAAGGAAAAATACAGGTAAAGCCTATTGACCGTTGTAGACACTGATTGCACAAAACACCTTTACCTTTGCCCACAGAACAGCCTCAATTTGTCAGGGCATGGACTCAACAAGGTGTCGAAAGTGTTCCACAATGATACTGGCCGATGCTGACTCCTATGCTTCCCACAGTTTTGTAGAGTTGGCTGGATGTCTTTTGGGTGGTGGACGGACGATTCTTGATACACACAGGAAACTATTGAATGTGAAAACTCAGCAGCATTTTAAAGTTCTTGACACAATCCGATGCACCTGATACCTACTACAATACCCCGTTCAAAGGCACTTAAATATTTTATCTTGCCCATTCACCCTCTTAAAACCTCTTAAGGATCCACCTCTTTTTTTCAATATCAGATATGTCTATGTCCTGGGAAATGTTCTTGTTACTTGCAACCTCATGCTAATCACATTAGCCTACGTTAGCTCAACCTTCCCACAGGGAAACCAACCGATCCTGTAGAGGGTAATGGTACACAATCCATGTCTCGATTTTCTCAATGCTTAAAAATCCTTCTTTAACCTGTCTTCTCCTCTTCATCTACACTTATTTAATTGGATTTAAATAGTGACATCAATTAGGGATCATAACATTCACCTGGATTCACCTGGCCAAAAGTATGACCTCCAGAAGTATTGAGACAGTTACACATGTTTTGTTATTTTGGCTCTGTACTTCAACACTTAGAATTTTGACAGTCTGCAATTTAACCTCAATTACTGTGGGGTTAAATTGCAGACTGTTCATTTTAATTTTGATGTATTTCCTTTCATATCGGGTGAACTGTTTAGAAATTACAACAACCGATTGTTCACAGTCCCCCCTTTTAGGGGACTAAATGTTTTGGGACAAATTCACGTATATATATTAAAGTAGTCCAAAGTTTAGTATTTGGTCCCATATTCCCAGCATGCAATGATTACATCAAGTTTGTGACTCTACAAACGTGTTGGATGCATTTGCTTTTTGTTTTGGTTGTGTTTCAGATTATTTTGTGCCTAATAGAAATGAATGGTAAATAATGTAATGTGTCATCACTTTTGTCGTCACTTTTATTGTAAATAAGAATAGAATACATTTCTAAACACTATTTCATTAATGTGGATGCTACCATGATTACGGAAAGTCCTGAATGAATAGTGAAAAATTATGAGTGAGAAAGTTACAGATGCACAAATATCGTACCACCCCTCCCACCCTGCAAAAAATGCTAACCTCCTCTGTTATTGTATTTGTCTTGGGTGTATTTGTGCCTCTGTAACTTTCTCCCATCATTATTCACTATTCATTCAGGATTATCCGTGGTCATGGTTGCATGCACATTCATGTAGAAGTGTTTAGAAACATATTATATTTACTGTAGTGATTCCTTCATAATGTTTTGTACACTCAGTGTGTTGTTGTTTCTTTCGGGGAAAAAGTATTTGGTGCAAACTGTTGGTAAATTTCTCCAGAAACAACTCTCTGGTGTCAATGCATCCTTGGTATCATCTTGATGTCTGTTTTCCCTGAACTTCACCACAGCAATGATGGTGCACAGGAGGAAGGGCAGTACACTTCCAGCTTTCAACAGGTAGAAGAACATGCGTTCCAATCTGTAGAAGAACACAATTACTTTGTCATGACATTATAAAAATTGCAGTCAGGTAGACAGTTTTTGGAGAGATAAGTGTCCAGGGGGAACTTCCTGTATTTAAAAAGAGAGATAACATAAGCTGTCATACTGTACTGTCCTTCTTCAGAACACATCTTGTATATCTATTGATTTCCTAACCACTCAACATCAGTGGAGGCTGGTTGGCGGAGAGATAGGAGGACACGCTCCTTGTAATGGCTGGAATGGAATTCATGGAATGATACCGTTCCATTCATTCAATTCCAGCCATTAAAATGAGCCCATCCTCCTACAGTTCATCCTGCCAGCCTCCTCTGCTCAACATCTTAGTTTTCATATTTGAATGTGGAAGTGTGAAAAGTTGCTTTAAAGTCATCCACAGACCTCCTGTAGGCAAGTCCCAGGACACACACAAATATATTGAACCATGAGGAAGTGACACATGTTCAAACAAGAATATTTAAGGAAGGTTTTTTGTTTAGTACGCACTCCTCTTCAGCTGAAAATTAAATAGATTTCTTTGTGATTTGGGAAACTAAAGTATTATTGTTAACCCAGACACCTGTCTCTGCTCTGATCAGCCTTTCTAGTCAGGTGAACCACACCCTTATAGTATAGCCAACTGTTTGGATGGCTATTATAGTGAGGGATATGCAGCAGACTGAACACTGACCTCTGGTCCTTCTCTTGTTGCGTCTCGTCAGTTCCCCCATTGTTCTGGTCTGTGGGAACAGAAGGGGTGACTGTGGGCTGAGATGTGTAAAATCTGGATAGTGAGCCTTGGTGAGAGGTCAGAGTTTGTGTCGCTGTGAGACACAGAAATGATAAAGTAGCTCCAATAAACTGACTGGTGTATCATTCACATTCAAATAAATTGAAACAGGAAATTCAGATGATGATTATAATCCAAATCTTTTAATTTTCACTATTCATTTCAAATCTGTTTCGTAGCTATGATGAAAAAGTTGTATAAAATGTTTTCATTTTCTTAATGATATTTAACATGACTGACAGGATCATCTCAAGAGAATGCATGGTCAATAGATTTCCACTTTGTTTCAGAAAAGGTCTTTCAATGTTCCTTGATCTCTAACAGTACTGGATGAATAAAAAGGGAATCATACTTGGTTTTATGTACTCACTTGCGGTGGTGCTCTGTGTTGTGGTTGGTTGATTGACAGTGATATGAACAGGCATCTGTAGTTTTCCCTTTTCGCACCAGTACCAGCCAGTGTTCTTCATCATCAATCCACTCATATTCACCATTAAGACATAACCGTTGGTGGTTTCTCTCTGTTCCTGCACTAACTTCAAAAATGTTCCATCTAAAGCCCCATAATGTCCAGCAGCCACACAAGAGCCTCCCATCCTGCACCACCTCCCACTGCTTCCTTGTGAACTATAGTAACAGAGCACAGTGACACTCCCTCCTACAACTCCAGTAATTTGTTGTTGGTCCACATAGAGTTCTGGAGTACCTGAACACAATGATAGAGGCTGTGATTGGAGTCTGACAAAGAATACACCAATATATATATTGGAGACTATCTAGTCATTCTTGAAATTCATATTACACTGAGAAAGTATAAGTTGAAAAACTGGTTCAGTCACTGATGGTATGTACAATAGACAGACTATAGCATACAGAACAGACAGTGTGTTTGATGATGATACGGAAACATGTGATTCTATCAAACACACTGTCTGTCCTGACCCAAAAGGTGCGCAGAGATGTTTGTAATCTGCCAGAATAATATCCTCTATGAATGTAATTTGGTAAAAATATGTATGACTGCTTTGTAGAGGGAAAAGTAACACACTCATCAACAGGACTGTTATGGAACATTAACTTATGAGACATTACTGAGCACTACTATTAACTCTGCTTTAATGGACACAGCAGTGTTTGGATCTTACCTGGAGTAACAGATATCTGCAGTCTATCCCCATCATCTGCCTTGATCTTCCTCTCCACAATACACCAGTAATAATCAGAATCACTAAGACTAAGACTTGTCATGGTCACAGTGAAGACTCGCTGGTTGATGTCATCAGACACTGAGGTCTTTCCACTGGTCTTAGGATGGTCAGTGCGTACTACAGTAGAGCAACCTAACCAATTATATCCCCTACACCCGTATTTCACATTGTTTCTATATCTCTGATTATAGAGACATGGGATGGTGATGGAGCCTCCTTGCTTTACAGACACATGACTCACTGTGGACACACTCTGTGTATCTGTAGACACAACAACAGAGAACACATTTAGGTACTTTAATTTTACCCAGCTGCTCATAAATCCCATCAGATGATCAGCCAAACAACTTGATCTACTGTAATGATTGAATTTGTGACTTTTGTAAAAAAAAAATGGCAAACTGTGGTCACACCATCTGTTTGTAACACCAGACAGTAACTAAGACATGTAACTGCTGATGTTGACACACCCATGTCCACCCATTAGAACAGAGGCAACACTTGAACAATTAAAGTCATATTTAGCTTTGACATGGAAATTACTACACCACTAAACTATGGAGACAATCTCTGGTTTTAATCAATTCAAATGTCTATTTAAAAATAATAATAATAAGTTACTTGCACATATGTTCAAATTCATATTGATTGACACAGGAACTTTTTATTTTCTATTTATTAATAATATGTTAGTTAGTTTTACTTGAAGTCTCATTTAAATGTGCTAATCAACAGCTAGAAATACAGAACTGTTGAAAAGTACAAGATAAGTCACAAGATAAATCATTAAAAACAGCATGTATCTATCACCTGACCACAAAATGCTGAAATCCATAATGTGACCACAATGTCTATGGGCAAAGTAGACAGAACATTACAAGTGTTATGACTTTCAGCATGTTTTCACTGATTGACTTGGAGGAACTAAGCCCAATAATATCAAACAACTAAAGGTCTTTGTTCACTTACCTGAGACTCCAGTGAGGAAGAACAGGATGCGCAGGACAAGGAGGAGATGTGGAGCCATGAATGGATGAGAGAGAACGTCTCTGGTAGTATTTATGTTTGTGTGGGAGTACTGGTGTGTCAGCAATCAAGGCACCCAGGCAACTGACTACTTCCTGATCCACATAGACATCACTTCTTTAACTCTTCCTGTTTTAAAGACATAATGCAACCAGTGCCCTGTGCAAGACCTTGTGTGTTCACTGATGTTGAACAGTTGAAAACCTGACCAAGGCTGAAATGGTCAAAATGTTGTAAATTGTCTGCTAATACATACAGCATGTTTGTTTATATGATGATTATTTGTAGTTTATTCCCCATCCTCAATACACTGATAATCTTGTGTATTAACTCCTGAGACCTGTGTTGGTCTGTTCCTGTCTGATAGTAATGAGGTGCAAATGGAGCCTTCACTGGCGTTGCTGCTTAGAAGAATCTTTAAGTATTGCTGATTCATATTCTCGCAGAAATATCTTCATAAATATGGCATACTACTTGTTTCAACCCTTTACACAATGGCTATAGTCATCGAATGAGTTACAATGGTACAGGTACAGTATACGTTAAATGTCACTTTGCAGGTTGGGTCATTCCTACATTGCTGTGCTTTTTCTGTCCTCAGGAAATATCACTTCTTATTCAGTATTAAATTGTTTACAATTTGGTTTCCCAAAGGCTTTAAATAGAAAGTCAGGTGTCCTTTACCTTAAAAACACAAAAATATGGATCTTGAAAGAAAGTTTTTCGCATTTTAACACTTTGGATGTAGATGTTTGTACCATGTCCCTGGGTGTTATTCATCAACTTCCATGAGAAAAATAAGCCCTAATTTAAGTCATTATTTTATTGTCTGTTAAATTCTCTCGTCAAGAATGTTTTTTTCATGATTATTTTAGTTATTCTTATTTTAGAATTTCTGTGTCCCTGATATCACTTTCCTCCCTGTTAGTTTGTACTTCTCCTTTAAGAAAACATCCTCTTCTTACAATTACACCACATTCATAAAGTGTCATAATTCTATTGGTGGGAAAACAACAGTGCAATACTTATTTTCCACCATAATTTGCAAATAAATTCATAAAAAATCCTACAATGTGATTTTCTGGATTTTTTCTCATTTTGTCTGTCATAGTTGAAGTGTACCTATGATGAAAATTACAGGCCTCTCTCATCTTTTTAAGTGGGAGAACTTGCACAATTGTTGGCTGACTAAATACTTTTTTGCCCCACTGTATATGTATATATATATATATATATATGTATATATATTGGGGTTTTTTTCAGGGGGTGCTGCAGCACCCTCAGCACCCCAATTTCCTGCAGCTTTGCCTGTAGGATGTTTTCTAAGAAAGCTTTATGGTTGAGATATAAAAACAGATACTGGTAACTGCCAAAGTAAAGGAGACACGAGTAAATGAGGGATACAAAGTTTAATGAAAGCAGGAGGTTCCACACAGATGTGGTTCCTGAGTTAATTAAGCAATGAATATCCCACCAGGCTTAGGGTCATGTATACACATGCCTAGTTGCCCATTATTTTGGCAAGTATAGCTAGAAGAAGAGAGCTAAGTGACTTTGAAAGAGGGGTCTTAAAGGAGCATAGGGGTTTAAAGTGTGTGTGTGTGTGTGTGTGTGTGTGTGTGTGTGTGTGTGTGTGTGTGTGTGTGTGTGTGTGTGTGTGTGTGTGTTTTAAAAAAAAAAATGTATTTCACCTTTATTTAACCAGGTAGGCAAATTGAGAACAAGTTCTCATTTACAATTGCGACCTGGCCAAGATAAAGCAAAGCAGTTCGACAGATACAACGACACAGAGTTACACATGGAGTAAAACAAACATACAGTCAATAAATAATACAGTATAAACAAGTCTATATACAATGTAAGCAAATGAGGTGAGAAGGGAGGTAAAGGCAAAAAAGGCCATGGTGGCAAAGTAAATACAATATAGCAAGTAAAACACTGGAATGGTAGTTTTGCAATGGAAGAATGTGCAAAGTAGAAATAAAAATAATGGGGTGCAAAGGAGCAAAATAAATAAATAAATTAAATACAGTTGGGAAAGAGGTAGTTGATTGGGCTAAATTATAGGTGGGCTATGTACAGGTGCAGTAATCTGTGAGCTGCTCTGACAGTTGGTGCTTAAAGCTAGTGAGGGAGATAAGTGTTTCCAGTTTCAGAGATTTTTGTAGTTCGTTCCAGTCATTGGCAGCAGAGAACTGGAAGGAGAGGCAGCCAAAGAAAGAATTGGTTTTGGGGGTGACTAGAGAGATATACCTGCTGGAGCGTGTGCTACAGGTGGGAGATGCTATGGTGACCAGCGAGCTGAGATAAGGGGGGACTTTACCTAGCAGGGTCTTGTAGATGACATGGAGCCAGTGGGTTTGGCGACGAGTATGAAGCGAGGGCCAGCCAACGAGAGCGTACAGGTCGCAATGGTGGGTAGTATATGGGGCTTTGGTGACAAAACGGATTGCACTGTGATAGACTGCATCCAATTTGTTGAGTAGGGTATTGGAGGCTATTTTGTAAATGACATCGCCAAAGTCGAGGATTGGTAGGATGGTCAGTTTTACAAGGGTATGTTTGGCAGCATGAGTGAATGATGCTTTGTTGCGAAATAGGAAGCCAATTCTAGATTTAACTTTGGATTGGAGATGTTTGATATGGGTCTGGAAGGAGAGTTTACAGTCTAACCAGACACCTAAGTATTTGTAGTTGTCCACGTATTCTAAGTCAGAGTCGTCCAGTGTCTCATTCACCAGATCTCAATCCAATTGAACACTTATGGGAGATTCTGGAAAAGCACCTGTGACAGCGTTTTCCGCCACCATCAACAATACACCAAATTATGGAATTTCTCATGGAAACATTGTGTCGTATCCCCCAATAGCGTTCCTTGCACTTGTAGAATCTATGCCAACGCGCATCGAAGCTGTTCTGGCTCGTGGTGCTCAATGCCCTATTAAGACACTTTATGTTGGTGTTTCCTTTATTTTGGCAGTTACCTGTAAGTATTACAATTGTGCTATTGTCACAATGAACATGCCTCGGAAACATGCCTTGTCAAATCCATGTGTCATCTATTGCTGAAATGATGTCCATGTAATTAATTTGGACACTTTGCCTAGTAGAAAGGATGAGAGACTAATCTTCAAGGAAACATTTTCACAAGTTTTACCTGTGTAGCTTGGCTTGGAGAGAAAGAGATGGCATCGTTTAATGCTTTTAATGTTAGATAAGCATGTCTTTCCTTAAAATCTCTCAAACAAGTTTAATGAGAACACAGTTAATCAGCTCATTACTTATAACGCCTACTCCCCTGCTCCAGCGCTCGATGTCGCCGGTCTACTAACCACCAGTCTGGCAACCATCATTACGCACACCTGCTCCCCATCGTTACGCACACCTGGACCTCATCACTACCTTGATTACTCTCCCTTTATTCAGCCCTCAGTAGCCTCAGTCAGCAGGCAGTATTGGTTTTGTTCAGGACGCTTCTCCTGTTTTGTTAATCTGCCTTTGTTTTATTATTAAACTCACTTTCTGCACATGATTCCTGACTCCTAGTGTATAGGTTACAATTATTATTAAGGATTTATTCATAAACTCGTCTGCACTCATACCACTATGTATTCAACAGATTGATACCCTCAAATGTAGAATTGTAATCTTTTACAATAAAATACTTTACATACTAATGGCTGTTTCTTGTAGTGGCTGTTTCTTGTAGAATGGCTGTTTCTTGTGGAAGGATCTTCATTCTGACTATTGTTATCATTTTCAATCTCAGAGGAATGATCATGTTTAGGATGGTTTATAGGCTACCTCCATTCATCTCATCTCATGAGATTTTGTGGGAACAAACAGGACAGATATGGTTGCAGACAGTGCTTTTACTTTGTAAGAATTTCTCAGAAATGGAAACCCCCAAAAAAGCCTATCCTGCTGGTGAGAAAATGAACCTTCAGTAACCCACTAGTAGCCAACAGAAACCTCTCTCTGGTATAGGGCTCGTGAGCTGTAGACCACATTATCACCTGGATCTGCTGCCTGATAGAAGAAACACATAGACAGGTAGAGGTGAAGACTGATGTATGTTTTGATGGAATATACAGGTTGGAAACATATTAGTCTAATTAGTCATTCATGTTTAGTAGTAACACGGTTATAATTGTTATTACACTGTTGTAAATATGCTTACACTGACAAAATATGTGTCAGGTTTAAAACACATATTAAACATCAGCTATCAAAACAGATATCAGCACATGGTGCGTGCTACCTTGGTCTGTACTTTTTGTAGGGTTCTGCTCTTAGTTGGTGACCACAGTATGTATGTTACATCATCAACTTCAGGAAATGACTCCTGCAGGTCAACACAAAAAAAGACAGGTTTAATAAAATAGTAAAGACCAAAATATTCAACAATCAATATAATCCACAATTTCAATTAGAATATACACAGATGTTATTTTAATACATTTTGACAGCATCAATATACAACGTCTCTCTGGCAAAAAGCAACACACTGTCTTAGACCACAAAGGAACAACAATTGACCAAGAAATGACACCAATTGCCTCAACCTCCCCAAGTTATTTCCAGTGTGACAATACCACAGTCAAAGCACACAGTAAGAGAAAGAAAGATAACATGCACACATTTCTCCACAGTATGTATACTTATTCCGTATTGCACATATTTCTGGCATCCAGTCAGTTTCATAAAAATAGGCATACATACTTACAGTTAATGGCCTAAATACTAATTACTGTATGATTAAAATCCTGCGCAATCCTGCATCCTGTTCTCAATCAAGCATTTAACTGCGTGTATCTATTATTGGTTAACAGATTTGGATTATCACCCAAAGACAGCACCTTCGAGTCAGAGAGGGATAAGGATGAGAAAAGCATGCATCAAAAATGAAGGATAACATGAGAGTTAACTACCACTGAGGTGTTCATTGGTTGGGCATTGACCTTATTGTGCTCTGAAAGAAAGAGAGGGGCATCAATGACATTAATTACAGTAGCACAGTCCTGAATCTGTTCTAATAGTGCCCCTTAAACTTTGTCTCACTTCAAAAACACTTGTCATTTGTATTACATTTGTATTACTGTCTCCCTGGGGTTTCACATTGCTAAAAAAACACACCAGTCTCCTCAGTGCTGAATGATGCTGTACAAAATATGATCTATGATGAGTATTATCATAATAATGTGTGCAGGAGTCATTCAACTGTAACTCAACTTAGTCAAATATATACTATTGTTTAAAAATAATAGAATAAATACTTATTGTACTTTCTAAACATCTTCCCTGCAATAAAGGCACCAACTGTCATCACCACCACCATGCTCAGAGGCAGGAGCAATCTTTCAGGTCTCTGGAACTGATGGAGGACAAACAGCAAGCTTACATTTCATGATATGTTGTATAGAAAAAGACAGCTAAATAGATTATTACTAGACTAATCGAAACTGGTCTCAAAGCATTTCATATTATTCTGTATGTAATCCGAGACAATCCATTTTGTATGATATGTTACGTTTCGTATGGTATGTATTCATTTGTGGATGTCCATCACCCATTTTGTATTATACGTTATGAATTACAATTTGTATTATATTTTAAGAATTTGCAAAACATCTAATATGCTACAAATTCTAGCTAGGTGCCTTGCATTAGCTAAATGGCTAACGTTGGTTAGGGTTAGGGGTTAGGGTTAAGTTTAGGAGTTTGGTTAATGGGTTAAGGTTAGGGAAAGGTTTAGCTAAAATTATTAAGGTTAGTGTTAGGGGAAGGGTTCGCTAACATGCTAAGTAGTTGCAAAGTAGCTAAAAAGTAGTAAGTAGTTGAAAAGTTGCTAATTAGCTAAAGTTCTCCGTGATGTGATGTGTACTCACAACCTTTGGGTTGTGAGTAAAACCCCGACCAACCACCCTACTTTTGCTTTTACCTTAAGTAACCATCTGTCTTATGTAACCATACCAAAAGTAAGATGTCATACTAATTTGACTGTCCCAGATGTATATTTACGTTGGTTCATACAGTCTATTAGACCAGGCTGGATCATTTGTTATATGCTGCTGTCACAAATGGATAGGCTACTAGTATACCCTTTTCAAATGATGTTTTTTTCTAAATATTGCATCTGAAAATGAAATCAAAATGTTGTTTTATTTCTATTTAATATAATTTGTTTGGGATTAATGATTAAGAGATGGATCTGAGAGCGGCTTGACCTATGGTGGTTGTCGTCTACGTCCCCTTTAGCTCCCAGGGTTGTGTTGCTACAGGAACAGAAGGGTTGTCATTCCTGACAGCAGGCTCAGAATTTGGAGTGGCAGAGGGTTGCTGAGTGTTTGAAGACACATTAAATAGCTGGCATACCAGAAAGACAGCCTGAACTGCAGTGTATGAAAAACAAGCCGTCATCAACAGCATGTTTCAATTACAATAACATTTGCTCAGCAAATAAAGCAACTTCAGATCTAGCTGTATAGCAAGACTCAATTCGAAAATCTGATTGGTGCACATGAAACCCAAGCAAGATGATACTTAATTACATAACACTGTTGTGTTTACTTGTGGTGGTAGTGGTACTCTGTGTTTTGATTGGTTGATTGAAATTATGAATGCTGATTGGCTGAACAGTAAAACATTTATTTTACTTTTCTAATTACATTGTTAACCAGTTTTAAAATAGCAATAAGGCACCTCGTGAGTTTGTGGTATATGACCAATATAGCATGGCTGCGGTCTGTGTTTAGGCACTCTCCGCTGCGTCGTACATAAGAATAGCCCTTAGCAGTAGTATGTTGGCAATATACCACACCCCCTCATGCCTTATTCCTTAATTGATATGAACAGGCATCTGTAGGTCTCCCATTGCACACCAGTACCAGTCAGTGTTTTTCATCTTCAGTCCACTTAATAAGGGTCAACATCAAAACATAACCGCTGGATTGACCATTGATTGGCTGTAATGTTAATGATGTGCCATCCAAAGTCTCAGGATACCCCAAACACAAGGCACCAAACCATGTTCGGGCCATGGGTGTAACAGTAGCAATGGACAGTGACACACCCTCCTTCAACTCCAGTCAACTGTTGTTGGTCCAGGTAAAGTTCTGTATTATCTACACACAAAGTAAACAACACTGAGAGAGATTAAGATCTGGACAATGTATGGTCTAGCTTATTCATCAAACAGATTAACATGACTTGGAAATATCCACCATAAAAGTATTGTCGTCGAAAAATGTACAATGGGGCAACATTAGGCTGGATACTCAACAACAGGATAGTCAATGGAAAATGAAGAACAGATGCAAACAGTGTCTGCATCTTACCTGGAGTGAATGATAAGGACATTTGTATCCTGTAAACTGTCATTTTATCCGCCACATCACAACAGTAATACCCATAGTCCCCTGGCTCCCGGTCAGCCATGGTCACAGTGAAGGTTCCCTGATTGATATCATAAGTGATTCTGGTCTTATCCCTGCTCTTAGAGTGGTTATTGAGGACTACATAACAGCATCTGTTCCAACGATATCCTTTACACCAGTATTTCACATGATTTCTATATCTCTACAGCTCTGTAATGGATCCTCCTGTCTTCACAAGCACCACTCACATCATGACTTCCTGCAGACAACAAAACATGACACCCATTTAGGTTGTAATTAAAGCAACTCAACAATGTAAAGACATTTTACCAACAATATAAAATATATATATATATACATTTTTTAAGTTTAAGAGATTTATTTATTAAAGAAACCAAATAAAATTGTTTCTGATTTCAATAAAATGTTGATGTATTTTTTCACGACAGAAGCAATGTGTTTTTGCCAGTGTTCATTCCCCACCCAAAACTGTGATGTAGTTCAGATCTTTCTTACATAGAACTGCATTGAATAAAGAAGAGAGAATCAAAACACTACGACTTCTTAATGATATAAACAGTTTAACTTGAGAGTCTGGAGAAGATGATACGTAGGAGGGAGAGGGATGTATAAGAACCATTTGTGGGTTTGGAGTCTGTATGTCTTGTGGTACTTATGCACAATTGTGTGTCAAGATCTGAGGCACCGAATCAAATGACTCCGTTTCGTAAACTTCATAGACATCATTGATTATCTGTTATTCTCTTCCTGCTTTTGTTTGGGTGATAATTCCCCCCTCAGTGGCAGATAGCAACAATTGCATTCAATAGGCTAGTTTTGACATAAGGCTCTTACTCAATATTCTTTAATAAAAATAAAACATTCAGGTTTATTCTGTTTTTATTGAAGAAACACACATTAGTTAAATGTCCACATGGACATAATTGTGACAATTTAATACAAGACGTTCAGTCTATAATATATACAGGTTAGGGAGTGAACGTTAATTATAATAAGGGTTAAATGGAGAAAATCGGACCTCTCTGAAATGAAATTGGATGGCCCGCTCTTCAGCTAAATATATTTGACCTAAACCCTAGAAAGAAAACAAGTGACCCTCCCCTCTACCCAAAATAAATAATTTAAACAAAGTGGATTGCATTGAACATGTCTCCCATTTATCCTCACCTACACCTATGTACAGACCAGAGCCTTAAATATTTCATATTTCTCCAATGCCAAATCAGTTTGTCCTGTTTGCAACAAAACTGTCGCTGTTTGCAAATAATTAAATCAGGAATCTGAGCATGGTGCTTTCAAAAGTTTGGCCTACCTTTCCACTTAAGACAGTCAGCCTACACTCTTAGAAAAAGATGTGCCATATCAAACCTAAAAGGGTTATTCGGCTGTCCCCTTACATACATTTTGATGCATCCTTTAAAAAGAAAAAGTGAACAATAAAAAATAATAAGGAGAAAGGGTTGGGGCAGGGGGTGACAAATAAAATAACCTTATATGTTTTACTGTCAATCTGGACACATTTCTTCTGATGCCTTAGTACACTGAGATGCTCCAGTATTTTCCCCCATAAAGATTGTCTGGTTCTTTGGGACCAAGGATTTAATGCTGTCACTGCTCTGCTGCTACTCCCTGCTGGAGAGAAAGTGAACCTTCAGTCACTCACCTAAAACCATCATTTGTGTGCAGTGTGGTTTTCCACTGGATTCACTATCATAGCAACATGTTGTCAGACGAAGTTAAAGGATGACAGCAAATGAAAAGGCAAACATGCTGCATGACTGAAGAGTAATGTTATGTTTATGCTTTACACAGACCTATCTCTGGTGTTGGGCCACTGTGCTGTAGACCACATCATCTGGTTCTGCTGCCTGTAAGAGAGGAGGAACACACACACACACACAGTCACACACACACAGTTATAATGGTGATATACAGCGCCTTCTGTATTGATGCAGTACACAGTAGACACATACAGGCACAAATAAGTTAGTCAAATCATCAAAACAGAATATCTGCTTTTTATGTAGGCCTACATTTGGTTGGGTCTTGTTCTTGGTGACCACAGTGCTGTATGTCACTGCATCATCAGGTAATGGAATCTGTTCATAGACAGACACACAGAGTTATTCAGAAAACACAAAACACATAATAATTGTTAGTCAGCCCAATCTTTGCATTTTCTTAATATTTTAACTGGTGTTATTTACCATGCTTAAACAGTCAGAGTATACACATTAGTTCATAATAACTATTAGCCTAGCTGTGGCTAGAACACTGCTAAACATGGAACATAACATCATTAAATTCTGTACATTTGGTTGGACCTTGTTCTTGGTGACCACGGTGCTGTATGTCACTGCATCATCAGGTAATGGGTCCTGTTACACAAGGAGTTATTCAGAAAACATATACATCCATTTTACATTCTACTGTCATGACGTTGGCCTCTTTGAGTATAGCAACACCATCCCCCTCTCCCTGCCCCCCCCCCCCTCCCCCCCTTGCCTCCTTCAACTAGGCTGCTGTGGTCAGAGGTCGTAAGATCCTGAGAAGACCTCATGGACACAGTTATAGAGAGTAGTTTTTCATGGAGACAAAGAAAATCCTTCCACCTCACAGAACTTGAGGTACGAACAAATTTCATGTTCCAGAGAAAGTGTAAAAGACCGGTGAAGAATCCAGCTACGAACTAGTCCATTTGTCACAACTTGGGAAACTTAAGAGAGACGGTGTGGCCACATTACCATAACGCTGTTTATATAATAGCCTCAGATATGAGGTTTACATCTAATTGTTGTATAAGATGAATGAGTGAGTATGATACTGTTTGTATAATTGTGTAATATGATTGTGGACTGTTTAATGAAGAAAAATACAATTCCCTTTTGATTTGAACTAAATCAGAGGACCGCCTCTGAGTCCAGTTAGGGTCAGACATCCTGGGACAGCCCTTTTCTGCCATTCCGAATAAAACCCAACTTCGAGAAATTATCTCCAGACTAAGCTTACCTCAATTACAAGATGGCTAAAGGTGTAGACCATTGCTGAATCTTTTCAACCATACCACGTGGTTAAACTCTTAGAGTGTCGATACCGACAGAATAAGAACAAGTCTTTGGTATTGATTACTAGTCTGCAGCTAGGAATTCGGCATCATTGAACGCGAAGAACGACAACCACCAAAACATCCATTCTATAACGAATGTCACCCTGAACAATCCCCTCTAACCACAACCTTGAGAGTGAGAGAGGGAGAGAGACAGACAATTCTACAAAAGAAATGAACTTTTCACCAGCGATCTAGATGACACACTGAGCGTAAATATATATATTGATTGCAATTGTTCCCGACTGAGTGAGCGTTCATGTGTAAGGATTAGCATTTCAATTGTTATAATTATTAACTCTGTAGTGACTTCTTAGTCGACCCCCCACTCCCCTTTTGTCAAACAAGCCACCATGCCGGTTCAGCCCAATAGGGTACATTCTATCATTTCATGTAACCATATTTACTGTTTGTTTATGCATTTCTGTGAATTACTTAGTTAGCAAAAAATAAATGATTTAAGACAATTGATGTATGGATGATTCATAGTGAAGACTGGGTTTGTGCAGATAACCAACAATTTACGACGTTTGGAATGAGACTAACGTGAGGTAAAGTAAATAATTCATTAATTCAAAGACTAATTGATCAGATAAAATATCTGAAAAGTTATTTTAGGAAATTATAACTTGTAATCTGAATATTTTTCCTTGGTGCCCCGATTTCATAGTTAATTACTTATGTGATTAATCAGTTGGTTGCATAGTAACTAATTACAGAGAATCTTTGATAAAAACTATCAGTCTTCAGTTAATGATAGTAAAGGCATGACACTACAATACATTACAGCTAACCAATAAGTTCTGCTTTTCAAGACAGAAAAACTCTACAAGACCAGCAGTGCTTGTGTGTTAATTTAGTTTTAAATGTACCCTTTGCTGCTTAGGAATCACAGTGCTGTATATAAAAATACGAGATTGAGTTGATTTAAAATGTTAGGTATGACTAACTATCAACCAAAGAGAACCCTACAATATCAAGAAGAGAAAGTCACAGATGAGTGAGAGGGAGGCCTCAGACTGGCCTCTGCCAGGGGCCTCCAAATCACTAAGTCCACCCCTGCAGATACGTGAGAAGATAACATGAGCATAGTTGACCTTTTTTGCTGTCCTGTGCTGCTTAGGGATCACAGTGCTGTACAAGTCACCATGGCTCTCAGGGTTCAGGACCTGTTTGATGGAGGACAGAGAGTAACATGATCACATCATCTCAGAGAGAGACTGACACTGTGGACTTTCACTTTGAGTTGGTTTGGGTTGAGTTTGAAGTGGGGGGCTGAAGTTTGGTTGCAGATGGTTTAGGTTGGTTTGGAGGGGGTTAGCTTGGTTTGAGGAGGGTTGAGTTGGGTTGCAGAAGGTTTAGGTTGTGTTGGAGGAGATTCGGTCAAAAGGGTTAGGTTTAACCTGTTGTGTTGATCCTCTGATGTGACTCACAGTACTGTAGGTAATGTTCTGCTCAGAGTCAGAAGACTGCTGAAATAATGAAACACAAACCTTGTTAACATCAAACCATGTTTTTTTACAATAAGCCATAGAAGAATTTTGTACCTCATGCATTCTGACATGAATTAGATATTTTTTTTCAGTTTAATTTTTTCCCAGTAGTTAAATACGCACACTTAGCGCAGAACTTTTATTTTTTTATTTAGTCATCTTTAAACTGTTTATTTTAATATTCACATACTGTAAGAGATTGGGTTATAAAGTGTTAGTTATGACTAACTACTAACCAGAGTGAGCCCTAGAATATCAAGAAGTGAAAGGAACAGATGTGTGAGAAGATAACATGATCATAGCTTACCACTGTGGTGTTTGGTGGTTGGTCCTTTGACTTCTTGTCCTCTGAAATATAAAAAAGAGGATGTTGGTACTAATGATCTTTGATGTCAAACCTTTCATTTGTGGAAGCAAGAACTCCACTGTATTTATAATATTCTGCAAATGACATTAGTCATAAACATTAGAAAATTTTAAATATAATTTAAAAAAAGACTTACTATGTTTTCTCAACATCTTCAATGTGACCAAGGTAACAGCTATCAACACCACCAACAGGCTCAGAGGAATGAACAGGACTTCCAGCAAACTGGAATATAAAATACAATCAAATTGAATATATAGATCATTTCAGGCGTGGGAAAGTGGTAAATGCTTAAGCAAGAACATTTAAGGAAGATGTTTCATTTTGTATACATTTTTCTTTATCTGAAAATGAAACAGACAGATAGTTTTGTAATGTGGGGAACTACAGTAATTATTGTTAACCCAGACACTGGTCTCTGGTTTGATCAGCCTTGCTAGTCACAGGTGTCTCCACCAAGGTTATTATAGTTTTGTGTTTTGATTTTAGTTTTTATTTCTATTTGTTTTAATATTTTTATTTGAAATTCAGTTTAGTTTCAGTTAGTTTTCAGATCTGATTTACTAGTTTTATTTAGTTTAAGGTTAACTTTAACATACATTTTTTTATATTACTTAGATTCAGCTGTAGCCAACGCATGGGAGGTTAGGAGCCGTTTATGTGTTTATGGGATGTCACTTCTTGCAACTGTGGGACAGTAACGCACGAGGTGATGGGTAAGGTCGTTGGTTAGGTTGGGTTTAAAGGTAGACTCAGTGAGATTACATAGATGCACAAAGTAAACAGTAGTAGTGTGTCAATAGCCACAACAACCAGGAACATTGTAGCGAGAGGCTAAACTTCTCAGTAGTTTTGGTCAGTAGCTATGATGTTGTAATAGTGTGAAGAGCACCCGTGCACATGGGCAGATACTCTGTGTTATTGCCAGAGCTTGCAACACCTTGAAAGTTATTTTACATATCAGTTAACCACATCATGGCTGCATTCCCCTGCTCAGACATTGCATGTATCAAATCAAATCCATGTTTATTTGTCACGTGTAGGTAGACCTTACAGTGAAATGCTTACTTACAGGCTCTATCCACCAATAGTTTCATGACACGTCATCGACTGTGCAGTCAGGCACCAGACTGTTTTACCATATGATGTGGTCAGGTGATATAACATGTACGTAAAATACCTATCCAGGTGTTGTAAGATCTGGCAGTCGTCAGCAACGTCTGAGCAGAGGAATATGACGGACATGTTATAGCGATCTGGTGTCTGACTGCACAGTCGATGACGTTGCACGCTACCATTGGTTGATGCATGTAATGTCTGAGCAGGGGAATGCAACCAATATCAGCAGTGCTGCTGGTGGCAACAACATCTCGCTGAGTATACCTTTAAAGGAAAGTCAGTCTCAATGTGACCCGTCAGATTCAGAAGCTATAAAACAACATTGAAAACCCCATTTCATTTTTGCCCCAAAACTAAAATTGAACATGATCGTAATTATTTATGTTATATTTTAGTTCGCTTTGGAGTTAAATAAAATAATTTCAGTATAGTTTTAGTTTTTTAAGCAGGTGTGTTAATTATTTTATTTCAGAAGATCACTAAATAGTTTCTTCATTATTCGTTTGTATTTATTATAATAACCTTATCCCCAACACCCTTACACTATCACCAACTATTTGGATGACTGTAAAAGTGAGGGAAATAGTGAAGAATGAATACTGACCTCTGGGGCTTCTCATCTGTGTTCTCGTTAGTTACAACATTGTCCCTGTTTGTAACAGATGGGGAAACTGTGGGCGGAGAAGTGTTAGACTCAGCACTGGTTAGTGACGCTTGGTGAGTGGATGGAGCTTGTGTTGCTGTGAGAGGCAGAAATGATAAATAAGCTCCAAACTGACTGGTATATCATTAATATTCAAATGAATAAAATCAGGTAATTGTGATGTTGATTGAAACTAATCACTGCCAGGCTTCCTTAGCTAATGTGTGACACGCATTTGAATCTAATTCAATGAATCCATTTTCTTAATGATATTTAACATGAATGACCGGATAAATTCAAGAGAATGCATGGTCAATAGATTTCCACTTTGTTTCAGAAAAGGTCTTTCAATGTTCCTTAATCTCTAACAGTACTGGATGAATAAAAAGAGAATCAGACTTGGTTATATGGGATTGCTCTGTACTTACTTGTGGTGGTGCTCTGCGTTGTGGTTGGTTGATTGACAGTGATATGAACAGGCATGTGTAGTTTTCCCTTTTCGCACCTGTACCAGCCAGTGTTCTTCATCATCAATCCACTCATATTCACCATTAAGACATAACCGTTGGTGGTTTCTCTCTGTTCCTGCACTAACTTCACAAATGTTCCATCTAAAGCCCTAGAAAGTCCCACAGCCACACAAGAGCCTCCCATCCTGCACCACCCCCCTGTGCTTCCTTGTGAACTATAGTAACAGAGCACAGTGACACTCCCTCCTACAACTCCAGTCATCTGTTGTTGGTCCACGTAGAGTTCTGGAGTACCTGATCACAATGACAGAGGCTGTGATTGGAGGAGTCTGACAAAGAATACACCAATACATATTGGAGACTATCTAGTCATTATTGATATTCATATTACACTGAGAAAGTATAAGTTGAAACACTGGGTCAGTCACTGATAGTACGTACAATAGACAGACTATAGCATACAGAACAGACAGTGTGTTTGATGATGATGCAGAAACATGTGATTCTATCAAACACACTGTCTGTTCTGACCCAGGAGGTGCGCAGAGATGTAATATACCAATATAATATCCTCTATGGATTTCATTTGGTGAAAATATGCATGACTGCTTTGTAGAGGAAAAAGTAACACACTCATCAACAGGACTGTTATGAAACATTAACATGTGAGACATTACTGAGCACTACTATTAATTCTGCATTAATGGACACAGCAGTGTTTGGATCTTACCTGGAGTAACAGATATCTGCAGTCTATCCCCATCATCTGCGTTGCTCTTCCTCTCCACAATACACCAGTAATAATCAGAATCACTAAGACTAAGATTTGTCATGGTCACAGTGAAGACTAGCTGGTTAATGTCATCAGAGATTGAGGTCTTTCCACTGGTCTTAGGATGGTCAGTGCGTACTACAGTAGAGCAACCTAACCAATTATATCCCCTACACCCGTATTTCACATTGTTTCTATATTTCTGATTATAGAGACATGGGATGGTGATGGAGCCTCCTTGCTTTACAGACACATGACTCACTGTGGACACACTCTGTGTATCTGTAGACACAACAACAGAGAACACATTTAGATTATTTTATTTTACCCAGCTGCTCATAAGTCCCATCAGATGATCAGCCAAACAACTTGATCTACTGTAATGATTGAATTTGTGACTTCTGTAAAAAAAATGGCAAACTGTGGTCACACCATGTGTTTGTAACACCAGACATTAACTGAGACATGTAACTGCTGATGTTGACACACCCATGTCCATCCATTAGAACAGAGGCAACACTTGAACAATTAAAGTCATATTTAGCTTTGACATGGAAATTACTACACCACTAAACTATGGAGAAAATCTCTAATTAATCAACTAAAATATCTATTTAAAAATAAAAAAAAGATTCCCAAGTTTGGGAATGTTTAGAATATACAGTTGAAGTCGGAGGTTTACATACACCTTAGCCAAATACATTTAAACTTTTTCACAATTCCTGGCATTTAATCCTTGTAAAAATTCCCTGTTTTAGGTCAGTTAGGATCACCACTTTATTTTAAGAATGTGAAATGTCAGAATAATAGCTGAAAGAATGATTTATTTCAGCTTTTATTCAATTTATCACAGTCCCAGTGGGTCAGAAGTTTACATACACTCAATTAGTATTTGGTAGCATTGCCTTTAAATTGTTTAACTTGGGTAGTCTTCCACAAGCTTCCCACAATAAGTTGGGTGAATTTTGTCCCATTTCTCCTGGCAGAGCTGGTGTAACTGAGTCAGGTTTGTAGGCCTCCTTGCTCGCACATGCCTTTTCTGTTCTGCCCACACATTTTCTATAGGATTGAGGTCAGGGCTTTGTGATGGCCACTCCAATACCTTGACTCTGTTGTCCTTAAGCCATTTTGCCACAACTTTTGAAGTATGCTTGGGGTCATTGTCCATTTGGAAGACCCATCTGCGACCAAGCTTTAAGTTCCTGACTAATGTCTTGAGATTTTGCTTCAATATATACACATCATTTTCCTTCCTCATGAAGCCATCTATTTTGTGAAGGTCACCAGTCCCTCCTGCAGCAAAGCACCCCCACAACATGATGCTGAAACCCCCGGGCTTCAGGGTTGGGATGGGATGGTATTCTTTGGCTTGCAAGCCTCCCCCTTTTTCCTCCAAACATAACGATGGTCATTATGGCCAAACAGTTCTATTTTTGTTTCATCAGACCAGAGGACATTTCTCCAAAAAGTACGATCTTTGTCCCCATGTGCAGTTGCAAACCGTAGTCTGGCTTTTTTTATGGCACTTTTGGAGCAGTGGCTTCTTCCTTGCTGAGCGTCCGTTCAGGTTATGTTTATATAGGACTCGTTTTATTGTGGATATAGATACTTTCCTAACCGACTTGCCAAATCTATAGTTTGTTAACAAGATATTTGTGGAGTGGTTGAAAAACAAGTTTTAATGACTCCAACCTAAGTGTATGTAAACGTCTGACAACTGTGGTAAAACAATTGACTGGATTGTTCTTGACATCTACTGTAGTACATTGAACCCAGAAAAAAAACAATTCTGCAAAATATGTAACTTGCACATTTGTTTGAATTGATATTGATAGACACATCACTTTTTCTCTTCTATTTATTAATAATATGTTACTTCTCTTTTACTTGAAGTCTCATTTACATGTGCTACGCAACAACTAGAAATATACAACTGTTGAACTGTTTCACAAGATAAATTATTAAAAACAGCATGTATCTATCACCTGACCACAAAATGCTGAAATCCATAATGTGACCACAATGTCTATGGGCAAAGTAGACAGAACATTACAAGTGTTATGACTTTCAGCATGTTTTCACTGATTGACTTGGAGGAACTAAGCCCAATAATATCAAACAACTAAAGGTCTTCGTTCACTTACCTGAGACTCCAGTGAGGAAGAACAGGATGCGCAGGACAAGGAGGAGATGTGGAGCCATGAATGGATGAGAGAGAACGTCTCTGGTAGTATTTATGTTTGTGTGGGAGTACTGGTGTGTCCGCAATCAAGGCACCCAGTCAACTGACTACTTCCTGATTCACATAGACATCACTATCTTCAACTCTCTTCCTGTTTTAAAGACATAATGCAACCAGTGCCCTGTGCAAGACCTTGTGTGTTCAATGATGTTGAACTGTTGAAAACCTGACCAAGGCTGATATGGTCAAAATGTGTCAAAATGTATGCTAAAACATATGCTTGTTTATATGATGATTATTTATGGAATATTCACCATCCTTAATACACTGATAACCTCATAACCACTTTACACCTTGGCTATAGTCATCGAATGAGTTACAATGGTACAGATAAAGTGCATGTAAAACGTACCTTGGCTGGTTGGATCATTCCTACTTCGTGGTGGCTTTTCTGTCCTCAGGAAATATCACTTCTTATTCAGTATATATATTAAAAAAGTGGTTTCCAATAGGCTTTAAATAGAACGTCAGGTGTCCTTTACCTTAAAAACACAAAAATATGGATCTTCAAAGAAAGTTTTACTCATTTTAGCACTTTTATTTCAGTGGATGTAGACGTTTGTACCATGTCCCTGGGTGTTATTCATCAACTTCCATGAGAAATATAATCCAAAAATAATGTTTAAAATCTTTCTTCATTATTTCATAGTCTTTGTTAAAATAATTCTCTCAAGAATGTATTTCATGATTATTGTATTTATTCTTGTTGAAGATTTTCTGTGTCCCTGATATCACTTTCCTCCCTGTTAGTTTGTACTTCTCCTTTAAGAAAACATCCTCTTCTTACAATTACACCACATTCATAAAGTGTCATAATTCTATTGGTGGGAAAACAACGGTGCATAGCTGAATAAATATAAACACTCAGTTGTATCTATTTTTACATTTGTCATGTTGTTAGTCTGTATGTCATATTGTTGCTCTGTATGTCCCACTTAAAATATATTTAATAAAGAAGTTAAAATTATTCTAGCTCAATATTGCACACTCACAAAGCTATGGCTAATTTAGGTTACAAATTTCCATCCTGTTAGGTTCCACCCTGTTAGGATTATGCACCTAACAGGTTGGAAAATGCACCTAAACAGCTTGACTTATATGTTTTTCTGAAAGTCAAACATGTCCTTTTCAAACAGAATACAAAAAAACATACACATATGAATTATTTTTTTGTAAGGTTATGAGGACCAAATGTCACCAGATTATTGGAATGAGCTGGTTGTTCATTTAGGGATAGGCGTCTCGCTAGTGGGACACCTGTCGACAACATCCGGAGAAATTGAAGGGTGCGCAAATCAAATAAATAATCGTAATATTAAACATTCATGAACATACAAGTGTCTTATATAATTTAAAAGCTTAAATTATTGTTAATCTAACTGCGTTGTCCGATTCACAATAGATTTTACAGCGAAAGCATAGCATGCGATTGTCTGAGGCCGGCGCCCCACATCAACATGTTTTTAAACCAGCACAGGCTTCACAAAATCACAAATAGCGATTAAATAAATCACTTACTTTTGAAGATCTTCCTCTGGTTGCAATCCCAAGGGTCCCAGCTACAACATGAATGGTCGTTTTGTTAGATAAAATCCTTCTTTATATCCCAAAAAGTCAGTTTAGTTGGCATCATCGATTTCAGTAATCCACTCGTTCAACATGCAGACAAAGGAATCCAAAAAGCTACCGCTAAACTTTGTCCAAACAGGTCAAACGACGTTTCTATGTAATCCTCAGGTACTCTAAAATGTAAATAAACTATAATATTTCATACGGAAAGTAGTATGTTCAATGAGAAAGTAAAATTAGTAAGCGATCCCTCCTAATCGTGCACCGAAAGACTGATATTTTACCGGTGGTCTCTTCACAAAAACTCAACATTCTTGCTCATTTTTGATGAAACAAGCCAAACTTTGAATAAAGACTGTTGACATATACTGGAAGCCATAGGAATTGCAATCTGGGAGACAAATTTACGTAGGAACAATACGTTTCCATTATAAGAGCCTGGGACCTAAATAAAAAAAAAAACATGTTGGTTGGTTTTTCTTTGGATTTCCACCTGCCATATCAATTCTGTTTTAGTCTCAGACATTATGGCTTCTGGGTCTAACAGGCAGTTTACTTTGGGCATGTCAGTCAGGTGTAAATTCAGGAAACTAGACCCTATCCCAGAGAAGCAGGTGTAATCTTAAGAGGCAAATGAGATCAGTAGAGTTTCATGTTCAGCAAGTTAGTATTTTAGCATATTTATTTGTCATTTAGAAATCTAGAGGAATTATTGGTGGAACAGTTCAACCAGGCTGTGATTTGTTACATTAAACCATAAGAAACAACCATCAGGAAAAGGCTTAGATACACTGCCAACAGCCAGCACTACATTGGTCAAGAGTTTCATTCCACACTACATGCACATTTGAGAAGAATAATTATATAAACCCATGAATCATACATCATGTACAGATAAAGCTACAGTACATACATCAATTATAGATATTGTTATTGGTAATGTGTGGTGTTTGGACAGAGTTTGGATAAATACAATGTAATGTTGGGAATAGAATCTGATACCCTAGTCTTATTCTTAGAACCAGAGGGCCTTAAATGTTGAAGGTATACAAAAATGACAAATGAAGGTTATGATAAAGAAAAATAGATTAAGATAATGACTAATGATTGACTGATTTGAATTCATTAGACCATTTTAAAAACAGACATAAGAGTGCTCCAGCCGGAGAAGCCTCCACAAACAATAACAAAATGAATCGAGGATAACACAACGAAGCTTGAAAACGTGTATTTCCATGGTGGTCCTTTTAAGGGGGAGAGGTACATTGCCCTTGTCTCATTTACTCCTAACACAATACATTTGACACAATATAAAACAAAATAGGCACCAAAAACCAACCCATATGCTCTCCCTGGCATTACCTCTCACCCACGTGCTGGAGGCCTAACGCTCACGTTTGAGATTTACTGCTGTTAAGCAAATATTTTCAGTGAGAATGTGAAACCAACCAGGGAGGTTATTCATTATTTTGTTCTTTGGAAGACAATTCCAAATAATGAGAACTGAGTACAAAAGGGTTTCTTTTCCCATACCTACATTGGAATGGATGTAAGTCAGTTTCACTCCCTCTAGAATAGTTATAGTCATCCCTGAACCCTGGCCAAGTTAGAGTAGTTACATAGGTACTTGGGGACCATACTGTGGACAATCTTATGGAAAAGACACAATTTAATCTGAGGGACTATCTCTACCACTTTCATCTTTCTGAGGCTTTCAAAGTGGGAGTGGTCAAGATGAGTACAGTGTGTGCTGGAAGTCTGAGAATAATCCAAATGTGTTCAGAGATGTCTGCAGTTTGTTTTGAATTATCTAGGGGGCACTATTATACCACGAAGAGCATGCAAAATCAAAGTGGCACTGAACAAGAGCCCCAGCCAATGACACCATTGCCTTCCTTTCTAACAGAAATGTGGAAGTTCTTGCCAGAAAAACGATTTTATGATTCAATTTGGAGATAACTATTTGACCATGCTCTCTCCAGTCAGATGGTTATCTAGTACACATCCAAGATAGTTAACTGACTCTTTTGCTGTGACTACTGTGTCACCTACTACCACCTTAAAGCTAGGGGATTTCCTCAGTTGAACTTTGGACCTGAACAAGACTCTTATTGTCAGCATTGACTTCCAGAGGTTCTGCACGGAGGTCTTTCTTAACCACATTTCTGTCTTTGTGGGAAGTAAAGCATGGATTAAAGTGTGGTTTGTTGTACATAGTCACTCAGTTCTTACTTATGGTGTTGGGATTCTGTTTTGTAGTTAGTTGACTGACCGTCATATGAACAGTTATCAGTAGGTCTCCCAATGCACACTGGTACCAGCCTGTGTACTTCATTATAGTCCACTCATAGTCACTATCACAACACTGCACCAGAACCATGGCACCTCCTCATAGCTACAGAATTACCATAGTAACAATTGACAGTGAGACTCCCCCCTACAATTCCAGTCACCTGTTGGTCAACATAAAGGCCTGGAATACCTGAACTCAGAGACAGAAAGACTAATGTAATGTATCAGATAAAGCATATATTATGGACACTATCACTATTCAATCATATAAAATGAATCAATACCTCTGACGACAAAGTTCTGAAAATCCATGTGTCTAGAATGTCTATGGACAAAGTAAACAGAACATTACAAGTGTTATGACTTTCAGCATGTAATAAGTCTCAGTATCTGACTTGGAGGAAGTGAGCCTGATAATATCAAACAACAAAATCCCTCACTTACCTTGAGAATCTAGTGAGGAAGAAAAGGATGTCCAGGACAAGGAGGTGATGAGGAACCATGAGTGAATGACTGTCTGTTCTGACCCAGGAGGTGCACAGGAATGTTTGTAATCTACCAATTTATTAATGTGGTGAATATGTGTATGACTGCTTACAAGTAATACCCTCATCAACAGGATTACTATGGGATATTACTTTATGGGACATTACTGAGCACTACAATTAATTCCAGGAGTGATCTCACCTAGAGTAACAGATAGCTGGAGCCCAACCCCGTCATCTACCCGTCATCTACACCAATATTAATCAGAATCACTTAGACTTGTCATGGTCACAGTGAAGATTTTCATTTTTTTTTAATCAAAATTGAGCTTGTAGCATTGCTCTTAGGATGGTCTGTGAGTTCTACAGTAGAGAAACCAAACCAATCAGATCCTCTGCACCAGTATTTTGCATGGTCGCTCTGATCATAGAGTCATGGGATAGTGATGGAGCTCCCTTTCCTCACAGACACATGACTCACTGTGGATGCACTCTGTGTACCTGCAGACACATCAACATAAAACACAATTTGACAGTTTAATTTTACCCAGCTGCTCAAGAGTTCTGTGTGGCACAGTTTGTAGAGCATGGGGCTTGCAACGCCAGGGTTGATAGTTTGATTCCCACAGGAGACCAGTCCAAAAACATATGCAGTCACAACTGTAAGTTGCTCTGTATAAGAGTGTCTGCTAAACTGTTAGTGTCCCATTAGCCAAACATAATGCATGATCTTGTGACGTCTGGAGAAAAAAGAGGCAAACTGTTGTTGGTTGCCACACCATGTGTTTGTGACATCAGTTATTGACTCAGAAAGTGCTGTTGTTGTGACAAGTCAAGCCATGAGAACAGAGACAACACTTCTACCATTCAACTCATATTTCCACTACATGACCAAACGTATGTGGACACGTGCTCGTCGAACATCTCATTCCAAAATCATTTGAATTAATATGGAGTTTGTCCCCCCTTTGCTGCTATATCAGCCTTCACTCTTCTGGGAAAGCGTTCCACTAGATGCTGGAACATGGCTGCGGGGACTTGTTTCCATTCAGCCACAAGAGCATTAGTAACGTCGGGCACTGATGTTGAGCGATTAGGCCTGGCTCGCAGTTGGCGTTCCAATGCATCCCGAAGGTGATAGATGTGGTTGAGATCAGGGTTTTGTGCAGGCCAGTTAAGTGAGTGGATGATGAGAGCAGGGCCGGCACTAGCGTTTTGGGGGCCCTAAGAGATTTGATTGTAGCACAATTTGCTGATGACTAACCAAATGTTGAATTTGCACATTGTGTATTGTACTATTCTAATTCTCAACAGAAGTTTGAAAAAAAGTTAAATTATTTAGAATTTTTTATATTAGGTTTTCTATGTTTATACACGTTTTGCCGCGACTTATGCCATGATAATTAATGACAATGCAGTTTTAAGAAAAATAAGTTTAGTAAAAAATAGATAAGTAAAAAATAACAAATAAAAGTAACAAATAATTAAAGAGCAGCAGTAAAATAACAGAAGCTAGGCTTTATACAAGGGGTACAGAGACAATGTGCGGGGGCACAGGTTAGTCGAGGTAATTGAGGTAATACTGTATGTACATGGAGGTAGAGTTAAAGTGACTATGCATAGATAATAAACAGAGAGTAGCAGCAGCATAAAAGGGCTGGGGTGGACAACACAAATAGTCTGGGTAGCCATTTGACTATCTGTTCAGGAGTCTTATGGCTTGGGGGTATAAGCTGTTAAGAAGCCTTTTGGACCTAGACTTGGCACTCCGGTACCTCTTGCCGTGTGGTAGCAGAGAGAACAGTCTATGACTAGGGTGGCTGGAGTCTTTGACAATTTTTAGGGCCTTCCTCTGACACCGACTGGTATAGAGGTCCTGGATGGCAGGAAGCTTGGCCCCAGTGATGTACTGGGCCGTACACACTACCCTCTGTAGTGCCTTGTTGTCAGAGGCCGAGCAGTTTCCATACCAGGCTAAATCAATGGGGGCTCGCTGGAAGTCAGGGCCCCTGGGGACATGCCCTGCGTGACCGGTTGTTATGTGATCATGATTAATACAGTAAAAGTTTAGATAGCTGGCTAGACTAATTTACCATTCTGAAAATTGTTAGCTGACATGGCTAATTGAGTGACTGTCAAGTGACTGACAAAACAAGAGAAGAACTGGTGATGCACAGCCACATTTTGAACTTGCGCCTTGTGTATTCTATTATTTTAACTCTCGACAGTAAGATGAGACCTTGACTGAGTTTTTTCGGCTGGTTGGGGGCTCCCTAGAGGTCTTGGCCACTAAGTGACCGCTTATGTCACTTATACCTGGAGCCGGCCATGAATGAGAGAGAGAGTGTCTGTGAGTATTTATGTTTTATGGACACCCTGGTGTGTGTCAAGGACCAAGAAATCCAAGCAACTGACACTACTTCCTGATCCATCATTCCTTTAAGGCTCTTCCTGTTTTAATGACACAATGCAATCATGTGCCCCGTGAAAGACCTTGTCTAAAACTGGTGTTGAACTGTTGAACCTGACCAAGGGTGATATACTCAGCAGCATACCACCCTGCATACCACTGCTGGCTTGCTTCTGAAGCTAAGCAGGGTTGGTCCTGGTCAGTTCCTGGATGGGAGACCAGATGCTTCTGGAAGTGGTGTTGGAGGGGCAGTAGGAGGCACTCTTTCCTCTGGTCAAAAAAAAAAATGTCCCAATGCCCCATGGCAATGATTGGGGACACTGCCCTGTGTAGGGTGCTGTCTTTCGGATGGGACGTTAAACGGGTGTCCTGACTCTCTGAGGTCATTAAAGATCCTATGGCACTTATTGTAAGAGTAGGGGTGTTAACCCCAGTGTCCTGGCTAAATTCCCAATCTGGTCACCTAATAATCCCCAGTTTACAAATGGCTCATTTCTCCCCTGCAAATGAGAATGTGTTCTCAGTCAACTTACCTGGTAAAATAACGGATAAATGAAGCTACTATGTATACTGGTTAATTTGATGACTGTTTGTGGTTTATTCCCCATCCTCTATACACTAATAACCTGTCATGTATTAACTCCTGAGTCCGGTGTTGGTCTAGTTTCTTTATTAACAATGTTTATGAGCAATTTAGTCTATTAGCATGGATATTTTTATTCATTAAGCTAGAGGAATTATTAATGGAACAGTTCAACCAGGCTGTGATTTGTTACATTAATGTAACGGCCGTTGTTGGTGGAAGAAGGTGAGGACCAAGGTGCAGCGTGGTATGTGTCCATATTTATTAGAATGAAGACGGAAATAATCAAAATAACAAAGAGAAATGACCGAAAACTGTTCTGGCTGGTGCAGACACACAACAGACAACAGAAAATAATCACCCACGAAACACAATAGAAAACAGGCTACCTAAATATGGTTCTCAATCAGGGACAACGATTGACAGCTGCCTCTGATTGAGAACCATACCAGGCCAAACACAGAAACAGCAAATCATAGAAAAACTAACATAGACAACCCACCCAACTCACGCCCTGACTATACTAAAACAAAGACATAATAAAATAACTAAGGTCAGAACGTGACAATTAAACCATGAGAAATAACCATCAGGAAAAGGGTTAGAGACACATCAGACAATAATTTAATTCCACAACACATGTATGTACATAATAATATAATAATTTGAATAAAATGAATCATACAGATAAAGCTGGATAAAGTTGGTAAATTTGACCCTTGATCGTTCCAGACAGACGTCTTTGGTTTCTATACATCCTTGGTATCATCTTGATGTCGGTTTTTCCTCAACTTTACCACTCCAATGATGTTGCACAGGAGGAAGAGCAGTGCATTACCAACTTTCAGCAGGTAGAAGAATGTACGTTCCAATCTGTAGAAGAGTTAGTGCTGAGCAATTAGTGCTTTTTGAGGCCGGTCGGTTTCGATTCAATTCTTTATAAAATATCACAGTTTTCAATTTCGTTTTCTATTATTTGGTTTGAATGCTGTAACAACACAGAATAAAACAATGAATAAAAGTCCCATGATGGTAGTGACTGCCCATTACTAATCATCACTTATTAACCATTTATGCACATTACTTTACTTTAATCAAACATTTCAGTTGTTGTGTATATTACATTTTTTTCATTCCAAGTCAACATCTCGTCTCTGTAGAGCTGCTGCATGTGCTGTGTGACAAAATCTTGTAACTCTTGAAAGTAAATAAGGCATACTTTTATGACTGCTGAATGCCAGCTATTAATCACTTAGATCATGTATTTTCAGGTAGAGATACCTCCCGAAGCAACCTCTGCTCTCTATATCACCTCTAACCGGGGCGGCAGGGTAGCCTAGTGGTTAGAGCGTTGGACTAGTAACCGGAAGGTTGCAAGTTCAAACCCCCGGGCTGACAAGGTACAAATCTGTCGTTCTGCCCCTGAACAGGCACCCACTGTTCCTAGGCCGTCATTGAAAATAAGAATTTGTTCTTAACTGACTTGCCTGGTTAAATAAATAAAAACAATTATTTTGCCATTTCTGTAGAAGGAAGAATTTGCTGTAAAGTCATCCACAGACCTTTTGTAGGCTAGAACAATGTTTTGAAACCATGGTTTTCAACAGTCCACATTTCAGTCATGCACATTTAAATTGAGTGGTGATTTTTGAGGGGTGTTTGTGTACACTTACGTCTGGATGTTGCTGACTGACGGCTGAGAAGAGACTGCAGATTGGGCTGTTGGCACTGGAAATGTTGTCAGTGTCAAGTTAGAAGAAATATACAGCACTTTCAGCATTTCTCAAACTAGCTTCTAATTTGGGAACTAAAGCATTATTTACTGATAGGTTTGGTTTCTGAGATATTGTAAATCATTAGTTCTAAAAGAGGCACGAGGGGTGCCATAATGAAGCTTAGGAGGGGCTGAGTGCAGGGAAAATGGTCACATGTGGCCGTACTGATAAGGGGAGGAACCGTTTAAGACCCATATCACTCAGCTCCCTGCCTAGCAATAATGATGCAATGTATAGCGATAAGGAGGAGACTCCACCCTAAGTGGGGTATGTATACTACCACAGGTGAGGAGGAGACTCCACCCTAAGTGGGGTATGTATACTACCACGGGTGAGGAGGAGACTCCACCCTAAGTGGGGTATGTATACTACCACGGGTGAGGAGGAGACTCCACCCTAAGTGGGGTATGTATACTACCACAGGTGAAACCATATCTTTGTCTAACGCAGCTGTATTGACTCTCTGGGAAGAATAAACTTGGTTTAAAGCTCTCATAGTGTCCGTTGAGTTTGTACTCTGAAAATTAGAACCTAACATTACCAATAATTGTCACTCAGTACTTACTGAAGGTGGTAGCATTTTGCTTTGTGGTTTGCTGATTGACAGTGATATGAACAGGCATCTGATAGTCTCCATTTGCACACCTGTACCAGCCAGTGTCCACCATCCTCAGTGCACTCATAGTCACCGTTAAAACATTGCCATTGGTGACAATATTGGTCTGCTGGTGTAATGTCACTGATGTTCCATCTAGAGTTCCAGAATTCAGCAGACATTTCCCACCCATCCTGCACCAACTCCCTCTGGCTCCAGCTTCACTATAGTAACATTGCACAGTGACATTCTGTCCTACAACGCCAGTCACTTCTTGTTGATCCACATACAGTCCTGGAGTCTCTGAACACAATGGAGATAGGAAGTTGTGATATGATGAGTCAGATAAAAGACCACACCCATAAGATTGGGAGATATCCTAAAGTCACCAATGTTATAAATATTGTCAAAGATACACTAGCCCCTATAAAATAACACAGAAGTGAATGATCTCAATACAGCAATATGCAACTGTCTATGGATTTCAATCAAATGCTTATTTTGTGCCTTTTTGCATTGAAGCCATTTTTAATAATCAAATAATATATTCAAGATTAAATTAAATGAATTATTTGTGTACACTTCCTGGGTCAGAACAGACTGTATGTTTGATAAAGCATATTTTGCTGTATCATTGGAAAAACCAGCAGTGATTAGTATGTTCGATCCTATTTTATAATTCAGCAATATTCCTCTATGGATTTAATTGGTGAAAGTATTTGTGATTGTCTCCTAGAGCTACAAAGGGAAAAGTAACACACTCATCAACAGGTGGTCCATGCAACATTACTGATCACTATTCATCCTGCATTACTGGATGTGCAAGCAGTGAATCTTACCTGGAGTAACAGATAGCTGCAGTCTATCCCCATCATCTGCCTTGTTCTTCCTCTCCACAATACACCAGTAATAATCAGAATCACTAGAACTAAGACTTGTCATGGTCACAGTAAAGATTCGCTGGTTGATGTCATCAGAGATTGAGGTCTTTCCACTGGTTTTAGGATGGTCAGTGCGTACTACAGAAGAGCAACCAAGGATACTAGATCCCGCACACCAGTACTTCACACTGTTTCTATATCTCAGATCATAGAGACATGGGATGGTGATGGAGCCTCCTTGCTTTACAGACACATGTCTCACTGTGGACACACTCTGTATATCTGTAGAGTCAACAACAAAGAACAAACCGTTTTGGATTAAAACATTTTACTCAACAAGTCCCACCAGCCGATCAACCAAATTACTTTGGAAATGTGGCCAAATGTGGTTGTGACAGCAGATAATGACTGAGATATCCACTTTAAGTCTAGCCATGATCAGGGGCAAAACTTTGACCATTAAAATCATACTTATCTTTGACATACTACACCCCTGAACTAAGAAGACATCTCTAGTTTCAATTAATTAATAAGTGCTGTTTGAAAAGAATAATGAGTTGAAGTTGTTGTAATATTTTGTATATTGTCACATACTCTGGATGGTTGTTCTGATACTGTAGTACTGTAGTACATCCTTGAATTTTTTTATTTTTATGTTAGTGTATAATATGTTACTCAACATTTGTTAGAAAACACATAGGTAATAATATTTGTAATCTACAAATATATTTGTAGACATGGGAGCTTTTGCCTTTTCTATTTCATCATTTTTTACTGAAAAAAAAGAGAAAAAAAGAGAACTGCTGAAAAATACATATGTTGAATGTGGAGACCTATCATTAAAAACAGCTCTCATCAACACATCAGACCAAATATGACAATGCACAATGTGACTACCATGTCCTTGGGCAAAGTAGACAGAACGCTACAAGTCCAATGAATGTCAGAATGTACTCAGTGTCTGATTTGGAGGAACTGAGCCCTGATACTAACATCAATGAAGAAACGGTGTACCCTCTCTTACCTGAAAGTCCAGCGAGGAAGAAAAGGATGTGCAGGACAAGGAGGAGATGTGGAGCCATGAATGGATGAGAGAGCGTGTGTGTTTAGGTAATTGTGACCTGGTGTGTGTCTTCTACTTCCCGATTCACACATAGACATCACTGTCTTTAACGCAACTCTGTGCCCTGCGCAACATCCTAGTGAAATAGAGGCTGAACCCGACGACGACCAACATGGTCAAAACATTGTAAATAACTTTTTTTTTCAGTTGGGAGCATCAAACAAAGATAGAACATTACTTTCTATAACGATGCAAATGCACGTTGGTTCATATGCAATTGTATATGTAGGGCTTGTAAAATAGACCCTGGTCTCAATGGTAACTCCCTGCTTAATTAATGGTAAAATATATAAATATGATACGACTGCCTTTAAAACCTCTTCGGGCTAGGGGGCAGTATTTTCACATCCGGATGAAAAGCATGCCCAAAGTAAACTGCCTGCTATTCAGGCTCAGAAGCTAGGATATGCATATAATTGGTAAATAAATGAACATTTTGGATATATAACGACGGAATTTATCGAACAAAAGGACCGTTTGTGATGTTTATGGGACATTTTGGATTGCCAACAAAAGAAGATCTTCAAATGTAAAGCATGTATTATATTGTTATTTCTGAATGTTCTGTCGCACCCGGCGGGTTGAAATATGAATTTCATGTGTTTGTTTGATGGGGTGCTATCCTCAAATAATCGCAAGGTTTGCGTTCACCATAAAGCCTTTTTGAAATCTGACACATTGGCTAGATTAACAACAACTGTAGCTTTAATTTGGTGTATTGTATGTGTGATTTAATGAAAGTTTAATATTTATAGTAATTTAATTTGAATTTGGCGCTCTGCCATTTCACCGGATGTTGTCGAGGGGTTCCGCTAGCGGAACGTCTAGCCGTAACTGGTTTTAACATCTGAATTTGTTTGTGGTTTATTCCCCATCTTCAATTCACTGACAAACTCAGTAATTAACGGAGTCCTCACTTTAAATTTTCAACATACTTCTTATTATTTTTATACTCTACTCCCCATACATAATAAAAGCCACAACTTTTTTCTATATTTTATACTTTTTAAACTACTTAATCTTTTTGTCCTCCATCCACTTTCATGGGATTTCATTAACATTCTAAAGATGCCATTGTGATGTCATAACTTCCAACATTCTATTATATTCATTGTAAACACTAACTGTTGACACAAATCAGCTAATTTGACAACTTTTCCAACAACTTAGACAAAAAGCTAGAGCGCATGAAATCTTCCTCTACTTCTCTGCTATTCAAATTGGAGAAAAAAATATTGTCTACCGATCAAACAATACAGCTGTTTTACTAACAATGACATTTCCTCTAACTTCTTATAAGCAACTGAAATGTTTACCACTTTTCCAACAGATTAGACAAAACATTACTGGAGCAGCAGCACAGCCAGGTGGACTGGGGACAGCAGGCCAGGTAGTCCTGAGTCATCAGGCCAGGTAGTCCTGGACACGGTCCTAGGGCTCAGGTCTTTCGAGAGAGAGAGAAAGAAAGAAGAGAGAGAAAGAAAGAAAGAGAGAAAGAGAGAGCATACCTAAATTCACACAGGACACTGGAAAAGACAGGAAAAATACTCCAAATATAACAGACTGACCCAAGACCCCCGACACATAAACTACTGCAGCATAAATACTGGAGGCTGAGACAGGAGGGGTCAGGAGACACTGTGGCCCCATCCAACGATTCCCCTGGACAGGGCCAAACAGGAAGGATATAACACTACCCATTTTGCCAAAGCATAGCCCCCACACCACTAGATGGATATCTTCAACCACCAACTTACCATCCTGAGACAAGGCAGAGTTTAGCCCACCATGATCTCCGCCACGGCAGAACCCAAGGGGGGCGCCAACCCAGAAAGGAAGATCACGTCAGTGACTCAACCCATTCAAGTGACGCACCCCTCCTAGGGACGGCATGGAAGTACACCAGTAAGCCAGTGACTCAGCCCCTGTAATAGGGTTAGAGGCAGATAATCCCAGTGGAGAGAGGGGAACCGGCCAGGCAGAGACCGCAAGGGCGGTTCGTTGCTCCAGTGCCTTTCCGTTCACCTTCACACTTCTGGGCCAGACTACACTCAATCAGAGGAACTACTGAAGAGATGAGTCTTCAATAAAGACTTAAAGGTTGAGACCGAGTCTTTGTATTTCACATGGGTAGGCAGACCATTCCATTAAAATGGGGCTCAATAGGATAAAGCCCTTCCTCCAGCTGTTTGCTTAAAAATTCTAGGGACAGTTAGGAGGCCTGCGTCTTGTGACCGTAGCGTACGTGTAGGTATGTACGGCAGGACCAAATCGGAAAGATAGTTAGGAGCAAGTCCATGTAATGCTTTGTAGGTTAACAGTAAAACCTTGAAATTAGCCCTTGCCTTAAGGTTTTGAAGAAAATAAAATGGATCAGCATATTTAAAGTGATCTATAACAGAGCTTTGGTCCGCAATGCTGTATCCTAGAAACAAGCTGTAAAATATGTGGGAAAGACGTGCCTCTGATGCATATGGAGATACTGTATCATTGTTTCATTTCCATGACCTTGAGAGTCTGAGCTACAACCTGTAGCCGAGGAGACTTTGCTTGGGAAGTCATTTAATTCTATCACTATACATTGATTAAGCTATTCACTTTCTGTACAATGGAAGATGTTTAAAGTCAGACAGCTTTTAAGGAAATACTTGTAACCTTCTCTCATTTGGTTAATTAACCTACGGAGGAAGAGTAGCCAGCAGTTAAATCTTAATTATTTCTGTTTTTGTACATACTTAGAAAAAAGGGTTCCAAAAGGGTTCTTTGGCTCTCTACATCAGAGAAACCTTTCTGGCTCCAGGTAGAACTATTTTGGGTTCCGTGTAGAAACCTCTGGGTAAAGGGTTCTTCTACCTACTACACCGAGTCAGCAAGCCAAAAGTTTTAACTACAAACAAAACCTGATAATAATGATACTGTTCTCCCTCAGATCATGAATCATTAGTTTTAATCTACCTCGATGTTTATGTATGCTTTATTTAGCATGCACTACCCTGATATACAATTATCCTGGTATCGTTACTAGACCAATGTCCAACAAATATGTGATAGCTGTTTCTCTTGAGATTGTTCCTGTTACCCCTCTAAATTAAACATTATTGTTCTGTCGCAAATGTAGTACATTTCTCAGCGTAAGGAATCAGTGATATTTAATCCCAGGCATTTAATAAAAATGTGTTTGAGACGTGTTCTCCTATGTCTCATTTAACATACACACTTTAGGTGACTTCCATCAATCCCAGAAGAAAGAAAATAAAATGAAACAATAAACCCTTTCCAGCAATCTAATCATTTCAACCTGTTACGCAAAGTTAGTATAAATATAAACCTGTTGTTTAACAAATCTAAAACTTTTTTTTAAAGTTGGTGCTGTCTCATCAGGGTAATAGTCAAAACTAACTTTTTTCCACTCATAGCTACAATGTGGGCATGCCCCAAAGGTCAATACTGTTCAGCTTGTACATTAACGATCTTCCTTCTGTCTGTACTGGGTCTGAAGTTCCAATGTATGCAGATGATACAGTGATATATGAATGCAAATAGCAAACAACAAGCTACACAATAACTCACTACTGTAATGGTCCAGGTGACAAAGTTGCTCAGGGACTCATGTTTGCATCTCAATGACAAAAAACACAGTCTGCATGAGGAGGACAACTGATGCCACTGAGCCAGATGTCTGTGTCAGGGGAAAAGCTCCAGGTGGTATCCAATTTTAAGTACCACGGCATCATACTTGATTCCAACCTCTCTTTTAAAAAGCAAATGAAAAAGGTAACTCAAATAACCAAATTCAATCTAGCTGATTTCCAAAACATATGAAATTGTTTGACTACAAAGTTAACAAAACTGTACTTCAAATCTATGATACTCCCCCACTTAACATACTACTTGACTAGTTGGGCCCAAGCTTGCTCTACAACATTAAAACCCATTCAGTCTGTCTGCAAACAGGCTCGCAAAGAGCTCGATAGGAAGCTCAATAGCTATCATCACTGTTAGTTCCCTTAAGGAAAAGCACCTTTAGTCAATCTGCTTACTCTGTGAGAGCTTCCCATGTCTGGAATACCCTGCCATTAGACACACACACAACTCAGTTGTGCGCCGGGGCCTTCAACTCCTCTTTCTATTCTGGTTAGAGCCGGTTTGCGCTGTTCTGTGAAGGGAGTAGCACACAGCGTTGTACGAGATCTTCAGTTTCATGGCAATGTCTCGCATGGAATATCCTTCATTTCTCAGAACAATAATAGACTGACGAGTTTCAGAAGAAAATTATTTGTTTCTATCCATTTTGAGCATGTAATTGAACTCACAAATGCTGACGCTCCAGATACTATACTAGTCTAAAGAAGCCAGTTTTATTGCTTCTTTAAAGCAGAAAAGTTTTCAGCTGTGCTAACAATTGCAAAAAAAATAATCTAATGACCAATTAGCCTTTTAAAAATAAAAACTTGGATTAGCTAACGTGCCATTGGAACACAGGAGTGATGTTTGCTGATAATGGGCCTCTTTACAGCTATGTAGATATTCCATTAAAAATCTATATATATATATATATATAGATAGATATATAGATATATATATACACTTGGGGTCACTTAGAAATGTCCATGTTTTTGAAAGAAAAGCACAATTATCACAACACATACTGTAAGTTGTAATATGGCTTTTTTCTTACCTTGGCTTTCCCAGTGATTTTACCCACGCACAGCTACTGCACAGAAATTGATCTACATGTCATAGGAATCATTTTCTTTGCACTGTTACAACAGAGAGGAAATACTTCATGGCCTAACACATTAACTGTATAAAAAGGAATTTAACCAAAAGAGAGAAGAATGCCACAACTGCGTATATACTGTACGTCACAGGACACACAAAAATATATCTACCAATGGGGAAGTGGTAAATGTTGAAACAATAACAGACATAAATACAGATTTCTTTGTAATTTGTGAAACTAAAGTATTATTGTTAACCCAGACACCGGTCTCTGCTCTGATCAGCCTTTCTAGTCAGGTGCCCCACACCCTTACAGTAATACCATGAATTCTAAAAAGTGTGAGATATGCAACAGACTGAATACAACCTCTGGTGTTACGGTGCGTGAATGAGGACCCAAAAGCGAATTAACTTAAACAGAGCTTCTTTAATTACCAAACATAGGTAGGCTCAGACGGACCGGCAGATTCCGACAGGACAAGACAAGGTTACAGCAAACATGACGACAGTCTGGTTCAGGCATGAAACACAACAAACAAGAATCCGACAAGGACAGGAACAAAAACAGAGAGAGATATAGGGGACTAATCAGAGGGAAAAAGGGAACAGGTGGGAAAAGGGGTGACGAGGTGGTTAGGAGGAGACAAGGCACAGCTGGGGGAAAGAGGGGGTGGAAAGGTAACCTAACAACGACCAGCAGAGGGAGACAGGGTGAAGGGAAAGGACAGAGACAAGACACAACATGACAGTACATGACAGTACCCCCCCACTCACCGAGCGCCTCCTGGCGCACTCGAGGAGGAAACCTGGCGGCAACGGAGGAAATCCTCGATCAGCGCACGGTCCAGCACGTCCCGAGAGGGAACCCAACTCCTCTCCTCAGGACCGTACCCCTCCCAATCTACGAGGTACTGGTGACCACGGCCCCGAGGACGCATGTCCAAAATTCTACGGACCCTGTAGATGGGTGCGCCCTCGACAAGGATGGGGGGGGGGGGGGGGGGAGACGAGCGGGGGCGCGAAGGACGGGCTTGATGCAGGAGACATGGAAGACCGGGTGGACGCGACGAAGGTATCGCGGAAGAAGAAGTCGAACTGCGACAGGATTAATGACCCGAGAAATACGGAACGGACCAATGAACCGCGGGGTCAACTTGCGAGAAGCCGTCTTAAGGGGAAGGTTCTGAGTGGAGAGCCAAACTCTCTGACCGCGACAATATCTAGGACTCTTAGTTCTACGCTTATTAGCAGCCCTCACAGTCTGCGTCCTATAACGGCAAAGTGCAGACCTGACCCTCTTCCAGGTGCGCTCGCAACGTTGGACAAAAGCCTGAGCGGAGGGGACGCTGGACTCGGCGAACTGAGATGAGAACAGCGGAGGCTGGTACCCGAGGCTACTCTGAAAAGGAGATAGCCCGGTCGCAGACGAAGGAAGCGAGTTGTGGGCGTATTCTGCCCAGGGGAGCTGTTCTGACCAAGACGCAGGGTTACGAAAAGAAAGACTGCGTAAGATGCGACCAATAGTCTGATTGGCCCGTTCTGCTTGACCGTTAGACTGGGGGTGAAAGCCGGAAGAGAGACTGACGGAAGCCCCAATCAAACGGCAAAACTCCCTCCAAAATTGAGACGTGAATTGCGGACCTCTGTCCGAAACGACGTCTGACGGAAGGCCATGAATTCTGAAAACATTCTCGATGATGATTTGTGCCGTCTCTTTAGCAGAAGGAAGCTTAGCAAGGGGAATGAAATGAGCCGCCTTAGAGAACCTATCGACAACCGTAAGAATAACAGTCTTCCCCGCTGACGAAGGCAGTCCGGTGACAAAATCTAAGGCGATGTGAGACCACGGTCGAGAAGGAATAGGAAGCGGCCTGAGACGGCCGGCAGGAGGAGAGTTACCGGACTTAGTCTGCGCGCAGACCGAACAAGCAGCCACGAAACGACGCGTGTCATGCTCCCGGGTGGGCCACCAAAAACGCTGGCGAATGGAAGCAAGCGTACCCCGAACGCCAGGGTGGCCGGCTAACTTGGCAGAGTGAGCCCACTGAAGAACGGCCAGACGAGTAGGAACGGGAACGAAAAGAAGGTTCCTAGGACAAGCGCGCGGCGACGGAGTGTGAGTGAGCGCTTGTTTTACCTGCCTCTCAATTCCCCAGACAGTCAACCCGACAACACGCCCCTCAGGGAGAATCCCCTCGGGGTCAGTGGAGGCTACTGAAGAACTGAAGAGACGAGACAAAGCATCAGGCTTGGTGTTCTTAGAGCCCGGACGATAAGAAATCACGAACTCGAAACGAGCGAAAAACAGCGCCCAACGCGCCTGACGCGCATTAAGTCGTTTGGCAGAACGGATGTACTCAAGGTTCCTATGGTCAGTCCAAACGACAAAAGGAACGGTCGCCCCCTCCAACCACTGTCGCCATTCGCCTAGGGCTAACCGGATGGCGAGCAGTTCGCGGTTACCCACATCATAGTTACGTTCCGACGGCGACAGGCGATGAGAAAAATACGCGCATGGGTGGACCTTGTCGTCAGAGAGGGAGCGCTGAGAAAGAATGGCTCCCACGCCCACCTCTGACGCGTCAACCTCGACAACGAACTGTCTAGAGACGTCAGGTGTAACAAGGATAGGAGCGGATGTAAAACGATTCTTGAGGAGATCAAAAGCTCCCTGGGCGGAAACGGACCACTTAAAGCACGTCTTGACAGAAGTAAGGGCTGTGAGAGGAGCTGCCACCTGACCGAAATTACGGATGAAACGACGATAGAAGTTCGCGAAGCCGAGAAAGCGCTGCAGCTCGACGCGTGACTTAGGGACGGGCCAATCAATGACAGCTTGGACCTTAGCGGGATCCATCTTAATGCCTTCAGCGGAAATAACAGAACCGAGAAATGTGACGGAGGAGGCATGAAAAGTGCACTTCTCAGCCTTCACAAAAAGACAATTCTCTAAAAGGCGCTGGAGGACACGTCGAACGTGCTGAACATGAATCTGGAGTGACGGTGAAAAAATCAGGATATCGTCAAGGTAAACGAAAACAAAGATGTTCAGCATGTCTCTCAGGACATCATTGACTAATGCCTGAAAGACAGCTGGAGCGTTAGCGAGGCCGAAAGGAAGAACCCGGTATTCAAAGTGCCCTAACGGAGTGTTAAACGCCGTCTTCCACTCGTCCCCCTCCCTGATGCGCACGAGATGGTAAGCGTTACGAAGGTCCAACTTAGTGAAAAACCTGGCTCCCTGCAGGATCTCGAAGGCTGAAGACATAAGAGGAAGCGGATAACGATTCTTCACTGTTATGTCATTCAGCCCTCGATAATCTATGCAGGGGCGCAGAGACCCGTCCTTCTTCTTGACAAAAAAAAACCCCGCTCCGGCGGGAGAGGAGGAGGGGACTATGGTACCGGCGTCAAGAGCTACAGACAAATAATCTTCGAGAGCCTTACGTTCGGGAGCCGACAGAGAGTATAGTCTACCCCGGGGGGGGGGTGGTTCCCGGAAGGAGATCAATACTACAATCATACGACCGGTGTGGAGGAAGAGAGGTGGCCCTGGACCGACTGAACACCGTGCGCAGATCGTGATATTCCTCCGGCACCCCTGTCAAATCACCAGGCTCCTCCTGTGAAGAAGAGACAGAGGAAACAGGAGGGATAGCAGACATTATACATTTCACATGACAAGAGACGTTCCAGGAGAGGATAGAATTACTAGACCAATTAATGGAAGGATTATGACAAACTAGCCAGGGATGGCCCAAAACAACAGGTGTAAAAGGTGAACGAAAAATTAAAAAAGAAATGGTTTCACTATGATTACCAGAAACAGTGAGGGTTAAAGGTAGCGTCTCACGCTGAATCCTGGGGAGAGGACTACCATCCAGGGCGAACAAGGCCGTGGGCTCCTTTAACTGTCTGAGAGGAATGTCATGTTCCCGAGCCCAGGTCTCGTCCATAAAACAGCCCTCCGCCCCAGAGTCTATTAAGGCACTGCAGGAAGCTGACGAACCGGTCCAGCGTAGATGGACCGACAAGGTAGTGCAGGATCTTGAAGGAGAGACAGGAGTAGTAGCGCTCACCAGTAGCCCTCCGCTTACTGACGAGCTCTGGCCTTTTACTGGACATGAAGTGACAAAATGACCAGCGGAACCGCAATAGAGACAGAGGCGGTTGGTGATTCTCCGTTCCCTCTCCTTAGTCGAGATGCGGATACCTCCCAGCTGCATGGGCTCAGCACCCGAGCCGGCAGAGGAAGATGGTAGTGATGCGGAGAGGGGGGCGACGGAGAGCGCGAGCTCCTTTCCACGAGCTCGGTGACGAAGATCAACCCGTCGCTCAATGCGAATAGCGAGTTCAATCAAGGAATCCACGCTGGAAGGAACCTCCCGGGAGAGAATCTCATCCTTTACCTCTGCGCGGAGACCCTCCAGAAGACGAGCGAGCAAGGCCGGCTCGTTCCAGCCACTGGAGACAGCAAGAGTGCGAAACTCAATAGAGTAGTCTGTTATGGATCGATTGCCTTGACATAGGGAAGACAGGGCCCTGGAAGCCTCCTCCCCAAAAACAGATCGATCAAAAACCCGTATCATCTCCTCCTTAAAGTCCTGATACTGGTTAGTACACTCAGCCCTTGCCTCCCAGATTGCCGTGCCCCACTCACGAGCCCGTCCAATAAGGAGAGATATGACGTAGGCGACACGAGCAGTGCTCCTGGAGTAAGTGTTGGGCTGGAGAGAAAACACAATATCACACTGGGTGAGGAACGAGCGGCATTCAGTGGGCTCCCCAGAGTAACACGGCGGGTTATTGATTCTGGGCTCCGGAGATTCGAAAGCCCTGGAAGTGGCCGGTGGATCGAGGCGGAGATGGTGAACCTGTTCTGTGAGGTTGGAGACTTGGGTGGCCAGGGTCTCAACGGCATGTCGAGCAGCAGACACTTCCTGCTCGTGTCTGCCTAGCATCGCTCCCTGGATCCCGACGGCTGAGTGGAGAGGATCCGAAGTCGCTGGGTCCATTCTTGGTCGGATTCTTCTGTTACGGTGCGTGAATGAGGACCCAAAAGCGAATTAACTTAAACAGAGCTTCTTTAATTACCAAACATAGGTAGGCTCAGACGGACCGGCAGATTCCGACAGGACAAGACAAGGTTACAGCAAACATGACGACAGTCTGGTTCAGGCATGAAACACAACAAACAAGAATCCGACAAGGACAGGAACAAAAACAGAGAGAGATATAGGGGACTAATCAGAGGGAAAAAGGGAACAGGTGGGAAAAGGGGTGACGAGGTGGTTAGGAGGAGACAAGGCACAGCTGGGGGAAAGAGGGGGTGGAAAGGTAACCTAACAACGACCAGCAGAGGGAGACAGGGTGAAGGGAAAGGACAGAGACAAGACACAACATGACAGTACATGACATCTGGATCCTTTCCTGTCACTTCTCGTTAGTTCCCCCATTGTTCTGGTCTGTAACAGAAGGGGTGACTATGGGCTGAGAAGTGTTAGACTCAGCACTTGTTAGTGAAGTTTAGTAAGTGGTTGGAGCTTTTATCACTGTGAGAGATTATACAGTAGCTCCAATAAACTGACAGCGTATAATTTAGATTGATAAGATTAAAACCTGGTAATTGCGATGTTGATTACAATGAATCCATATGGTACGAGTGATACAGATGGTAGATATGACATGGATTGGACATTGGATAAGTGTTTAATCTGTACTTACTCGTGGTGGTACTCTATATTGTGGTTGGTTAATGGTTAATGTCAATATTGGTGCTCAATTTCTACTACCGTTGACCAGAGGCATATTTTTGATCATAGCCCAAAAGGTGCTTCATTCAGGACTTTGTCAATCAACTTGTTCTTCATAAATCTAAATAATTGGGAAGCTACACATTTAAGGGAAACATTTATATTTTTGTTTTACATAACATGCAAATTAACTAATTTTGCTTATTTTTATTTAAAGAATTCAATAATTAAGTTTATTTTGCCAAGTTTGTTTATTTTTCCAATAGTTTCTCCTTGGGGTCAAGGAGTTGTTAATCCATGCAAGTAAAATATGTTGGTAGTATAACACGGAACACAAACCGGCTGCGCACGCGTGCGACATCGTGCATACATTTATTTTGTCCCCCCACACCAAACGCGATCACGACACACAGGTTATATTATCAAAACAAACTCTGAACCAATTACATTAATTCGGGGACAGGTCGAAAAGCATTAAACATTTATGGCAATTTAGCTAGTTAGCTTGCACTAGATAGCTAATTTATCCAATTTAGCTAGCTTGCTGTTGCTAGCTAATTTGTCCTGGGATATAAACATTGAGTTGTTATTTTACCTGAAATGCACAAGGTCCTCTACTCCAACAATTAATCCACACATAAAACGGTCAACCGAATCGTTTCTAGTCATCGATCCTCCTTCCAGGCTTTTCATCTTTGAACTTATATGGTGATTGGCATTTAAACTTTCATAGTATTACTATAACCAATGAGGAGATGTCACGTGGGTACCTGCTTCAAAAAACCAATGAGATGGGAGAGGCAGGACTTGCAGCGCGATCTGCGTCAAAAATAGATAGGACTTCTATTTTAGCCCTTGGCAACGCAGACGCTCATTGACGCTCACGAGCGACGAGAGCAGTGTAGTCTGGGTATAAAGGTTAAAATATCAAAGGGACGCAAAGGGCACTCTATTCAGGGACAACCCTACTATCATCATTGATATTTATATACAGTAATAATCCTGACAAATACAATGTATGTTGAGACCTTGGTTCAGTGGTCACTGCATTAATAATAGACATTATTGTTAACCACATATCAGATTTTTAACAGGGTCATTAGCATTAGGGTCATCAGACAATTTTTTCCCCCCAGAACTAGCTCAATATCTAGGTGTCAGATAGGAACAAGACAATCTGCTCATAAAGTGACCATTAGACTTAACACCTTTCGGATTGAATATGTTTTTGGGGGCAACAGTTTTGATGAAATGTATAATTTAAATCACTCTTGCGTGCTCATTTCTGCCATGAAAACATTTTCTTTGTTGCTCAGAGTTCTAACACTGGGTGTGTTGTTCGGAAACAACACAGCTACTTGTACCATGCTTTGAGGTGGCAGGTAGCCTAGTGGTTAGAGTGTTGGGCCAGTAAAAAAAATGGTTGCTGGATCGAATTCCAGAGCTGAAGGTAAAAATCTGTGGTTCTGCCCCTGAACAAGGCAGTTAACCCCCTGTTCCCTGGTAGGCTGTCATTGTAAAATAAGAATTTGTTCTTCACTGACTTGCCTTGTTAAATAAAAAAATGCTGCCAGTCATAAGAAGTGTATGTGAACAAACCTAGCCTACTGTCATGGCTGTCCTGCAAGGATCCAAATAGGTTAGATCAGGTTTGCAATAAATTACTTCAACCAGACCCCCTCTCGGGGAACTGTTGTGGGTTAACAACTCACGCCCGGTTGTAAATCAAGGAGAGAAGATTTAGGTCTACCTCCAAATACCCCCAAGGCACATGCTTTGTTTTAAGAAGACTTTTCCCATCGAAACCCTAACATGTTCTAAAGCAAATACTGGAACAATTTTCACTTGAAGTTGGAAATTTACATAAACCTGAGCCAAATACATTTAAACTCAGTTTTTCACAATTCCTGACATTTAATCTGAGTAAAACTTCCCTGTCACAGGTCAGTTAGGATCACCATTTTATTTTGAGAATGTGAAATGTCAGAATAATATTAGTGCGAGAAATATTTCAGCTTTTATTTCTTTCATCACATTCAGAAGTTTACATACCAAATACTAATTGAGTGTAGCATTGCCTTTAAATTGTTTAACTTGGGTCAAACGTTTTGGGTAGCCTTCTACAAGCTTCCCACAATACGTTTTGGCCCATTCCTCCTGACAGAGCTGGTGTAACTGAGTCAAGTTCGTAGGCCTCCTTACTCGCACACGCTTTTTCAGTTCTGCCCACAAATGTTCAGTAGGATTGAGGTCAGGGCTTTGTGCTGGCCACTCCAATACATTGACTTTGTTGTCCTTAAGCCATTTTGCCACAACTTTGGAAGTGTACTTGGGGTCATTATTGATATAGAATTTTGTTATCAATGTTCATAAATTTCAATTATTCCAATCAGTCTGCAACCCAGAGTTTGTAAAGTTCTGGTTTAAATGAAACAGACAGAATTCCCAGCTCACAATAGTCAAATCAATATTTATTAACGAGAGCTCTAGGAGACAATTTAGGATCCAGTCCAAAATACACTCACATTATTCTCTTTAGGCTACTCCCAACTCAAACAACCAATACTTTTCCACTAACCACATTGTAGAGAAAGAACCATCAATCTTGTCTCATTCTTCAAGGCTTTCACATCCCCTCCCCCGTTGGGGCCCTCTTGGTTTGAAAACCTCTGATGGTTTTCTATTATCTGTTGTACAACTTCACTCTGCTTACATCCCTACTAAAGACTATAATACCCTAGTATTACAATTCTAACAGAGCTACACACATCCTCAAATGATCTTCTTATGATTCTCAAACATTTCACACCATTATACAATATCAGAGTGGAACACTTTAGCCATTATCTCAAACCAGACAAATTATTCTATCAATTATCCATTTGGAAGACCCATTTGCGACCAAGCTTTAACTTCCTGACTGATGTCTTGATGTTGCTTCAATATATCCACATCATTTTCCTCCCTCATGATGTCATCTATTTGTGAAGTGTATCAGTCCCTCCTGCAGCAAAGCTTCCCCACAACATGATGCTGCCACCACCGTGCTTACAGTTCGGCTTGCAAGCCTCCCCCTTTTTCCTCCAAACCTAGCGATGGTCATTATGGCCAAACAGTTATATTTTTGTTTCATTAGACCAGAGAACATTTCTCCAATAAGTACGATCTTTGTCCCCATGTGCAGTTGCAAACCGTAGTCTGGCTTTTTTTATGGCGGTTTTGGAGCAGTGGCTTTTTCCTTGCTGAGCGGCCTTTGAGGTTATGTTGAGATAGGACTCGTTTTATTGTGGATTTCTATACTTTGTACCTGTTTCCTCCAGCATCTTCACAAGGTCCTTTGCTGTTGTTCTGATATTGAATTGCGCTTTTTGCACCAAAGTACGTTCATCTCTAGGAGACAGAACACGTCTCCTTCCTGAGCGGTATGACGGCTGCGTGGTCCCATGGTGTTTATACTTGCGTACTATTGTATGTACAGATGAACGTGGTACCTTCAGGCATTTGGAAATTGCTCCCAAGGATGAAGCAGACTTTTGGAGGGCTACAATTTTTTTTCTGAGGTCTTGGAAGATTTCTTTTCATTTTCCCATGATGTCAAGCAGAGGCACTGAGTTTGAAGGTAAACCTTGAAATTCATCCACAGGTACACCTCCAATTGACTCAAATTATGTCAATTAGCCTATCAAAAGCTTCTAAAGCCATGACATCATTTTCTGTAATTTTCCAAGCTGTATAAAAGGCAGTCAACTTAGTGTATGTAAACTTCTGACCCACTGGAATTGTGATACAGTGAAATAATCTGTCTGTAAACAATTGTTGGAAAAATTACTTGTCATGCAAAGTAGATGTCCTAACCAACTTGCCAAAACTATAGTTTGTTAATAATCGATCAAATTGTAGACGGGTCTATCTGTTTTCAACAGAGGACGAGAGGAAACTAACTCTACTTTTCAAGTCAAACGCAACTCTCAACAGTGTTACCCATTTCCTAGATGGCCGGACTTCTTCATTGCACAAAGGAATAACCTCAACCAAATTCCAAAGTCTGTTGACATGCAGTGGAAGCGGTAGGAACTGAAAACAAGTTCCTAAGAAATATAGTTTGCCAATGAGACCTCAATGAACAGACAGACCTCAAAAAAAAAATCTGAACGGTTAGTCCTCAGGGTTTTGCCTGCTACATAAGTTCTGTTATACTCACAGACATGATTCAAACAGTTTTAGAAACGTCAGTGTTTTCTATCCAAAGCTATTAATGATATGGATATCTTATATTCTTGGCATGAGTAGCAGGAAGTTGACACTGGGCACGTTATTTATCCAAAAGTGAAAATGCTGCCCCCTATCCCAAAGAGGTTCACTTCTTATGGTATAGGGGACGTTTGCGTCCCACTTTGAGCAAAAGCCAGGGAAAATGCAGCGCAGCATATTTAAACAATTTTTGATCAAAATCAAACTTTCATTAAATCACACATGTAATATACTCAATTAAAGCTACACTCGTTGTGAATCCAGCCACCGTGTCAGATTTGAAAATGGCTTTTCGGCAAAAGCATAAGCTATTATTTGATGATAGCACAACGGTAAACAAAGAGGGTAGCATATTTCAACCCTGCAGGCACTACACAAAACGCAGAAATAAAATATAAAACATGCCTTACCTTTGAGCTTCTTTTGTTGGCACTCCAATATGTCCCATAAACATCACAATTGGTCCTTTTGTTCGATTAATTCCGTCCATATATATCCAAAATGTCAATTTATTTGGCCCGTTTGATCCAGAAAAAATAGCTTCCAAAATGCGCAACGTCACTACAAAATATTTCAAAAGTTGCTCATAAACTTGCCAAAATATTTCAAATTACTTTTGTAATACAACTTTAGGTATTTTTTTACGTTAACAAGAAATTTGTGGAGTGGTTGAAAAACAAGTTTTAATGACTCCAACCTAAGTGTATGTTAACTGCATCTAACATAGAATGTGGGGAATGGTAAGAGACGATCTAAAGGACACTAATGTCGTTTGGTTGGAAATACTGTAACTTGAAAAGTACATACGCTACATGTACGAAGTGTCCATCCGATGCGTTGTGAATGAAATATGACATTTGTGTTAGTGCTAAGCGGGACATGGTTTTAGGAGCCATAAGAGATAATGGTTTTACATAACTCTTTTCAAGTGACACGTCATCCCCCGGAGTGAGGAAAGAGTGTGTGTCAGCCTGACGGAACCACCCTTCTCAAACAAACTGCATAAATTATTGGTATCGAAATTAACATGTCAGACCAGAGAGACATAGAGCTCCAGCTCACATTTAACGTGGTTTGAACTCTGAATCTCAACACGAGGTAGAGCCAATAAAGTCACCACCTGAACAATCACTGGTACAGCTGATTAGCTGTTCTAAGTATCTAGAAAGCTAATTGAAGTGGGACCATTCTACTACTCTGCTCAAACCCCCATAGTACGCTACTCTCATCACCCCATTGGGAACCATCGACACGGCTGGCTAGTCTATCTTCAATAAGCATCTTCCAAAGCGAATGGAAATAGAATAAACTCTGTAGTTCTATTCAGGTCTACACGGCAAGTCACCGGATACGTTGTGACTGAAGAGGAGAACAATAGTAGAAGACGGGTGGGAAATCCTTTTTGACAATCGGAGCCTTACAAGCATAACGCGAAAAGGAATGAGGAATCATTGGTTAAGGGTACACATAAATACTTTACTGAGAAACCTTAGCCGCAGGATCACTGTGCACTAGAAAAAACACAACACTAGGTCTCAAAAAACTCACTCAGGAAACGACCGCACACGATAAACAAGTCAAGCTTCTACAAAAGACAACATAAAACACACCTCTTTGAACAGGGAAATCATGAGTAAATAGGACACACCTGAGAGTTGTTAATGTCTCTAGGACAGTACCTGCCGCCCTCTGGTGACAGGTGGAACCCTGACAGGTTCAGAGAGATACATAGCGAACAAAAGCAGTTAAAAATATATATTTTTAAGTTCTCATTTACAACTGCGACCTGGCCAAGATAAAGTAAAGCAGTATAACAAAAAACAACACAGTTACACACAAACAAACGTACAGTCAATAACACAAGAGGAGAAATTGAAAAATCTATGTACAGTGTGTGCAAATGTAGAAGAGTAGGGAGGTAGGCGATATATAGGCCCTAGAGATGACAATAATGACAATTTAGCATTAATACTAGAATGATAGATGTGCAGATGATGATGTGCAAGTAGAGATTCTGGGGTGCAAAATAGCTATAGGGTAAGTAATAACATGGGATGAGGTAGTCGGGCGTGCTATTTACAAAAGGGCTGTGTACAGGTACAGTGATCGGTAAGCTGCTTTGACAGCTGATTCTTAAATTCGAGAGGGAAATATAAGACTCCAGCTTCAGAGATTTTTGCAATTCGTTCCAGTCATTGGCGACAGAGAACTGGAAGGAAAGACGGCCAAAGGAAGTGTTGGCTTTGGGGATGACCAGTGAAATATACCTGCTGGAGCACGTGCTATGGGTGGGTGTTGCTATGGTGACCAGTGAACTGAGATAAGGCAGGGCTTTACCTAGCAAAGACTTATAGATGACCTGGAGCCAGTGGGTTTGGCGACGGATATGTAGTGAGGGCCAGCCAACGAGAACATACAGGTCGCAGTGGTGGGTAGTATATGGGGCTTTGGTGGCAAAACGGATGGCACTGTGATAGACTGCATCCAATTTGTTGAGTAGAGTGTTGGAGGCTATTTTGTAAATGACATCGCCGAAGTCAAGGATCGGTTGGATAGTCAGTTTTACGAGGGTATGTTTGGCAGCATGAGTGAAGGAGACTTTGTTGCGAAATAGGAAGTCGATTCTAGATTTAATTTTGGATTGGAGATGCTTAATGTCAGTCTGGAAGGAGAGTTTACAGTCTAATCAGACACCTAGGTATTTGTAGTTGTCCACATATTCTAGGTCAGAACCTTCCAGAGTAGTGATGCTAGTCGGGCGGGAGGGTGTGGGCAGCAAATCTGTTGAAGAGCATGCACTTAGTTTTACTAGCATTTAAAAGCAGTTGGAGGCCACGGAAGGAGTGTTGTATGGCGTTGAAGCTCGTTTGGAAGTTAGAGGTGGATCAGAGAATCACCAGCAGCAAGAGCGACAATATTGATATATACAGAGTAAAGAGTCGACCTGAGAATTTAACCCTGTGGCACCCCCATAGAGACTGACAGATTTTCACGTAAATACATTAATGATTTCTTAATCCAAGCGGGCGGAAATATGTGTGCAAAGTATAGGAGTACTAATAAGTGAGAAGTTGTTTCTAAAATCTACCAACGTTAAGTGTCTCTGTCCCTCTCTCTCGCCCTCTCTGTGTCTTTGGTAACAAGCAGCCACATTGCCAGTCCTCTAGGGACGTGTTTTTAATGTATTAAGTGTGTGTTGATCCTGTGCTACCATTTAGTTAGCTAGTAAATAAATAATTTAACCAATTTGTGTAGTACTGAATCATCAAATCAAAGTTTATTTGTCACGTGCGCAGACCCTACAGTGAAATGCTTACTTACAGGCTCTAACCAATAGTGCAAAATAGGTATTTGGTGAACAATAGGTAGGTAAAGAAATAAAACAACAGTAAAAAGTGAGGCTATAAAGGTAGCAAGGCTACATACAGACACCAGTTAGTTAGGCTGATTGAGGTAGCATGTACATGTAGATATGGTTAAAGTGACTATACATATATGATGAACAGAGAGTAGCAGTGGCGTGAAAGAGGGGTTGGCGGGTGGTGGGACACAATGCAGATAGCCCGGTTAGCCACTGTGCGGGAGCACTGGTTGGTTGGCCCAATTGAGGTAGTATGTACATGAATGTATAGTTAAAGTGACTATGCATATATGATAAACAGAGAGTAGCAGCAGCGTAAAAAGATGGGTTGGGGGTGGCACACAATGCAAATGGTCTGAGTAGCCATTTGATTACTTGTTCAGGAGTCTTATGGCTTGTGGGTAAAAACAGTTGAAAAAGCCTTTTTGTCCTAGACTTGGCACTCCGGCACCGCTTGCCATTTGGTAGGAGAGAGTCTGTTTGGGGTGGCTGGGGTCTTTGACAATTTCTAAGCCTTCCTCTGACACCGCCTGGTGTATGGGTCCTGGATGGCAGGCAGCTTAGCCCCAGTGATGTACTGGGCCCTACGCACTACCCTCCTGTAGTGCCTTGCGGTCGGAGGCAGAGCAGTTGCCAGGCAGAGATGCAACCAGGTGCAACACCTATGCTCTCGAGGTTGCAACTGTAGAACCTTTTGAGGATCTGAGAACCCATGACAAATCTTTTTAGTTTCCTGACGGGGAATAGGCTTTGTCGTACCCTCTTCACAACTGTCTTGGTGTGTCTGAACCATTCTAGTTTGTTGGTGTTGTGGACACCAAGGAACTTGAAGCTGTCAACCTGCTCCACAACAGCCTCGTCGATGAGAATGGGGGCGTGCTCGGTCCTCCTTTTCCTGTAGTCCACAATCATCTCCTTACTCTTGGTTACGTTGAGGGATAGGTTGTTATTCTGGCACCACCCGGCCAGGTCTCTGATCTCCTCCCTATAGGCTGTCTCGTCGTTGTCGGTGATCAGGCAAACTTAATGATGGTGTTGGAGTCGTGCCTGGCCATGCAGTCATGGGTGAACAGAGAGTACAGGAGGGGACTGAGCATGCACCCTTGAGGGGCTCAAGTGTTGAGGATCAACGTGGCGGATGTCTTGCTACCTACCCTCACCACCTGGGGGTGACCCGTCAGGAAGTCCAGGATCCAGTTGCAGAGGGAGGTGTTTAGTCCCAGGATCCTAAGCTTAGTGATGAGTTTTGAGTGCACTATGGTGTTGAACGCTGAGTTGTCATCAATTAATAGCATTCTCAGGTAGGTGTTCCTTTTGTACAGGTGGGAAAGGGTAGTGTGGAGTGCAATAGAGATTGCATCATCTGTGGATCTGTTTGGGCGGTATGCAAATTGAAGTGGGTCTAGGGTTTCTGGGATAATGGTGTTGATGTGAGCCATAACCAGCCTTTCAAAGCACTTCATGGCTACGGACGTGAGTGCTAATGGGTCTGTAGTAATTTAGGCAGGTTGCCTTAGTGTTCTTGGGCACAGTGACTGTGGTGGTCTGCTTGAAACATGTTGGTATTACAGACTCAGACAGGGACATGTTGAAAATGTCAGTGAAGACACCTGCCAGTTGGTCAGCACATGCCCGGAGCACATGTCCTAGTAATCCATCTGGCCCCGCGGCCTTGTGAATGTTGACCCGTTTAAAGGTCTTACACACGTTGGCTATGGAGAGCGTGATCACACAGTTGTCCGGAACAGCTGATGCTCTCATGCATGCCTCAGTGTTGCTTGCCTCGAAACGAGCATAGAAGTGATTTAGCTCATCTGGTACTGTAGGCTCGTGTCACTGGGCAGCTCACAGCTGTGCTTCCCTTTTTAGTCTATGATAGTTTTCAAGCCCTGCCACATAAGATGAGCGTTGGAGCCGGTGTAGTACGATTCAATCTTAGCCCTGTATTGGCACTTTGCCTGTTTGATAGTTTGTCTGAGGGCATACCAGGATTTCTTATAAGCTTCTGGGTTAGATTGAAAGCGGCAGCTCTACCCTTTAGCTCAGTGCGAATGTTGCCTGTAATCCATGGCTTCTGTTTGGGGTATGTACGCACAGTCACTGTGGGGACGATGTCCTCGACGCACTTATTGATGAAGCCAGTGACTGATGTGGTGTACTCCTCAATGCAATCCGAAGAATCCCAGAACATGTTCCAGTCTGTGATAGCAAACCAGTCCTGTAGTTTAGCATCTGCTTCATCTGACCACATTTTTTATAGACCGAGTCACTGGTGCTTCCTGCTTTAATTGTTCCTTGTAAGCGGGAATCAGGAGGATAGAGTTGTGGTCAGATTTACCAAATGGAGGGTGAGGGAAGCGTAAGAACAGTGCATTACCAGCGTTCACCAGGTAGAAGATTGGTCATTCTGATGGGGTCAAATTGGGGTCATGATAGGGGCTGCACCAAATGTTTGATTTAGTTTAATAATTGATTATGCCTATGTTGTATTAATAGAAGGGGGAGGGTTATAAGACCCCTCCCCACTACATGTAAAGGGTCCTAGACTACAGATGAACAAAATATAAATGCATTATAAAGGTTTAATATTGTTCCACAGTCTTTTCTGGTCTCTGCTCTAACCACAGCTTGTGAATTGGGGTATGGGAAGGCCCTTACTTTCTACTCAGATTCAGCATATGCTAGTGAGATTTGGAAAGCAAGAGGGTTTACTACTACCACAGGCACACCTATTAAAAACATATTGAACAGTTGATTGAAGCTATGTGAAAATCTAACACGTTGGCTATTGTTAAGGTTGAGGCACACACAGGTTGGTGTGATTATGCTAGAATTGGTAACAGCATAGCTGATGAGGCGGCCAAATTGGCTGCTTCCTATTGTCACACACATGCATTCTATTTTTAGTTGTTTGTGTCATTTGAAACTACTGATGTTGAGAAACAGCAGCAGGCTAATATTCTCAATCACCGGGTGTGGAGGGAGAGAGGGTGTGCTCTCTGTCCTAGGTCTGGCTTATGGCCACATCTTTTTCTGGCACACCCGGTTTACCATCAACAATGATCTTTAATATTTGCTGATTGGCTCATGGAGTGAGCCATTCTTCAAAGGGGGATATTAAGAGAAGATTTCGGCCCAATGCTTTTGCCAAAATTTGAATCCGCACGTGAAAAAACCCAACATGTTTGTTATATTACATAGACAAAGGAATGCCACTGCATCCAGGGAAGTTCCCCACTCCAAAATGACCTTTTGTCCACCTTGCTATGGATTTCATAGACATGGTAGACCGAAAAGAAAGAAAGAGATACTGCCTGGTGATACTTGACAGGTTTACCAGGTGGGTGGAACCAACCCACTACCAACTCTTATGCGCGAACAGTTGCAAAATTGCTAGTTAGGGAAATTAAACTCAGGTTCAGAGTGCCTGAGGTTTGTCTGCAGACAATGGGACCCATCTCATAGGAGATGTGGTTACCCAAGTGGCCAAAATGATGGGTGTTGACCTATCATCCGCGGAGTAACGGGAGTTACTGAGAGGGCTAATCAGACCCTGAAAGGCTCCCTTGCCAAACTATGCCATTCCACAGGAATTACATGGGTAGAGGGATTACCTCTTGTCCTTAAGAAAATGCGCAGCAGCCTTAACAAAGGTATTGGGTGTACACCTTATGAAATGTTAACAAGACGACCAATGAACACCCCAGGGGTGAGACCGATGACTGACCGACAGAAAGACATAACTAAGACATAGTGTGACCATCTTGAGTACATGAAGGAACTAACTTCTGTTGTAAGTTTTCTCCACTCTCACACTATGAAAGCAGCAGAACCAATCCCAGAGGTCCGGATGGCACCATCTTTCCCATTGCAGACTTCTCCCAGGTTGGCAAGAAACGGGGGACACTACAGCCAGAGGGCCGAGACCAAAGGCCAGAAGAACCAACAGAAGGTTCAGCCACAGAACCTGAAGATTAATCAGATGTCGAGGACACCATCATACACAGACTATGGTTGTGAATCAAGAAAATGGCAACCATGGAAACACACATGCAGGATATTTATTGCTCTCCAAATCCTACTCGTTCCCTTTGTGGACAGGGATGTGGATAATAAATGGGTGAAAGCAGTGACAGACATAGGATAACAGGGGAAGGGAACACAACTGGCACACGGGTAATGATTTTACAGAAACCCACCTACACAGCCTCTCTGTAGGGAACCCAGGCAGTACCAATTGGAAAGAATGATTTTGGATGTGGATTACTCCATTTTATGCAAAGGAACAATACCAGGGTTCGACAAAGAAACAGCAATTATACTATTCTGATGTTGGTCACTAGGGGGAAGCAGTATGGGAAGGAGGATTATCCAATAAGACAATAGGTAATAGTTCAAATGTAGCTAAAGAATTTAAGGAGGGTGGACCCATTGAGACTAAATGGCCAAGGTGGAAGCAGGTTCCTAGCGTACAACCAGGTAACATTTCCCAGCTGATTAAATGCATAGGACATCCAAAAGTACAATGGGGAGAGTATCTGATGGTAGTGTAAAGCCCCTAAATGATAAAGGAGATGTTGTGTTGACAGGATTAAAACACACAATAACTCCCCCTGTTTGTATCAGGTGGATGTAGGAAACTAATTGCCTGTCTTACACAGGCCTAAAAATAGATAGCAGTAATTTTGATGTACTGGATGGTCAACAACTGAAAACTAGGGTAAGTATGTCAAACATAGGCAAAGGCATGGGGACACCTCCGGATCATCTCTGGATCTGTGGGGGTAAGGGCTACATTGCCCTCCCCATGGGACAGAAAGGGTGTTGTTAACTTGGGAAAACTGAACTGACAGCAGCAACATTACCTGCTTCTGAGCTGCTGAACAGTTCATTGCAAATTAGTTTCAGATCGAATGGCAGAGCTAAAAGAGCAGTGGCTCAAAATAATGAGGCTTATGGACGTGCTGTAATCTTTCCAGGTGCAGGAGTTGTAGTAAAGCGTAAGGTGATTAACAATTTGACATACTACATGCAGGTCCTTACTAATTTGACCGTACAGGGTTTTACTCAGTTGTCACTAGATGTGCAGAAATTGAAGGCAGTAGTGACCAGAGACGAAATGGCACTCGATTACATATTGGCTGCAGGGCCCTTGGAATAGACGATGCGGATGACTGTGTCATGTTGCATACTGACTCCTCTGACAACACTATTATTAATGACCTCGCTAAATTATGTTGTACTCTGGGAAAAGCTGACAACACCATCTTTGACCAAATTGGACACTGGTTTAAGGGTGTATTTTCACGCTTTACTGTTGCTCTCTGTATAGTAAAGGGCTTGGCTAAAAATACTGTTGAACAATAGGGGATTTGGGGTGGTCTCAAGAAGGGAGCAAATTTACCTCATCTGGTAGGCGGAAGATATGGGAGATACTAGAGCTTGTTGTGTTTATATGGGACAACTGAGAGAAGAGTATAGTGATAGGAGAAACAATACCATAAAGGGGATTGTAGTGTGTTAGACTTACAGCAACAGGTGACCAGTGTAAACATTTCCAGGATAGAGGAAGGCAAGAGAGAACCTTTTGGATGGATGTGGGTATGCAGTGATAAGAGGTATCTCACTTTACCTCCAGGATGGGGGGGATGTTGTTATTTTGGGAGAACAGAAATGTACATGTTAAGAATTCCAGTCACCTATCTTTTCAATGAGACAGGTAAAACCAACTCTGGGGAATTGAAGCGTGCCAAACGACTCATCACAGACAATCAAGAAGCCTATGGTCATGTTCTACACCTGGGTCAGATTTTTGGTATGCCAGTCATACCCTCCTGGGGTGTGACTGTCCTAGGAAAGTGGGTAAACAATTTAACATACTCTTTACAGCCCAATATGAATTTAACGAGCCGAGGAGTTAGCCAACTCTCATTTGATGTCCAAAATCTGAAAGCAGTTGTTAGACGCCATGAGGCTTCAGATTATCTTTTGGTGAAGGAAGGAGGACACTGTAATGTACTAGGTATTATTGATCCTGAAAATTGTGTTATACTCCTCCCTGACTCCTCTGAGAACATGACTGCGACAATTGATAAGATTGCTGATCTTAGTAAAACTCTCTCTAAATCTGAAAAATCTGTTTTTAACAAAATTGGTGACTGGTTTAATGTTAAATTTGGAAATGTAATGGGGAAAATTATGTTGACTTTGTTTTCATTGTTTTCTCCTATACTTGTGGGAGGTTTGGTGATTTTGGTTACTGTTTATATTTGTAAGAAAATGACTAACTGCTCATGAACATGCTGGAGTGATGGTGTTGGTGGAAGCTGATACAAATTGTGCTAAAGGTGAGACTGGTGCATTTTCTGGTTTCTCTTAATCCCATTGTTTATTCAACTCGTGTGGTTCTTCCTAGGACTCAGGAGGAATGGGAGTACAGACAGACTCACCCCACCACCATTCCAGGAACCTCAGGAGTTGTTTCTCCCTTTAGCAGACCACCCCTGGGATCAAATGGATCCGGGGGATTGCCAAATCTGTTTGATTTCAGAGGATAATATTATGATTGAAGGTGTGAAACTCTGGGTGAGTATCAAAGGGGGGAATGATGGGGTAAAATTGGGGTCATGATAGGGGCTGCACCAAATGTTTGATGTATTATAATAATTGATTATTATTATGTTGTATTAATAGAAGGGGGAGGGTTAGACCCCTGCCCCACTACATGCATAGGGTCCTAGACTACACATGAACAAAATATATATACATTATAAAGGTTTAATTCTTCCACAGTCTTTTCTGGTCTCTGCCTGAGAGATGTGTGAAATATTGCATGGGGTCTGTGAGAAAGCACTAAAGTAAAAGAGTAAAAGAGGTAAGAGACTAGTCAGACATACCTCTATAAATCAACTTGGGGGAGTGGACATTTACTGCTGAACCCTTAGAAAACACTGGAACTATTGTATCTCTTGCAAGTTTGTATAGCTGTGTATGCATGGGCTTGGTCTGATGAGTAGAAGGTAATGACGTATGCAGTGACATCACTAGGGCTGGACTTCGGGCTTAATAAAATAACTTGGGACTTTTCCTATGGGGCAGAACTCAGGAGAGACATCAGTTGTATGTGTGATGTTTGATCTTTGACTTCTGTCTACAGCTGTATTTTGATTAAAATTGTTATGATTTATAAGTGCACATTTTGAGTGTTCCTTATTTGTTAAGTAAATAAAACGGAGCACAGAAAAACGGAACCAACAATTCCAGTCTGTCTAAAGAATGTTGTTTTGCCATGACATTTTGAAAATGGTCAGACAGACAGTTTTTGGAGAGCAGATGTGCAGAGGACACTTCTTACTTCTAAACACTTTATACTTACCTCCTTACTTCCCTATACTATACTTCCCTTCTCCAGAATATATTTGCATATCTAGTTATTCATTTTCTAACCACTCAAAGAGCCCTTGAGCACGGCACTTAACCCTAAATGTTCCTGTAAGTCGCTCTGGATAAGAACATTTGCCAATTGAATAAAATGTAAATGCCATATTTGTATTTATTTATAGAAACCTTTTATCAATCAAATGTTCATCCATCTAAATATTTAAATTTAACATAAAATGTGTGGTAAGTTTGCATACATTTCTGTGGGATTTGCATTGCTACAAATGTTTTAAAAAAAGAACACTACTTTCAGAATTTGACTAGCTTCTAAATGAGGAAGTAAAGCATGGATTAAAGCATGGATCGTCGTAAATAGTCACTCAATACTTACTTATGGTGGGATTCTGTGTTGTGGTTTGTTGATTGACAGTCATATGAACAGGCATCTCTGTAGGTCTCCCAATGCACACCAGTACCAGCCTGTGTTCTTCATTTTTAGTGCACTCATAGTCACTGTTACGACTATTCTTCCAATGGCATCAATAATCCATTTTAATTCTACTGATGCTCCATCTAAATTCCCAACACTCCTATCCCCACAAGAGCCACCCAGCCTGCACCACCTTATAGCTCCAGAATTACCATAACAATTAACATTGAGATTCCCTCCTACAATTCCAGTCACATGTTGTTGGTCAACATATAGGCCTGGAATACCTAAAATCTCTGAGAGACAAAAATACAAATGTTATGTGTCAGATAAACTATGTAGACTGAACAAAAATATAATGCTTGCAACAATTGCAAAGATTTGACTGAGTTACAGTTCATATTAAAGGAAATGAGTCAATTGAAATAAATTCATTAGGCCCTAATCTATGGATTTCACATGACTGGGAATACAGATAAGCAAACGTTGGTCACAGATACCTTTAAAAAAAGGTAGGGGTGTGGATCAGAACCAGTCAGTATCTGGTGTGACCCCCATTTGCCTCATGCAACACGACACATCTCCGTCATATAGAGTTGATCAGGCTGTTGATTGTGGCCTGTGGAATGTTATCCCACTCCTCTTCAATGGCTGTGCGAAGTTGATGGATATTGGCGGGAACTGGACCATGCTGTCGTTCAAGTCTACCCAGAGCATCCCAAACATGCTCAATGGGTGACATGGCTGGTAAGTATGCAGGCCATGGAAGAACTGGGACATTTTCAGATCCTTGCGACATGGGACCGTGCATTATCATGCTGAAACATGAAGTGATGGCGGCGGATGAATGGTACGACAATGGGCCTCAGATTCATCATGGTATCTATGTGCATTCAAATTGCCATCGTTAAAATGCAATTGTGTCTGTTGTCTGTAGTTTATGCCTGCCCATACCATAACCCCACCATCATCATGGGGTGCTCTGACATCAGAAACCTCACAACGCCATACATGCTGTCTGCCATCTGCCCAGTACGGTTGAAACCGGGGTTAATCCGTGAAGAGTACAATTCTCCAGTGTGCCAGTGGCCATCAAAGGTGAGCATTTGCCCACTGAAGTCGGTTTACGACGCCAAACTGCAGTCAGGTCAAGACCCTGGTGAGGACGACGAGCAAGCAGATGAGCTTCCCTGAGACGGTTTCTGATAGTTTGTGCAAAAATTCTTTGGTTGGGCAAACCCACAGTTTCATCAGCTGTCCGGGTGGCTCGTCTCAGACCATCCCACAGGTGAAGAAGCCAGATGTGGAGGTCCTTGGCTGGCGTGGTTACACATGGTCTGCGGTTGTGAGGCCAGTTGGATGTACTGCCAAATTCTCTAAAATGACGTTGGAGGTGGCATATGGTAGAGAAATTAACATTAAATTCTCTGGCAACAGCTCTGCTGGACATTCCTGCAGTCAGCCTGCCAATTGCACGCTCCTGTGGCATTGTGTTTTGTGACAAAAGTGCACATTTTAGAGTGGCCTGTTATTGTCCCCAGCACATGGTGCACCTGTGTAATGATAATGCTATTTCATCACCTTCTTGATATGCCACACCTGTCAGGTGGATGGGTTATCTTGGCAAGGGAGAAATGCTCACTAACAGGGATGGAAACAAATTAGTGCTAAAATTAGAGAAATAAGCTTTTTGTTTGTATGGAACATTTCTGGGATATTTTATTTCAGCCAATGAAACATGGTACCAACACTTTCCATGTTGTGTTTATATTTTTGTTGAGTAAAATATGGACACTATTGCTAATAAATCATAAAATAATTTAGTTCACATTTAAATTAAATAAGCATTTTTGTGAAGTATAGACAGTGTGGGATAACCGGGGGAGGGGGTAATATTATTAACTTATTATTGATTTAGACAGCTGCAGCGGGAAAAGTATTCAACACATTTTATATTATTAAATTCAACATTCAACACATAGGACTGTTTATGGGACATTACTGAACCCTATTCATTCTGCTTTACTAAACATAGATGCTAGCAGTATAAGGATCTGAGTTTAAATGTATTTGATTTAGGTATATGTAAACTTCCGACTTCAACTATGTTTGATAACATTCCATGAAATAACGTACAAAAGTCAAGTTGATTCAGATGATTCAGCGAGGGTCGTCCGGCTGTGCAGTGGCTTGAGCTTTTTGAAGTCTGCTAGTCAGGTGGCGCGTTCAAGAGACTCAAACGAAAAGTAGTAGTGGAAATGGATGGAGACAAAAGGAATATGGAGGCTGACAGTGAAAGTAATAAGGATTCTAATGGAAGTATATTTCCAGGCTTGGAGAGATGGAAGGAAGTAGGTTACGAGTTTGAATCCGATGCAGACATCAACAACAAGAGAGGCGGTGCGTCAAGGAAGATTGGGGTCAAGTACAAACAGAATGAGCTGTACTCCAGTAGCACTGGAGGTGAATTGGAAGAGAATAGGGATGAATTACCTGAGGTTGCAGGAGTAGTGAAGATCTTGGAGCTCATGATGAAGATGACTGGTCCAGTAGGAGAGACGTTTTGGGAGAAAGTGGACCCCTTCTTTTTGGCTGACCCAGTTGGGTACTGTTGAATCGTTGAAAGTAACCTGAAGTGGACTTGTGAAGATTTTTTGTGTTTCTTCCTCCCAGAGGGAGTGGTCGCTCCGCATCACATGAATGGGGACAAGACCTGTTATTTGCTTTGCTGTCAAGAATAGAACACCTTTGAAAGGAGTGTTTACCGGGGTAGTGGTAAGGGTGATGGTGGATCAACTGAAGTTGAAGATTCTTGGTGTCTGTAACGCCCGCCGGTGGCGAAGGTGGTAGACCAGAATAGTCACTGTCTGTCTTTTTTAGTTTTAATGCTGAGTCATTACACGACAAAGTAATTTTAGTATATATCAGTTATCCCATAAGAGCTTTTGTACCGAATCCACTACGGTGTTTTAGGTGCCAAGCTTATGGACAGGTTGCAGCAGTATGTAGGAGGGAGATTTCTAGATGTGAGAAGTGTGCAGGAGGGCATGGGACAAAGGAATGTGTAGTATCGGTGAAAGAAGTGGTATGTGTTAACTGTAGGGGTGCCTATGTTGCTGGGGATCAGAAGTGTCTGGTGCGAGAGAGACGGGTTGAAGTTGCCAGGGTCAGAGTTTTACAGAAAGTGTTGTATTCTGAGGCAATGAAGAAAGTAGTGGAAGATGGGTCAAGGGTGAAGGATCCTAAGAGGCTCTTGGTGAGTAGTAGACTTTTGTCAGTACAGAGTGATAGGCCTACAAATGAAAAGTGCTTCAATAAGGTTGGCTTTTTAGTGTTTTATTACCATGGTTATCAACTTTACTGAAGGAATGGAACGTAAGTCACAGAAAATAGGTGTTGTGGTGGCAGCTGCAGAGAAGTACAGTACGTGGGATGACGAGATTTTACAGCAGAAGAGTTACAGGGTGTGTTGAATGATAGTGTCCCGTTCTCCCAGGCTGTCATCCTGGTGTAGGATCGGGTCAAAATAGTGGAATGGGGTCGTGGGTTTTAATGAGTGTAGGGTTAGTTGGCAGGGTACTTTTTTCCTTTCCCCTTTTCCATTTTTGTGTCACAAAGTATAATGAGTTCATGCTCCAGTCCAGTTGGTGGCGGTAATGCACAAATAATATTGGATGCCAACCGCCATTAAACCCCACCGAAGAAGATTATTCGGGGAGCGGCATAGTTACATTATGTAGCATTAATGTAATGTAACGTTATCTAATTTGTTTCCTTCGCTATTTAGCTACAGTAATATCTTAACGTTGTGTGTTTCAAGTTTCATATTTTACATTTAGCAATCTAGATAGCTATTAGATAGGCTAACTAACTAACTTATATCCAATGTAGGTCGGTAGCTTTATCTAGCTAGCTAACATGCATTCTACCATAACAATTCGTTTTTAACTTCCAGTGCTGTCCAGTCGTTCCGCATCTTTTCTGGAATGGATTATGGGAAGGAGAGGGTTGTGGCGTTGGTGGATATGGACTGTTTCTACGTGCAAGTGGAACAGAGGCTGAACCCAGCGCTGAAAAACACACCGTGTGTGGTCGCACAGTACAAGACATGGAAGGGAGGCGGGTGAGTCACCGACACAGAGTCTCCTTCCCAAGGCCAATGGGATTGAGAGCGGCGTAGCTAGCATGCACACATCAATCCAGAATAAAAACATGTAGACCTAGGGGCAATGGGACAGTGGGAGTGACTCGTAGGTGTTTCGCCCTTACCCCATGTTTCTTAGTTGTATGGGTCAGGCTGGCTAAGGTTTAACTTCAGTGTCCATTATAATGTAATGGAGACAGTCAGTGGAGTTAAACATTAGTTCAGGCTGGTCCTGATTTGTGATGCATACCTACATCGCCTGGTTCTCAGCTCTGCAAAACGTTTGTCTCTCCCATACATTACCGTTTTTTTGTTGCATGGACTGTTCAGAATATCATAGTCAAGTCATGTTCTCACACTTTATCTTTACCCAGTATCATAGCTGTGAGTTATGAGGCCAGGGCCCATGGTGTCACCAGGAACATGTGGGCAGACGATGCCAAGAAACTGTGCCCAGATCTCCAGGTTGCAAGGGTCAGAGAGTCACATGGGAAGGCAGACCTCACCCAGTACGTGTCCATTATACAATATTTTAAATGACTTCGGTGACTAAGTGAATCCCCAGGAACCCCTTCGGAAAGCCTGCAGTGCTAACCAGCTAACTGTCACCCCCTGTGTAGTTACCGGGAGGCGAGTGTACAGGTGTTTGAGGTGATGTCACGCTTCGCTGTGCTCGAGAGGGCCAGTATTGACGAGGCCTACATGGACCTGACTGCTGCGATACAGCAGAGATTGAAAAGCATGACTGACCTGCAGGTAGACCCTCAGCTCCTGAAGACCAGCCACGTCCAGGGCTACCCACTGGCTCCTCTTGACCAGGAAGAAGCAGCACAGGACACCACAACTGATAAAGGTGGGTTTTAAACCGCGGTTAGTTTACCCCAAGAACTCTAAATGAGTGTTGAGTTTTAGCATTTCAGAAAATATTTAGGCCTATCTCTTTTAGTGCTGTGTTCTCATTTTATATATGCGATATCTTGATATCCTGTATCTGTCCACATCCCTGGGTTTCTAATCAAATATCCTGTATCTGTCCACATCCCTGGGTTTCTAATCAAATATCCTGTATCTGTCCACATCCCTGGGTTTCTAATCAAATATCCTGTATCTGTCCACATCCCTGGGTTTCTAATCAAATATCCTGTATCTGTCCACATCCCTGGGTTTCTAATGAAAGACCATGTCAGTGCAGACTTTCAAATAAAACATGTCAGTTTCATTTTATCGGTTGCGTATACATATTTAGCAGATGTTCCTAACTCCAACAGTGCAGTAATACCCAACGATACATATACCCCCCCACACACACACACACACACATATACACACACACACATACACACACACACACACACACACACACACACACACACACACACACACACAAAAGGGATTAAGAAATATTAGAACGAGCAATGTCAGAGTTCAGAATATAAATATACACTGAGTGTACAAAATACTGCTTTTTCCATGACAGATAGACCAGGTGAATCCAGGCGAAAACTATTGACCTTTATTGAGGTCAATTTGGAGGTGAAAGAAACGCACACCTGTTTAGGCGAGGTGCGGGCTAGCAGAGTAGAACACTTGAAAAAGAAAAGGAGAGCTGCACACTCTAGGAGCTCAGATGCAACAATTTAATAACCAACGTTTCGACAGACATCATGGTATAATAACAGACACTGCGGGTCACTAGTTTGTATTAACTGGGTGGTTTGAGCACTGAATGCTGATTGGCTGAAAGCTGTGGTATATCAGACCGTATACCACGGGTATGACAGAACATTTACTTTTACTGTTCAAATTACATTTGTAACCAGTTTATAATAGCAATAAGGCACCTCGGGGGTTTGTGTTATATGGCCAATATACCACGGCTAAGGGCTGTATCAAGGCATTCCACGTTGCGTCGTGCGTTAGAACAGCCCTTAGCCGTGTTATATTGGCCATATACCACACCCCCTCGGGCCTTATTGCTTAAATATAGTGTCAAACGACACACAGGTCTCTGTAATCATGGCTGGGTGTGGCTTGATTTCATTGGTTAATTTGCAGATATAAATACAACATATAAAAAGCATAGATGGGAAGGGAGGGTGACCGTTTTCGATGCCGATATAATGAAGGGACGAAATAGTGGTTCGCTTCCAAAAAGTTGGCCGCAACTGGGTACGTCGAGTTTTTGCACCAAATGGTTCTGCGATGCTCCGGGATTCATACTTTTAATTTGCATTTTACCCACATAATTTGGTTACCACAAGGACAAGTTATAAGATAAATAACTGCCTTAGTGGAGCACGTAATAACACCTTTTAATTGGGATCTGTTTCCCAGTTTGAAGGATCTACATTTGTACATGCCTTTGCATTGAGTGCAGCCATTACACTTGTAGTTTCCATCCAGTAGAGGTGCAAATGGATGTTGTGCGGGGCAATTTTGGGGTGGTAAATCAGAGTTTACCCATTGATCTCTAAGATTTCTGCCCCACGAGAATACTACCAAGGGAGGGTCCGAAAACACATTACCGATACTGTCATCAGATCTTAGAATGTGCCAATGTTTGTGAACAATTCCTTTAATTTGTTCAGAGCAATTTGAATAGTGCGTAGTAAGAACGCAATAATGATTATTTTTGCGAGACTGTCCTTGAAAGAGATCATGTCTTGATTTGTTTTGGATTGGATTGTCTCAATGGCAGTATTTGACCATTTTTGTACCCCCTTTGCTTGAATTTTATCTCAGCCATATGTTATTTTGATTCAACAGAATTGGCTGTAGGGCAAATTGTTTTTCAAGGGAAGCGGGTGACAGCTATCAGCCCTCATCAACTGTCACGATCAGTAGGTTTCCTGTAAAAATCCGTGTATACTACATTATCCTCACACAAAATCAAAAGATCAAGGAAACTGATTTGACGTGTCTCAGATTGCATAGTAAATCTCAGGTGCTCAGAACAAGAGTTAAGAAAAGCCTGGAGCTGTTTTGCATCACCCCTCCATTGAACAAAAATATCATCTATGTACCGTTTCCAAATAATAATGTTAGGCAAGGAAACATTTGAGAGGATTGAGAATTGACTGTTTCTCCATGTAACCCACGTACAAATTAGCATAGTTAGGGGATCCCATAGCAGTATCCTTCATCTGGATAAAGAAATCCTTTAGAAACATTAAATAGTTGTTGTGTGTGTACTATTTCACCCAATGTTATACTGCATGAATGCACTGGAAGGTTGTTCATTAGGGTCACGTTGCAGAAGAAAATGTTCCATAGCTTCAATACCGCCCTCGTGTGGAATATTCGTGTATAACGACTCGACATCAGAAGTCATTTACAAAGTATTCTCAGGGAGAGGATCAAGAGATTCAATGATAGAGATCATACTGCTGGTGTCCTTTACAAAGGAGGGGAGCTGTTCTGTGAGTGGTCTGATAAAAAAAAAGTTGATAAAGGGGCCGTAAACTGTATCAATGTCTGCTACAATAGGGCACCCAGCAGGTTTTGTAACATTCTTGTGTAATTTTGGCAAAGTATAGAAAGTGGCAATTTTAGGGAGTTGAATAGCCAAAAAGTTCTTATTTTTTGGTGATTAGACCAGAACTTAACCCATCTAGGACAGTAAAGATGGTGTTCTGACATTGGGAAGTGAGGTCACTTCTGAGTTTCTTGGATAAGGTGTTGTCAAGCAGTTGTCTGACACTCATTTACATAAACTGTCCTATCCATGATTACTACCGACCCACCCTTATCAGCAGGGCGGGTAAGGACTGACGTACCAGACTAAGTCAAGCAACGCTTGTTTTTCATCCTTACGTAAATTATGGAAAGAGATGTACTTGTTCTTAAAAGAGATTCCCAACATCTTTTTCAACGAGTCTGCAGTATGTCTCAATAGAGCGATTGCGGTTGGCTGGAGGTACAAAATAACTCTTACTTCTAGAAGGAGTCGGAGTGTGTGCAGGTGAGGTCACCTGTTAAATCCACTTCAATCAGTGTAGGTGAAGCGGAGGAGACAAGTTAATAAAGGAGTTTTAAGCCTTGAGACAATTGAGACATGGATTGTGTATGTTTGCCATTTCAGCGAATTAATTGGCAACACAGAATCTTTAAGTGCCTTTGAGCGGGGTATGGCAGTATAGGCCAGGTGCACTGGTTTGTGTCAAGAACTGCAACCCTGCTGGGTTTTTCATGCTGAACAGTTTCCCGTGTGTATCAAGAATGGTCCTCCACCCAAAGGACACCCAGCCTTGGAGTCAACATGGGCCAGCATTCCTGCTTTCGACTCCTTGTCGAGTCCATGCCCTGACCAATTGAGGATGTTCTGAGGACAAAAGGGGTTGCAACTCAATATTAGGAAGGTGTTCTTAATATTTTGTACACTCAGTGTATATGATGGTGTATATAGACATTATGGGCAGTATATGAATAGAAAAGGGGTGTACAACAGTAGTTATATAGGATAGGCCTTGACTAGAATAAAGTATAGACATATGAAGTGGGTAAAACGGTATGTTAACATGGTGCTCCTCTCCATGTTTTTCCCCAGAAGAGCGAAGGTCCAGTGGCCTGCAGCAGTGGCTGTCCTCTGTGTCAGGGGGCTCTGGCTGTGCAGAGCTGCAGTTGGCTCTGGGGGCTGTGATCGTTGAGGAGATGAGGGCTGCAGTGGAGCAGCACACAGGTTACCGCTGCTCGGCAGGGATATCCCACAACAAGGTCAGTACTCTCTTCCCCTCTCAACACAACCAGTGTGTTCTACCTCTTTCTGTCAAAAGTTCTACTAGCTTTCTTTACTTGTGTCCTTTCTGTCATGATCACTGAATCCTGGCAGAACACAACTGGTCGTAGCAACATGGTGGAAACTTGGCCAGTCCTTTCAGCTGTCAGTTCCAGGCCAGTCTGTTTATTTATCATGTCTCCTCAGGTGCTGGCTAAACTAGCCTGTGGTCTGAACAAACCCAACCGCCAGACACTCCTGCCATTAGGCTCTGTTCCAGAGCTCTTCAACTCACTTCCCATTGGCAAAATGTGAGTGTACTGCTAGTTAAAACTAACCGTGTGCTGTAACTGAGAGAAAATTAAGAGAATTGACACAATTACACATATCCGTCAATAAACGCAACATACAATACGATCTTTCCTGGACTACAGGACCATCAGACTATGCAGATGAATACAGAATCAACTTTACAGACTCAGAGATAGACTGATGTTGTTCCTGTTGTTCCTCTCTCCAGCCGAAACCTGGGGGGTAAGCTGGGGGCGTCCATCACAGAGACCCTGGAGGTAGAGAACATGGGGGAACTAACCCGCTTCTCTCAGGCCCAGCTGGGACAGCACTTTGGAGACAAGACTGGGTAAACAACACACACTTCCTTCATATCATGAAGTATATAAACCACTCTTCCTCAATGAACCACACTTATGTAATACTGTGGATAATTTTAAGTTATTAGCTAAAATTGTAATATTGCAATCTGGTGTTGTAAAAGTAACTATCCTCTTAAAGATGTTATACTATTTGGTGCCAGTGGTGGCTAATGTACAGTGCCTTCGGAAAGTATTCAGACCCCTTGACTTTTCAACATTTTGTTATGATACAGCCTTATTCTAAAATGTATTAAATCATTTTTTTTCATCAATCTACACACAATACCCCATAATGACAAAGCAAAAACAGTGTTAGACATTTTTGCTCATTTATAAAAAACTGAAACATTATATTTCCATAAGTATTCTGACCCTTTACTCTATGCTTTGTTGAATCAAATCACATTTTATTGGTCACGTGAACATGGTTAGCATGTTGTATGCTTGTGCTTCTAGTTCCGACAGTGCAGTAATATCTAACAAGTAATCTAACAATTTCACAACTATTACCTTATACACACAAGTGGAAAGAGATGAATAAGAATATGTACATATAAATATATGGATGAGCAATGGCCGTGCGGCATAGGCAAGATTATTAATGATTAAAGTGGCTAGAGATTTGAGTCTATGTCGGCAGCAGCCACTCAATATTAGTGATGGCTGTTTAACAGTCTAATGGCCTTGAGATAGAAGCTGTTTTTCAGTCTCTCTCGGTCCCAGCTTTGATGCATCTGTACTGAACTCGCCTTCTGCATGATAGCGGGGTGAACAGGCAGTGGCGCGGGTGGTTGTTGTCCTTGATGATCTTTTTGGTCTTAGTGTGACATCGGCTGATGTAGGTGTCCTGGAGGGCAGGTAGTTTGCCCCCGGTGATGCGTTGTGCAGACCTCACTACCCTCTGGAGAGCCTTGCGGTTGTGGGTGGAGCAGTTGCCGTACCAGGCTGTGATATAGCCCGACAGGATACTCTCATTTGTGAATCTGTAAAGGTTTGTGAGTGTTTGTGAGTGTTTTTGACTCGTGAGGTTGAAGAGGCGCTGTTGCGCCTTCTTCACCACTCTGTCTGTGTGGGTGGACCATTTCAGAAGTGCCTTTGGCAGTGATTACAGCATCAATTATTGGGTATGACACGACAAGCTTGGCACACCTGTATTTGGGGAGTTTCTGTATTCTTCTCTGCAGAGTCTCTCAAGTTCTGTCAGGTTGGATTGGGACTGTTGCCGCACAGCTATTTTCAGGTCTCTCCAGAGATGTTCAATCAGGTTCAAGTCCGGGCTCTGGCTGGGCCAATCAAGGACATTCAGTGACTTGTCCCAAAGCCACTCTTGCGTTATCTTGGGGTTGTTGCTTAGGGTTGTTGTTCTGTTGGAAGGTGAACCTTCGCCCGAGTCTGAGGACCTGAGCGCTCTGGAGTAGGTTTTCATCAAGGATATCTCTCTACTTTGCTCCATTCATCTTTGCCTCGATCCTGACTCATCTCCCAGTCCCTGTCGCTGAAAAACATCCCCACCGCATGATGCTGCCACTACCATGCTTCACCGTAGGGATGTATTCAGACCCTTTGCTATACAGGTTTCCTCCAGACGTGATGCTTGGCATTCAGGCCAAAGAGTTCAATCTTGGTTTCATCAGACCAGAGAATCTTGTTTCTAATGGTCTGAGAGTCTTTAGGTGCCTTTTGGCAAACTCCAAGCAGGCTGTTATTGTGCCTTTTACTGAGGAGTGGCTTCCATCTGGCCACTCTACCATAACGGCCTGATTTGATGGAGTGTTGCAGAGATGTTTGTCCTTCTGGAAGGTTCTCCCATCTCCACAGAATAACTCTAGAGCTCTGTCAGTGACCATCAGGTTCTTGGTCACCTCCCTGACCAAGCCCCTTTTCCGATTGCTCAGTTTGGCTGGGCGGCCAGCTTTAGGAAGAGTCTTGGTGGTTCCAAACTTATTCCATTTAAGAATGATGGAGGCCACTGTGTTCTTGGGGACCTTCAATGCTGCAGAAATGTTTTGGTACCCTTCCCCAGATCTGTGCCTCGGCATAATCCTGTCTCGGAGCTCTACGGACAATTCCTTTGGCCTCATGGCTTGATTTTTGCTCTAACATGCACTGTCAACTGTGGGACCTTATATAGACAAGTGTGTGCCTTTCCAAATCATGCCCAATCAATTGAATTGACCACAGGTGGACTCCAAGCAAGTTGTAGAAACATCTCAAGGATGATCAATGGAAACAGGATGCACCTAAGCAAAGGGTTCCAATTTCATAGCAAAGGGTCTGAATACTTACATAAATTAGATGTCTTTTTATTCTAAAAACCTGTTTTCGCTTTGTCATTATGGGGTATTGTGTGTAGATTGCTCAGGATGTTTTTTTTTTAAATCCATTCTAGAATTAGGCTGTAATGTAACACTGTGTAAAAAGTCAAGTGGTCTGAATACTTTCCGAAGGCACTGTAGTTCCCATATTGATATAAATAAATATTGCTCTCTTCAGTCAGTGGCTGTATGACCTGTGTCGGGGGATTGACTTTGACGCAGTGAAGCCCAGACAACTCCCTAAATCCATCGGCTGCAGCAAGAACTTCCCTGGGAAGACATCTCTCACTACCAGAGAGCGGGTACTTGGCTATATTCATGCCCTCTCTCCATCTGTTCTTCTGCCTGCCTCTGGCCATAATCTATTGAGATGCACCAATCTCCCATTTTGATTCCTCTTGAGCTCTGTTCCTTCTATGTCTGTTGATGTCTGAATAAAATACTCTTGTCTTATCTCTGCAGGTGCAGCACTGGCTCTATCAGCTGGCTCTGGAGCTGGAGGAGAGACTGACCAAGGACAGAGAGCTGGTGAGGGACTTCATCTCACCATCCTCTGTTTGTCTCATCCCTCCCTGTCTGGTCACACCCTCATGAGACTGAGGGACGGAAGGATAATCTACAGTTGAAGTTGAAAGTTTACATACACCTTAGCCAAATACATTTAAACTCAGTTTTTCACAATTCCTGGCATTTAGTAGTAAAAATGCCCTGTCTTAGGTCAGTTAGGATCACCACTTTTATTTTAAGAATGTGAAATTTCAGAATAATAGTGGAGTGATTTATTTCCGCTTTTATTTCTTTCATCACTTTCCCAGTGGGTCAGAAGTTTACATACACTCAATTAGTATTTGCTATCATTGCCTTCAAATTGTTTAACTTGGGTCAAATGTTTTGGGTAGCCTTCCACAAGCTTCCCACAATAAGTTGGGTGAATTTTGGCCCATTCCTCCTGATAGAGCTCATGTAGCTGAGTCAGGTTTGTAGGCCTCCTTGCTCACGCATGCTTTTTCAGTTCTGCACACACATTTTCTACAGGATTGAGGTCAGGGCTTTGTGATGGCCACTCCAATTCCTTGACTTTGTTGTCCTTAAGCCATTTTGCCACAACTTTGGAAGTATGCTTGGAGTCATTGTCCATTTGGAAGACCCATTTGCGACCGAGCTTTAACTTTCTGACTGATGTCTTGAGATGTTGCTTCAATATATCCACATAATTTTCCTTCCTCATGAAGCCATCTATTTTGTGAAGTGCACCAGTCCCTCCTGCTGCAAAGCACCCCCACAACATGTTGCTGCCACCTCCGTGCTTCACGTTTGGAATGGTGTTCTTCGGCTTGCAGGCCTCCCCCTTTTTCCTCCAAACATAACGTTGGTCATTATGGCCAAACAGTACTATTTTTGTTTCATCAGACCAGAGGACATTTCTCCAAAAAGTTTTGGATCTTTGTCCACATGTCCTTTGTCACAAGGTCCTTTGCTGTTGTTCAGGGATTGATTTGCACTTTTAATCCCAAAGTACGTTCATCTCTAGGGGACAGAACGCGTCTCCTTCCTGAGCGGTATGATGGCTGTGTGGTCCCATGGTGTTTATACTTGCATACTATTGTTAGTACAGATGAACGTGGTACCTTCAGACGTTTGGAAATTGCTCCCAATGATGAACCAGAGTTGTGGAGGTCTACATTTATTTTTCTGAGGTCTTGGCTGATTTCTGTAGATTTTCCCATGATGTAAAGCAAAGAGACACTGAGTTTGAAGGTAGGCCTTGAAATACATCCACAGGTACACCTCCAATTTACTCAAAAGTAAATTAGCCTATCAGAAGCTTCTAAAGCCATGACATGACTTTCTGTAATTTTCCAAGCTGCTTAAAGGCACAGTCAACTTAGTGTATGTAAACTTCTGACCCACTGGAATAGTGATGCAGTGAATTATAAGTTAAATAATCTGTCTGTTACCAATTGTTGGTAAAATTACTTGGCATGCACAAAGTACATGTCCTAACCGACTTTCCAAAACTAGTTTGTTAGCAATACATTTGTGGAGAGGTTGACAAACGAGTTTTAATGACTCCAACCTAAGTGTATGTAAACTTACGACTTCAACTGTACCTCCCCACCTGCATGCCTGTCACTCCTCTCCATTCCATTTCTGTCACTCATTCTCTCTCCCTCTGTGTAGAATGGTCGTGTGGCTAAGCAGTTGACTGTGGGTGTAAGGCAGTTGGGTGATAAAAGGCCCAGCAGTTTCTCTCGGTGCTGCTCGTTGGCACGCTACGACGCCACCAAGATCTCCTCGGATAGCTTCGCAATCCTCAAGAGTCTCAACACAGCAGGGAACCATCAGGCAGCATGGCAAGTTGCACAAATTAAGTCTGCCGTGACATTAACTATATATGCAACCAACTCTAGAGAGCATGACAAATATAACACCATTATTTGGAACACAACTATAGCCACCCTGAAATCTTAATCTTCAGAGACGTTGATTTCCCATGGCTGTCTGTTTTCGAATGTATGCTTCTCACTTTCTCTTTCTGTATCTTTCTATCCAGGACTCCTCCCCTCACCCTGCTCCACATTTCGGCCAGTAAATTTAGTGATTCACCCTCTGCCGGGGCCGGAGGAATCGCCAGCTTCCTGTCCAGTGATGTCACTTCCACCCAGGCCTCCACTCAGTCTTGCTCTGGTTCAAAGAAGGACTCCACCCCCAAGAGACCCGGCGCCATCCAGTCCTTCTTCCAAAGATCTGCAGAGAAACAGAAGAAGGAGGAAGAGGGAGAGGAAGAAGATAATGATAGGGGCTATGGAACCTTTGTCCCGCCTTCCTCTTTTCCTGTGTCTTTCTCTGTTTTAGAGAGGAGTGTGTCTGAGAATGAAACAACAACCTCAACTGTCTCTAGTACGTCTTGTCACTCTTCTTCTGTTGTCAGTTCATCAGCCAGCCCCCATACTGGCATCACTTCCTTCTTTCAGAGGAAGACACTTGGGAGAAACCAGCAGCCCGTAACCGCAGCCTCACACAGCGACAGTCTCGCAACAGGCAGAACAAGATGTTCCACAGTAGGATATGATACAATAGGGAGTGTCCAACTTTTAACAGACACAGTTGGGTGTGAAATAGCAGGAAGTTACACAGCTCCGGAAGCTGAAATATGTGACGAGCAGACTGCGAACGTAAAAGGGAAACACACTAAACACACTCAACTCACTAGTTCTAACCAAGCAGAGGACCAATCTCTGGGGTCTGGGGAGGGAACTTGTACTCTATCAGAGGAAAAACAGTCTGTGGGGTCAGACTTGCCCTACGATCCCCCTTCTGACCCGCCTCAGTGCCTGGCCAGTGTGGCCAAAGAGGACCTGCTGACCTGTGAGTGCTGTGGCCAGGATGTGCTGGCCTGGGAGATGCCTGAACATAATGATTACCACTTTGCCTTGGACCTACAGAACTCTTTCTCCTCTACAAGCACAACCACCAACACCTCTCTTCATTCCTCCTCTCTCTCCTCTGTTTCAACTGCCTCCCGCCCCCCTCTCAGGGCAGGCGCCCTTCAGTTGTCCCGGGGGAAGACGCGGGCCAGGGGCCAGTCAACACCTCAGCCTAAACGGCCCCGCTCCCAAGGTGGTAGTACTGGTACGCTGGACTCCTTCTTCAAGAGGAGCTGAGGACAAAGTGGAGGAAAAGAAGAGACGGACCATGAAAGGAGGTAGAGAATCCACTGTGCTGGACTGGTTACTTTTGCTGATGCTATTTAAACTGACCAACAATATTCTAAACTCACTGCCAAAACAATTTATGCGATTGTATGGTGAGATGCTGTTTAATTGTAATGGCAATTGTACAGAATAAATATTTTTACCTATAGAAAATTAACATATTTTATGATAGTTCTACAGATATTGGTAAACCCATACTTTCCTGGAGGTCCTCTTTCAAGGGATATGTTGTCTGGAGAAGCTTGTATATTTCTGTGATCATGTTTCCATTAAACATTGAAAATAGTGCTTGTGTTGTGGGCCTTTTTTATCAACCATGTGAAATGTGTTTTTGCCACTAGATGGTAGCATCACACATGACGAGCGCACGCAAAGTTTAGGCACTCAGTTTAATGCGCATTCAGCTTAGATACAGTATTTGTGTTCAAGGAAATTGTTTGCTTAGTTTTACCAATGCAAATCTAAGAGAAGGCAAACATGCAAAATGCCCCCATGTGCTATTGGGCTTTTGCTGTGATAACATTAAAAGGTCAGCCAACAGACATTTGGCCCACCTTGTGAATAAACTAATGAGTCAGTGTAATCAGTAGAAACAGAGGCCTATTTTGCAGAAACTGGGCTGTAGTGTGACTATCTCCACAGCGGTTGAACACATGCTCGTACTGAAGTGGTATTTTTTTAACTATTCCATATCAGATTATTTTCCTTATAGTTTCAAACAAAAGAGAAGATAAGTGGAAACCTCATGTTGGGTTTACTTCCAGGTCATGGCGGAGTTAGGCTGGTGTGAGAGCTACAAGGAGGCCCTAAACGTATGACAATGATCTGGGAATTAACAGAATATAACTACTTTCATTTTGTGGATTTAACAATATAATTATGTGGATTTAACAATATAATTTAACAATGTAACACTGGAATGACAATTTCAATAAGATCTTAATACTGAGGTTCAATCGTAATGTCTGTTTTGTTATCTTTGACCTCAGTCCAGTCGTGGTTGCCTCTATGATGAGTTGCATTGCACCATTTCTGGGTGTCACATGCTTTTGTGTACATTCTCTCTACGTGAGGAAACAAGTGATCTCCCTTTCATAAAAGTGGTGTTTCAGTCTGACTCACAGTTTCCAGTGTCTTGCATCAGCTGAGTAATAGAAAGGGAGGAGGCTAACAAAGGGGAGGAGTGAGAACTTCATGGACCCATTTATTACAGCTTTTCACCAGGACACCCTTCAGGTTAACAGCCTAACTATACCATTGAGGTGTAGAATCTATAGAAAACACAGACAAAAGTTAATGTAACAACTTTTTATGTGTACCATAATATACAAACTGGATCTATACATAAATATGTGGTACTCCACCCCACACAGACCAGCGCAAACTGGAAACATGCCTCACAAGTCCTTAACTGGCAGCTTCATTAAATAGTACCAGCAAAATACCAGTCTCAACGTCAAATGTGAAGAGGCGACTCCGGGATGCTGGCCTTCTAGGCAGAGTTACTCTGTGCAGTGGCTGTGTTCTTTTGCCCATCTTAATCTTTTATTTTTATTGGCCAGTCTAAGATATGGCTTTTTCTTTGCAAATCTGGCTAGAAAGCCAACATCCCGGAGTCGCCTCTTCACTGTTAATGTTGAGACTGGTGTTTTGCTGGTACTATTTAATGAAGCTGCCAGTTGAGGACTTGTGAGGCGTCTGTTGTTCAAACTAGACACTAATGTACTTGTCCTCTTGCTCAGTTGTGCACTGGGGCCTCCCACTCTTCTTTCTATTCTGGTTAGGGCCAGTTCGCTCTGTTCTGTAAAAGGGAGTAGTACACAGTGTACGAGATATTCAGTTTCTTGGCAATTTCTCGCATGGTATTCCATTTCTCAGAGCAAGAGTAGACTGATGAGTTTCAGATGAAAGTTATTTGTTTCTGGCCATTTTGAGCCTGTAATCAAACCCACAAATGCTGATGCACCAGATACCCAACTAGTCTAAAGAAGGACCGTTTTATTGCTTCTTTAATCAGGACAACAGTTTTCATCTGTGCTAACATAATTGCAAAAAGTTTTTCTAATGATCAATTAGCCTTTTAAAATTCTGAACTTGGATTAGCTAACACAACGTGCCATTGGAAAACAGGAGTGATGGTTGCTGATAATGGGCCTCTGTACAGCTATGCAGATATTCCATAAAAAAATCAGCAATTTCCAGCTACAATAGTCATTTACAACATTAACAATATCTACACTGTAATTCTGATCAATTTTATGTTATTTTAATGGACAAAAAATGTGTTTTTCTTTCAAAAACAAGGACATTTCTAAGTGACCCCAAACTTTTGAAGGGTAGTGTATGTTTGAGTGAGAGGCGAGTGTGTGTAAGCACTTCACTCAGAGGTGTGAATCAACTGTGTTTAAGGTGACTGCTGCTTTACACTCATTTCCATAGTCACTATTGGATAGATCTCTGTGCCTTTTGTAACCAGGTCTTCCTTACACCTCAACCTCACCGTGGTGACTGTTGCTAGGTGAACAGGTGACACAGGAGACAAAATATACTTCCCTCATCAGTATCGAGAAAAGCAAAAGGAAACAATCGAAATAGCAGTTCTTGAAAAGGCTTAAGAAAAGGTTTGGTGACAACAAGGCTTTGGAAAAACAAAGTAAAAGACAGAAGTTGAGGGAAAAGTCAGTTCTTTGCTGAGATGACAGGAGAGGGGCTTTGGAAGAAGCAGGAAGGCTGAAGACGACAGGAGAAAGAGACGGAACCCTCTCCTCCGATGTTCTAGATCCTGGGATCTAGCTGGGACGGCTGTAGTTCTCCTGTTCCACTGGGCGGTTCTGCATTCTAGGCCTCGTCCTCCTCCTCACTCTGTGAGGGCTGTGACTGGGAGACAGGCTGCAGCTTGGTGACCTGGCCGATGCCTTTGGCGGCTCCCTCTCTGAACAGCAGCTTGGCCCCCACCTTCAGGTACTCTGGGTGCTTAATGAACTTAAAACACACCACTGCCTTCTCACCTGTCCTCAGCTCCTCCTGTGGTACACAGATAGATGGATTAGTAGTTTCATGGAAGACTTGTATTAGTTTCATAGAAGAAGACTTGTATAGAATACTACCACTGTATGTTAACACTTCACAACTATTCATTCTACACATCCTTCAAACTAGTGTTGACACGATACCAGATATATTTAAGTGTGTTAACTTTTGTGCAGCGTGAGAGGGGAGCTAACATAATACATCCCAGACTCCCAGTGCAGGCTAGCAATGAGTAAGGGGGAGCAGGCAAGGTTCACGCTATAATAAGGGGTAGGGGACGTTGATAGACATGCTTGATCCGTGAAGTACCTAAAGTATAAACAAATATAGTACCAAACGTTTTTTCATGTTCTAGTATCGAAAAAGTACCGAAGTTTCAGTATACCGTGCAACACTACTTCATAAAAATGTCTGTCTGTGACTGCAGGGTTTACCCAGACAGAGAGGATCGTGGTATGGTGGAGGACTGACCTTGCCATGCACAGCCTTCACAAATCAAATCAAATGTTATTGGTGACATACACATGATTAGCAGATGTTAATGTGAGTGTAGCGAAATGCTTGCGCTTCTAGTTCCGACAGTGCAGTAATATCTAACAAGTTATCTAACAATTCCACAACAACTATCTTATACACACGAATCTAAACAGATGGAATAAGAATATGTACATATAAATATATGGATGAGCGATGACCGAGAGGCATAGGCAAGATGCATTAGATTATATAAAATACAGTACATACATATGAGATGAGTAGTGTAAGATATGTAAAAAAATATTAAAGTGGCATTATTTAAAGTGACATTGTTTAAAGTGACTAGTGATAATTTATTAAATTAGCCAATGAATGTAGGCAGCAGCCTCTCTGTGTTAGTGATGGCTGTTTAACAGTCTGATGGCCTTGAGATAGAAGCTGTTTTTCAGTGTCTTGGTCCCAGCTTTGATATACCTGTACTGACTTCGCCTTCTGGATGTTAGCAGGGTGAACAGCAGGGTGGTTGTTGTTGTCCTTGGTGATCTTTTTGGCCTTCCTGTGACATTGGGTGCTGTAGGTGTCCTGGAGGGCAAGTAGTTTGCCCCCAGTGATGCGTTGTGCAGACCGCACCACTCTCTAGCGAGCCTTGCGGTTGAGGGCGGCCCAGTTTCCTTAACAGGCCAACAGGATGCTCTTAAAACATCTTAGGGATCCCTTCACCCCTATTCCCGCTCGGATCCCGTTAACGGGATTGATTTGACAACATCCAGTGAAATTGCAGCACGCCAAATTCAAAAACAGAAATACTCATAATAAGAATTCATTAAACATACAAGTGTTATACATCAAAATACATTTTATCTTCTTGTTAATCCAGCCACAGTGTCAGATTTCAAAAACTCTTTACGGCGAAAGCAGACCATGCGATAATCTGAGGACAGCACCACGCATACAAACACATGAAAATCAGATTTCAACCAGGCAGGTGCTACACAAAAATCAGAAATATTAAAAGGGGATTACCATAGAAATCTAATGGAAAACACATTGAGCTCAAAAACATGTTTCCCTGGATGAATTGTGCTCGGGATTTCGCCTGCCAAATCAGTTCTTTTATACTTACAGATTATTTAAACCGTTTTAGAAACTTCAGAGTGTTTTCTATCCAAATCTACAAATAATATGCATATCCTATTTTCTGGGCCTGAGTTGCAGGCAGTTTACTTTGGGCACACTTTTCATCTGGACGTGAAAATACTGCCCCCTAGCCAAAAGAGGTTTTAATGGTGCATCTGTAAAAGTTTGTGAGGGTTTAAGGTGACAAGCCAAATTTCTTCAGCCTCCTGGGGTTGAAGGGGCGCTGTTGCGCCTTCTTCACCACACTGTCTTTGTGAGTGGACAATTTCAGTGTGTCCATGATGTTTATGCAGAGGACCTTAAAACTTTCCACCTTCTCCACTGATGTCCCGTCGATGTGGATAGGGGGGTGCTCCCTCTGCTGTTTCCTGTAGGCTGTCTCATCGTTGTTGGTAATCAAGCCGAATACTGTTGTGTCGTCTGCAAACTTTATGTTTGAGTTGGAGGCGTGCTTGGCCACGCAGTGATTTATACTTTAACTTTTGATACTTAAGTGTATTTTAGCAATTACATTTATTTTGATACTTAAGGATATTTAAAACCAAATACTTTTAGACTTTTACTCAAGTAGTATTTTACTGGCTGACTTTCACTTTTACTTGATTAACCTTCTATTAAGGTATCTATACTTTTACTCAAGCATGACAATTGGGTACTTTTTCCACCACTGTCATTTGTATATGTGTCACTCTCTTTCCTTATCTTTCTATACAGGACTCCTCCCCTCACCCTGCTCCACATTTCAGCCAGTAAATTGAATGATGCACCCTCTGCCGGGGCCGGGGGAATCGCCGGCTTCCTGTCCAGTGATGTCAATTCCAACCAGGCCCCCACTTAGTCACGCTCTGGTTCAAAGAAGGACTCCACCTCCAAGGGATCCGGCACCATCCAGTCCTTCTTCTGAAGAGCTACAGAGAAAGGGAGGAAGAGGAGGGAGATTAAGAAAATGATAGGGACTGTGGAACCTTTCTCCCGCCTTCCTCTTTTCCTGTGTCTTTCTCTGTAGAGAGGTGTGTGTCTGAGAATGAAACCCCAACCTCAACTGTATCTAGTACATCTTGTCACTCTTCTTCTGTAGAAAGCTTATCAGCCAGCCACCATACTGGCATCTTCTCCATCTTTCAGGAAGACTCGAGAGAAACCAGCAGCCCGTACCCTTAGCCTCATACAACAGCCGCCTTGCAACGGGCAGGACAAGATGTTAAACAGCGGGATATGATACAATTGGAAGTGTCCGAATAGAACAACTTTCTTTCAGTTGAATTATTCCCATACACTAGAACGACAATTTCAATGGGGTCTTAATACTGAGGTTTAATCTTAATGTCTTGTTTTAACTGTTGACATCAGACAGGTCACAACAGGTCTTTGACCTCAGTTCAGTCCTGGTTGCCTCTATGATGAGTGGCATTGCACCAGTCGTGAGTAATCAGGTGATCATCCCTTTCATAACACAGTGGTGTTTCAGTCTGTCTCTCAGTTTCTTGTGTCTTGCATCAGCTGAGTAATAGAAAGGGAGGAGGCTAACAAAGGGGAGGAGAGAGAACTTCATGGACCCATTTATTATAGCTTTTCACCAGGGCACCTTTCAGGTTAACAGCCTAACTACACTATTGAGGTGTAGAATCTATTTTAAAAAACACAGACAAAAATAAAGACACAAAAATAAATGCAACAACTTTTTATTTATGGGTATCATAATATACAAACTGGATCTGTACATAAATGTGTGGTACTTCACCCTCCAAACTATTTTTTTTTTTAAGAAAAACAATCCTTGCATCCGTGGTAGAGAACACGTGACACTTGTTGGTGCTGGACTAAAACAGTCTGAACAACAGGTGAATTAAAATTGAGTGAAATTAGAAACCACAACAAATCTATAAAAAACAGAAACATTACTTAGATGCAAAAATTCATTGACATCTGATCAGCTCTTTTCATATTTTGGTTCAAATAGTCATTTTCCCCTCTATGAGTGCACACATAATACCATATGTGCAACAAAAAGAGCACATTTAGTTGCCCCTCTTAAATAGTTTTAATGCCACGTTCACGTGCGGGTTGGAAATAGGAGATTCAGAAATGTCCAACTTGCTAACTGGTTGTAGATACACGTACCACGTTCAACCAGTTAGCAAGTTGGACATTCCAGAGTTCTGAAGCACGTGAACGAGGCATAAATGAGCGAGTGATTTCTCTGCGTCATTCTTTCTAACATGCAATAACTTGACACTTTATAAGGTCAACAGCAGACTTGAACAAACAAATTCAGCAATGAACACCTTTCCCTAATTCATCATCTAGATATCAAAAGTTGTTTCAAGGAGTAGCACCAAATCAAGTTGATTTACCTAAAAAGTTGTAAAACCCTGGGGGGTGTCATGGAAGGGTACTCCAAAAGTAGTTCCACTAGGCACTGTGTTTTACCCCTTCATAATCAGAGACAACAGTAACGTAAGGGAGAAGACAGAAAAAGACAACCTCGGACACGATTGCCGAACAGGGCAGTTTAAACGTGGCAGCACAAAGTGGCCGCTTTTTAAACAATAAGCATAATCAAAACACACAAAGTAGTCACTCTTTGGGAGAAATGGCTGACTATTCCTCAAAGACAGTCAAAATGATCAATAAAATCTCAAATCATTGGAGTAGTTCTGTGAGAGAGTGGAATGGTGTCTATACTGTATGAACTATACTGACCTGAGTGACTAAAGCACTTGAAAAGTAGGTAGCAACACCATTCATTGGTTAGTCGGGCTATTGAGAGGCATTGCTGCGAGTTACAAACATAATTCTCAAACTGTGCCAGAGGAAGGAGAACTTTACTGGGGATGAATATCAGTGAGAGCAAGTTCAAGGTCAAGTTTCACCCATACATCACAAGCTAATAGGAAATGCCTCATCATAAAGTGCCAATGTGAACAACATATTCAAACATGGTATAAGAGGACTTTTGTCACTTTCAGCCAGGCACGGTGCAGGTCATACAAACCAGATGATGTGGGATTATGAAGTTGACAGAGGAGGCATAACAATTCTAACATCCTAGTTCTGTAGCTGCAATAGAAGAAAACGCGCATCGATTTGCCATCACTCCTCTGTCTGCATTTTTAGTTTGTAAACATGCCAGACATCTGGTAACAGAACTCAGTGCCTTTTCAGGTGATAAATAACAGCGTCAGTGTGTGTGGACGCACCTGTGTTTCAGTACACGAATGTATGTTAGAGTGAGAGGCGAGTGTGTGTAAGCACTTCACCCAGAGGTGTGAATCAACTGTGTTTAAGGTGACTGCTGCTTTACACTCATTTCCATAGTCACTATTGGATAGATCTCTGTGCCTTTTGTAACCAGGTCTTCCTTACACCTCAACCTCACCGTGGTGACTGTTGCTAGGTGAACAGGTGACACAGGAGAAAAAAATATACTTCCCTCATTAGTATCTAGAAAAGCACAAGGAAACAATCGAAATAGCAGTTCTTGAAAAGGCTTAAGAAAAGGTTTGGTGACAACAAGGCTTTGGAAAAACAAAGTAAAAGACAGAGGTTGAGGGAAAAGTCGGTTCTTTGCTGAGATGACAGGAGAGGGGCTTTGGAAGAAGCAGGAAGGCTGAAGACGACAGGAGAAAGAGACAGAACCCTCTCCTCCGATGTTCTAGATCCTGGGATCTAGCTGGGACGGCTGTAGTTCTCCTGTTCCACTGGGCGGTTCTGCATTCTAGGCCTCGTCCTCCTCCTCACTCTGTGAGGGCTGTGACTGGGAGACAGGCTGCAGCTTGGTGACCTGGCCTATGCCTTTGGTGGCTCCCTCTCTGAACAGCAGCTTGGCCCCCACCTTCAGGTACTCTGGGTGCTTAATGAACTTAAAACACACCACTGCCTTCTCACCTGTCCTCAGCTCCTCCTGTGGTACACAGATAGATGGATTAGTAGTTTCATGGAAGACTTGTATTGGTTTCATAGAAGAAGACTTGTATAGAATAGCAGGCTAGCAATGAGTAAGGGGGAGCAGGCAAGATTCACGCTATAATAAGGGGTAGGGGACGTTGATAGACATGCTTGATCCGTGAAGTACCTAAAGTATAAACAAATGTAGTACCAAATGTTTTTTCATGTTCTAGTATCGAAAAAGTACCAAAGTTTCGGTATACCGTGCAACACTACTTCATAAAATATTCTGTCTTTGACTGCAGGGTTTACCCAGACAGAGAGGATTGTGGTACGGTGGAGGACTGACCTTGCCGTGCACAGCCTTCACAGTAGCAGTCTGTCTGATGTTGCCCACGTGCACAGTGACCTGGAAGCCCTTGTGGAAGGTCTTGGCGTGGAATAGCAGCACGATCTCCGCCTCAAACAGCCAACAGATAGTGGGGTTCATCTCTGGACTCACCATCACCATACCCTGGGAGGGAACACACAGGAAGTACAGTCATTAAACACAATGAAACGGAACAATGGAAAATATGTTGATATTAGAAATTGAAGGCAAACACTACTGCATAAACCACGATGGACAGAGACGTACAACTCAGTTTCAGCAGCTTGGGTGACATACAAGTACACACAGTTTGAGCGTCTCACCTTGCGTAACAGCGAGCGGTCGAAAGTGTCCAGTGCGAGCGTGGCGGCCTGGCCGGCCCTCAGTACCCTGCATGCTGAGCGGTTCCTCTGGATGCTGCACACTGTCAACTTGAGGAACTGACCAGAGTCTGTAGGACCCACAACCAGCTGCTCCCCCTCACGACAGATACCACTGGATGGATGGAAAGAGATGGATGAGAGTTTGACAGATACCAACGGAGAGAGAGAGAGGGGGAGGAGAGTTTGACAGATACCAATGGATGGACAGTTAGACATACCACCACTACAACATGAGAGAGAGACACAGAGAAATGTAATAAGACAAAGAGGGAAGGTCAGACATATGCTACTCTACAAGGAGAACTAGATAAGAAAAAGGAACATGACAGAGAGGAGAGGACAAGACACTGAGGCTCCTATATCAGTGCACTGACCTGTATAGAGTTCCTCCCACCACTGTCCCCACATCAGGCACTGTGTAGATCTCATCCACCTACAGGGAAAGCACACACGGTCAAAACACACATTTACATGTATGCTATTCATTTACTGTGTGTGTGTGTGTGTCTGTATGTGCGTGTTACCTGGAACTCAGTGAGCTGTTGCATGAGCTCCTCCTGCTCCTTGCTGTTGCTGAGTGGGGGGATGATGTTGAAGAAGACCTTGAGCAGATTCAGACTTTCCCCAGACACACTGGACACGGTGAAGATGGGAGTGATGCTGCACAGGAAACAGCACCACCAGTCAGTCACATGACCAGGGCTATGACAACGCACACCATGACCAACATCAAATGACCAATACAATGTGTACGTACAGTACATTAAGTACACATCATGTACATTGATCATGACACTGCAAGTGTGTGTGTGTGTGTGTGTGTGTGTGTGGAGGATTGACCGTGACAATGTATTGTTAAAATGAGAGGCCGCCTGGATCTTTCATTTAAAGATGCTTGCTACCTTCGGTCTCAACGTAGACTTGATCTGAAGCCATTCTTGTGATTGTGATGTTGCTATCCATTGTAAATGTTTGTTGGCCTATGTAGCCAAATTGTATCTATGATCGAATGTTTTCCATCCATGTTTTTTATGTCCTATTTATATCTGTAATATGTATATCTGTAATATTTACATCTGTTTATCTGTAATATGTATATCTGTAATATGTATATCTGTAATATGTATATCTAATATTTATATCTGTACTATTTATATCTGCATATCTGTAATATTTATATCTGTATATCTATATCTGTTTCTGTAATATGTATATCTGTGTATCTGTAATATGTGTATCTGTATAATTTATATCTAAATCTGTAATTTATATCTGTAATATTTATATCTATAATCAAGCCACACCCAGCCATGATTACAGACACCTGTGTCCTTTCAAAGTATATAAGCTAGTGACCCGCAGTGTGTGTCATTATACCCTGATGAAGACAGCTTGTCTGTCGAAACATTGGTTATTAAATTATTGCATCCGAGCTCTTAGTGTGTACCTGGGTGACTGAGCGAACTGCTGTGCGGCCGTGACGGCATCGTCAGCAGTGGACACCACCAGAGGCACCTTGTTGCAGCCGGGCTGTTTGAGGATGCGCTCTAGCTGCCGGACCGTGCGCTCCACCGTTTCGCGCTTACACAGGTCCACCTTACTGACCACAATGAAGATGGGCACCTTCAGAGCCATGGCCAGACCCAGGTGCTCTCGTGTTGTACCGGCTGGATGGGGCACAGAGAGGGAGGGCACAGGTTAATACGAGTCATGTCCATACATTTCATTGATGTGTCAACACAGATCTCTTATGATTAAAGAGTGTTATGTATGGTGCAGCTTTTGGCTTCACTCACGGATTGAAAAAGCATGCATTCCGAAGCTTATTGATATCCATGTGGTTAAGTACCGTGTTGGGGTGCCAGCAGATGAGACTGCTTATCTAGAGTTTAAACCCCATAGAAAGAGACTGGGACATGAGGCCAGGTTAATAACAACAGGTAAACAAGCCATGACATAGGTTATGACTGTTATGTCATGGAAAGAAGTGTGCAAAGGTGAGAGCAGATAATACAAGAAAACCGAGAGCCCCGTGACATAAATCACACTTTGACACTCAACAATTTGAGATCCCCGGCCATCGGATCTGGATATAGCCTAAAGTTGTATACATATTTCACAATGGCTTTGACCCTAGCCATATGTTGGCTACCTCAAAGTTGATGAGGTCACTGTGCATGTTTTTCTGCTGGGTGTGACTTTGGGAAGGAACGTGAGAGAGTTGAGAGACTGGAGAATTCCGTCACATGCTACTCCACGTGGACTCAAATCATCACAGTCTGATTCCATCACATAATCACATCACATAGGAACCCATTTAAAAACAAAACACACACTGCAAATGTAATTAGCTGTCTGGAGCCAGACTGTTTGTACACAGTCATACGCTTCTTAACACTGAACAAAAATATGAAACGTAACCACTTCAAAAGATTTTACTGAGTTAGTTGATATAAAGAAATCAGTCAAGTTAAGTAGATTGATTAGGTCCTAATCTATGGATATGACTTGACTGTGAATACAGATGGTCACAAATACTTATAAAATGTAAAAAAAACACAAAAAAAACAAGTAGGACCGTGGATCAGAAAACCTGTCCGTTTGTAGTGTGCAGCGCGACACATCTCCTTCGCATTGAGTTGATCAGGCTGCTGATTGTGGCCTGTGGAATGTTGTTCCCACTCCTCTTCAATGTCTGTGCGAAGTTGATGGATATTAGAACAAGCTATCATACACGTCGATCCAGAGCATCCCAAACAAGTTCAATGGGTTCAATGATGTCTGGTGAGTATGCAGGCCATGGAATTACTTGAACATTTTAGCTTCCAGGAATAGTGTACAGATCCTTGCGGCATTATCATGCTAAAACATGAAGTGATGGTGGCGGATAAATGGCACATTTCGTTCTCTGTGCATTCAAATTGCCATTGATAAAATGCAATTGTGTTCGTTGTTCGTAGCTTATGCCTGCCCATACCATAACCCCACCATTCACAACATTGATTTTAGCAAACCACTTGCCCAAACGACACCATACACGTGGTTAGAGATTGTAAGGCCGGTTGGCTGTACTGTCAAATTCTCTAAAACGACGTTGGAGGTGGCTTACGATTGACAAATGAACATTAAATTCTGGCAATTGCATGCTCCCTCAAAACTTGAGACATCTGTAGCATTGTGTTGTGAAAAAATTGCACATTTTAGAGTGGCCCTTTGTCCCCAGCACAAGGTGCACCTGTGTAATGATCATGCTGTTTAATCAGCTTCTTGATATGCCACACCTGTCAGGTGGATAGATTATCTTGGCAAAAAAAAAATCTATGCCCATTAACAGGGATGTAAACAACATTTGTGAGAAATGTTTGTGTATAGGGGATCTTTTATTTCAGTTCTTTAAACATGGGACCAAAACGTCACATGTTGCATTATATTTTTGTTCAGTATAGTTTAAATAAGAACTACAAAACAAGATAAGGAGAGACTACAGTTGGGGGAGAAACAGATTGTAGGCCCTATTTGCAGAGAAAGCATAAGGACACAACAAAAAAAAAAGAGAAGAGGAAAGCAAGATCGAGCATGTAAGAGAGAGAGAGAGAAGCTACAGAGCGTGGGTGAGGGAGAGAGAGAGTGAGAACTTCAGAGTGGGTGTAGCCTACTGTGTGACACTAAAACATCACCTCAAGCTCCCTGTAGTGTGTGGAAAAACACGGCTGCTGACAAGTAAACAAAACAACTATGCTTATGCTCATAAAAAATTACCATTTCTGTAGATCAACAATATGTCTGCATCTTAAGCCAGTGTCTCCCTTATATTAATTTAGCAACAGTGGCCAACCACTGCTAAATTCTTGCCACCACTACAAAAAATGTCAATATTTATATATTTCTACAGTGACAAGCTTTTAAATGGATAGTCGTTAGCTCAATGACTGGAAGTCTATGGGAACAGCTAGCATGTCATTGCGCTGACACTAGTAGCAAAGCACCCCCCCGGTGGGTGAAATGTGAGAGATGTATGGCTGGGTCTGGATATAGGCCACAGAAAGGTCAAGGGCACTGACCCACAACAGTCTAGCGGGACCGAAATAAACCTACCCTCTCAGCTGAGACAGATTGTATTTGCATGCTGGCAAACCAAACATAACTTACACTGTGTGTGTGTGTTAGGGGGCACGGCTACATGGTGTCATAATGAGCCAACTTATTCCTCTGCTTTTATGGGCCCCATCAAGAGGCATGTCTTGGCTCAACATGATGCCTCAACAGAGCTCTGTAAACATCCCCCCCCTCACTGAGTGGAAAGTATCTGTGTGTGCATGTGCTAGCAAGAGAGGCATGCCTTGAAAAGCCTGCAGCTTCGCCGATCAGCTGATCTGATTAATTGTCACATGCTTCGTAAACAACAGGTGTAGACTAACAGTGAAATGCTTACTTAAGGGAGAGGTGAAGCTGGTTGGGAGAACGCCAAGAGTGTGCAAAGCTGTCATCAAGGCAAAGGGTGGATATTTTGAAGAATCTCAAATATAAATATATTTAGATTAGTTCAACACTTTTCTGGTTACTACATGATTCCATGTGTGTAATTTGATAGTTTTGATGTCTTCACTATTATTCTACAATGTAGAAAATAGTAAAAATAAATAAAAACCCTTGTATGAGTAGATGTGTCCAAACTTTTGACTGGAATTAACATCAGCTAACTATGTGTATGTGACCAACAACATTTGATTTGATTTGTGAGTGTGTGGGTAGACAAAAAGTGTGTTAAAAAAATAAAAAAATGTCAATGTAGATAGTCCGAGTAGCTATTTGGTTAACTACACTGAAACAACAACAAATGAAACATGCAAAGTGTTGGTCCCATGAGTTTCATCAAAAACTTATCCCAGAAATGTTCCATACGCACAAAAAGCTTCTCTTAAATTTGATGCATAAATTTGTTAGGTTAGTGAGCATTTCTCCTTTGCCAAGATAATCATCCACCAGACAGGTGTGGCATATCAAGAAGCTGACTAAACAGTATGATCATTATTACATAGGTGCACCTGGTGCTGAGGACAATAAAAAGGCCACTAAAATGTTCAGTTGTGTCACACAACACCACAGATGTCTCAAGTTGAGGAAGCATGCAATTGGCATGCTGACTACAGGAATGTCCACCAGAGCTTTTGACCGAGAATTGAATGTTCACTTCTCTACCTTAAGCTGTCTCCAACATCGTTTTAGGGAATTTGGCAGTATGTCCAACTGGCCTCACAACTGCAGACCACATGTATGGCGTTGTGTGGGCAAGTGGTTTGCTGATGCCAATGTTGTTAACAGAGTGCCCCGCGTGGCAGTGGGTTTATGGTATGGACTGGCATAAGCTATGGACAACGAACACAATTTCATTTTATCGATGGCAATTTCAATGCACAGAGATACCGTGATGAGATCCTGAGGCCCATTGTTGTGCCATTCATCTGCCACCATCACATCCTGTTTCAGCATGACAATGCATGGCCCAATGTTGCAAGGATCTGTACACAATTCCTGGAAGCTGAAAATGTCCCAGTACTTCCATGGACTGCAAACTCACCAGATGTCACCCATTGAGCATGTTTGGGATGCTCTGGATCGACAGCTTGTTCCAATATCCATAAACTTTGCACAGACATTGAAGATGAGTGGGACAACATTCCACGGGCCACAATCAACAGCCTGATCAACTCTATGCGAAAGGAGATGTGTCACACAGCATGAGGCAAATGGTGGTCACACCAGATACTGACTTATTTTCTGATCCATGCCCCCCCTAAAAGGTATCTGTGACCAACAGATACATATCTATATTTCCAGTCATGTGAAATCCATAGATTAGGCCCTATTTTATTTAAATTGACTGATTTCCTTATATGAACTGTAACTTAGTAAAACGTTTTAAATTATTGCATGTTGCATTATATTTTTGTTCAGTATATTTATGGCTTAAGGGGTAGAAGCTGCTCAGGAGCCTTTTTGTCCCCGACTTAGCAGGCCGGTCCCCTTCTTATCCAACATTAATGCTTGACTATTGACAGTTTTCTATATCTGGACCCATAGCCAATATGGGCCAGCTTCTCCATGGTCTTTTGGCGGGTCACAGAGAATACACCAGACAAGGCCTATTCCTTACACAGATCCATTTCTCGGTTTTATAATTAAAGTCTGTGCTCTGACGTTGCAAGGCGTGTCTGTCTGTGTGTCCCATGGATGGTCCTCATACCTGATCCATATCCCCCATGACATTAGTCTGACTTCAGAATCACTACCTGGCTGGGCCAGTGAAACAGAGAGGGAGGTGGTATGGCAGGTTGTGTAACCTGTGCACATACCATAACAGACAAGTAAACACATTGCTGAAGGTCACTTTCCAAACAAACATGCCCGTGTCTGGTTACTAGTTATGCAAATGTAAAATTAGAGTATAAAGACAGCTCAGGAATTTGGTACATTAGACTTACAATATTTCCATGGATAAATCGATCAATGTTTTGATCTGTTTGGTGGACTATTTTGACCAACCAACATACAGTACCTTCTGAAAGTAAATCGGGCCCCTTGACGTTTTCCACATTGTTACATTACAGCCTTATTCTAAACTGGATACCATTTTCTCTCAATCCACACACACACAAAATGCCCCATAATGACAAAGCAAAAACAAGTTTTTCAAAATGTCCGATAAAATTAAAAAATACCTTATTTACATAAGTATTCAGACTCTTTGCTATGAGACTCAGGTGCATCCCGTTTCCATTGATCATCCTTGACATGTTTCTAAAACTTGATTGGAATCCACCTGGGGTCAATTCAATTGATTGGACATGATTTGGAAAGGTACAGCAGCATGGTGGTGGCAGCAGCATGGTGTGGGAATGTTTTTCAGCGGCAGGGACTGGGAGACGAGTCAAGATCGAGGCTGAACAGAGCAAAGTACAGAGATTCTTGATGAAAACCTGCTCCAGACCGCTCAGGACCTCAAACTTGGGCGAAGGTTCACCTTCAACAGGATAACGACCCTAAGCACACAGCCAAGACAACGCAGGAGTGGCTTCAGGAAAAAGTCTCTGAATGTCCTTGAGTGGCCTAGCCAGAGCCCGGACTTGAAAATAGCTGTGCAGCGACGCTCCCCATCCAACCTGACAAGAGCTTGAGATGATATGCAGAGAAGAAAATGGGAGAAACTCCCCAAATACAGGTGTGCCAAGCTTGTACCGTCATACCCAAGAAGACTCCAGGCTGTAATCGCTGCCAAAGGTACCTCAACAAACTACTGAGTAATGGGTCTGAATACTTATATTAATTTGATATCCGTTTTTTTTATACACCAGTAAAAATGCCTAAAGACCTGTATTTATGCTTTGTCATTATGGAGTAAGGGGGGGAAGAAACCATTTAATCAATTTTAGAATCATCTGTAATCTAACAAAATGTGGAAAAAGTAAAGTGTTCTGAATAATTTCCCAATTAAGTAACTCAGAAGAAGTCATACAAACTGTCTGCAACAAAAGCAAATCTCATTCACCAGCTGCAGCTGAAAAGTTTCCACCTGTCTCTGTTCTGGGAGAAATAGAGGCCGGGTGACGCATGTCAGCATGGCCGAGTAAGTCACTGCGTTCAGGTCGCAGTCTCCCCTGGAGGCGTGGGATCAAATCCCACTTCTGACATTAACATTTTGGTTAACCCTCACAACTAATAGGTGAACAAATGAATAATGTTGTTACAACAACACAGCCTAAAGGTATTCAATAATCCTGGAACCCAGAAGCAGCCATGATGTCTGGAAAGTTATGAACACGTCTGCAAGGACAGTGAGCCAATTAATACTGTTGTCAAAAGAACACTTAAAGGAGCAGTAGGTAGCTTTATGGGTGACCTGAACTAATTCACGTAGAAATGAGAGTTCTAAGATCTGTCATTCTCATTGAAAGCAATGGGGTAAGTTTTGTTTTTGCTCTTTTTACCCCAGCTTCAAACAGAAGAAAATACAATATTTTTGTTTATTGAATAGATTTCACAGCATTTTAGAAAGTACAATGATTCTCTGTCAAATAAACTGAAATTAGGCGAACCAGTCGAATTTTAGCAACCAGGAAATGGCAGAGCGATTTCTGCCTATTGTAGCTTTAAGTAGAGGGGAAGCGGCGATGCGAGAGGATTTACTCTTGCCCAAAATCTGTCTGCATGATATAAGCCCTTTATTGGTCTATGAGAGAGGGTCAAGTTACGTGAGGCTTATTTAATCTAATAGACATTTCATAATGTTTAGGCTATTACAAAAGTAATGACATAAGTGGATGCACCTGGCATTCTGGCAACTTTGAGAAAAACTACTAAGTTGTGCTGGTTGTTCACAAGCGTATCTGGCCTCTCATTGGCTTCAAATCATTGAGGACATGTATTTCTATTGTTAGAGCGGTCACTCTGTTGATTTTGTCAATATAATAGATATTTTCCCTAAGGTATTCAGATCATCTTAGATCCCAGAAGCAGCCAATGGCACCTGACTGTTAGACATGTAGGTGAGTTAGGAGGAAAGATAAACATGTCAGGTTGGCCAAGCGGTCTAAGGCTCTGCGTTCAGGATGCAGTCTCCCCTGGAGGCTTGGATTCAAATCCCACGTCTGACAACATTTTAGTTGTTCCTGGCAACTAAGAGTGCAAATCAATAGTGTCATACTAAATACCTATTGTAAATGTAGGAGTAACAGCCAAAACCTGAAACAGGGCAAGAGGCTTTAACTTGGCAGGCTGCCTACATTTCCCTTGAGGCACTCAAGCTCACTCTGATATCCAGGCAGTAAAGTATGGTGTTGGCAGACAAGCAGATACCACTGCTTATCTATAGAGTTAGAAACTCAGAGAGAGGGAGTCTTGGTATCACGTGACTGTTAGATATGACAGTTGCACATTAAGCTAAACATATCAGGGTGGCCAAGCGGTCTAAGTCACTGCGTTCAGGTCGCAGTCTCCCCTGGATGCGTGGGTTCGAATCCCACTTCTGACAACAATTTTTTAGCTAATCCTGACAAATGACAGAAAGAAATGGATAAAGGAAAAGGTAATGAACTATTCAGTAACCACTGAAAGATAATCTCTAAATTAAAAAAAAGGCTAAGCAAGGGTGCCGCCTGTGTGTCCGTTTCCTTTCCTTCCGATAAAGCTATTTTAGACTGTCTCCTCTTCCTCAGTCATGACCACTGATCTGGGAGGACTTGAAAGGTGAAAGCAATATTAAGGACACCCATCCAGCCCCTCCAAGTATTAGTACAAAGGAACGGAAAGGAAACAAGAGCAGAATGCCTTTGAAAGCCTTGGGACAGTGGTGAACTTCAAGAATCGGAACCTTTCCTGTAGCGTCAGCACTGACATCCCAAGTGTCTGCTTACTAACACAACAGGTGTCTGTCCTTTGGTGATCTACAGACCAGCATCTGTTAGGGGGCTCAGAGGAACGCCGGTTAGTCTGGGACTTGATTTTGACAGGGGGAGGGGTGGCAGGGGTAGTCTGTTACATAAGCCCAGATAGCAGTGCGTTTTTGTTTTTTTTGCAGTGTGTTTGTACAGCCGTACTGCCCAGCTTGGAACTTAGCTAGCCTGCCAACTACAGGAGAGAGAGAAGGTTGGAGTAGATTGGAGTCAGATTGTGCAATACTCCTGCTTAGGGCTGTCACCTACTAAGGAAAATCTTGGTCGACCGAAAGTCTGTTCTTCCCGAACAATCGATTGCTCAACATTTTTAAACGTGTATTTTTCCATATATAAAACACACAGTACACGCTTTAATAAAATCAACTATGTGTACTGAACTCGTCTGATGCTTTAAATGGTTTGAAGCATCAAGAGGGCGCCAGAGATCTAGATAACCAGAAAAAATAAATAAAACTATTTTCCTCCTACTCCTGCCATTACTCCCCTGAAGTTGCCGGTAATAGGCTACACGAGGAGTCTGCAACCTTTCATGTTGAATGCCAATTTATTTGACAATTTCTACTGAGATGTGAAAAAAAATAACTTTATTTAACTAGGCAAGTCAGTTAAGAACAAATTCTTATTTTCAATGACGGCCTAGGAACAGTGGGTTAACTGCCTGTTCAGGGGCAGAACGACAGATTTGTACCTTGTCAGCTCAGGGGTTTGAACTTGCAACCTTCCAGTTATGGTTTTCAAATGCACATTTTTGTTAAACAGTTTCGTTTAATTTATAATAAAATCTTCACCTCTCAAAATCATTCATGTGTGGTTAATCAAAATTCTATCCAAATCTAAATGAAAAATGGTACAAACCTAAAAAGTAACTGATTGCCATTGCCAACTATGTAAAAATAGCCGACAAAGCGAACAAAAATAAAACATTCTAGCCTGTAGTTAGAAAATATCCTGATTAAAAATAAATTTCCTATGAATCACCTCGTTTCAGACAGGCCATGTGTCACCAAACTTGAAACATTGAATCAACTATTAACTTGGGCCAGCCCAAAGCTTGCACTAGCAAACTTGCAACATTGTATAAATATTCTGGGACCTCAGTTTCCTGAGCCAGTGAGCACAGGACAGACACAGCTGTAGGATATTTGCGCAGGGGATAAGAAGCCGTGCTTGACTTGGGCAGGAGCTCGTCGGAGCTTGGTACCGACACCTCAAATGTTCTACTGCTCGAGTTCCCGTTCCTCTTATAGAATATGAGCTCAAAGGTATTGTGGAGCTCCTGCACCTAAATAAACTCAGCAAAAAAAGAAATGTCCTCTCACTGTCAACTGCATTTATTTTCAGCAAACTTAACATCTGTAAATATTTGTACGAACATGACAAGATTCAAAAACTGAGACAAACTGAACAAGTTCCACAGACATGTGACTAACAGAAATAGAATATGTCCCTGAACAGGGGGGGGGGGGGGGGGTCAAAGTCAAAAGTAACAGTCAGTATCTGGTGTGGCCACCAGCTGCAGTAAATACTGCAGTGCATCTCCTCCTCATGGACTGCACCAGATTTGCCAGTTCTTGCTGTGAGATGTTACCCCACTCTTGCACCAAGGCACCTGCAAGTTCCCAGACATTTATGGGGGGGGGGGGGGGGCTTAGCCCTCACCCTCCAATCCAACAGGTCCCAGACGTGCTCAATGGCCATGGCAGAACACTGACATTCCTGCCTTGCAGGAAATCACACACAGAATGAGCAGTATGGCTTGTGGCAATGTCATGCTGGAGGGTGATGTCAGAATGAACCTGCAGGAAGGGTACCGCATGAGGGAGGAGGTAGCGTTGAGATTGCTTGCAAAGCTCAGTCCGATGATGCTGTGACCGCCCACCTCCAAAATCGATCCCGCTCCAGGGTACAGGCCTCAGTGTAACGCTCATTCCTTCAACGATAAACACGAATAACTGACCTTTAGGAGGCATCACCTGCCTTGGACAAGCACAGAATTCATGTAAACCAGGGGTAGGCAACTAGAATTAGCCGTGGGTTGACAATTCTTTGCTGAAAACTTTGGGGGAACAAAAAATGATAATCACAGGTGGCTGGTCTTGGCCTGCGGGCAGCCTGTTGCCGACCCCTGACGTAAACCAACAAAAAGCGATTTTAACAAACAACCACAGAGTCTGGGTCAAGTGTAGCAGTCAGACTCACCGATGCCTGTGTTTGCACTGACCACCAGCATGGCAAAGTCTGGGCAGTAGCTGGTCAGGCCAAAGATGGTTGTCTTCAGGTACTTGTGGTGGCCGGCCAAGTCAATGAACGTGATCATTTTAGAGGCACTCTCACATATCTCCTCTGCTGTCCGCGACTCACTGTAGTTCACCACCTAAGGGACACAAGAGGTCAAAGGAAAAAAAAAAAAAAAAAAAATCACAAGCCAACCTCCTTTCATCTATTACTGGTCATGAAAAAGCCTTTTGAGAGTTTGGGACATGGCCAGTCCTTTCCCTCACCTCGCCTTTGCTGTTGAAGCCGAGAATCTCAAAGCTGATGCTGGAGGTGCGTCCTGTCTGGATCTCGTGGAGGTGTCTGAAGAGGTTGAGTCTGGCCCGGCCTCGCCCGTTATCCAGCTCACCCTGTGTCAGCACACCTAGCAGGGTGGACTTTCCTGAGTCCACGTTACCCAGCACAGCCACCCGCAGGTCCAGGAACTAAATACAAAAACACGCATATAACATAGTATGAATGTTGACCTAGTCACACATAGCAAACTTATCAGCAAATGTTGTAGTAGTAGTACGACAAGTAGTGACTCTCGCTGTCTACAGCCAATGTAAACACACTTAACGGCTTATGAGCTTCTCATGAGGTCACTAACCTGCTGGTCGTCTGGCACCTTCCTTATGAGAACCTCAGCTATCTTACGAGGGATATCAGCATCATGGTCCACCTCTCTCTCTCTGAGAATGGTGATGTCAGCCCCAACCCTTCAAGTCAAAAGTATATGAAAAGAGTCAATTACACGTACAACATTGGCCCAGAAATACTTCTGGTACAAGTATACGAGAAGAGTATACGGTCTAAGACACTGCATCTCAGTGCTTGAGGCGTCACTACAGACAACCTGGTTCAAATCCCTACTATCACAAATGGCCGTGATTGGGGAAGCCATAGGGAGGCGCACAATTGGCCCAGCGTCATCCGGGTTTGGCCAGTGTAGGCAGTTATTGTAAATTATAATTTGTTCTTAACTGACTTGCCTAGTTAAATAAAGGTTACATTTAAAATTTAAAAATCTAAACAGTTGGTGTGTGGGTCGTACTTCTCTGCCATCCTGCCTAGGGTCTTTAGCGATGACCTCAGGTCTTCCTCTGATAGGCCCACCAGCATGCCGTTGTCATCGACACCAATCTGATAGACAGCCTCACCCCGCCCCTCCTGTAGTCGCCATTTCATCTGTGTGGCCAGGTGTTCAAAGCGGTATTGCGTGGGGTCGATCAGCTTCAGCTGTAGAGGGGGATAGGAAGCTGAGACTAAAGAGCTGAAGGAATGGTATGGCTAATACCTCGGTTCAGGTAAATAAATGGCTAACGCCTCTGTTCAGGCCAATTAATGTTTCTAGTTTGCACTTTGCAGGTGGTGAAAATAACTAATACTGTAAGTAGGATGTCTTTGTACATTTGTTTGGAGGCAGCAGCTGCCCCGGGCCCTAAAAATGACAGTGCTAATCCACTGTGGTAGGACATGAACATGGGTTGCAGCCAGACTATTCACTGCTCTTTGGTCATAATACACCTTTACATACAGAACAGAAGAGTGAAACAAAGCTACATCCAGTCTTTTCCACGAGCGCCGGCTGTCGGCTAAACAGCCAATGACAGGCTCATTTTCAGCCAGCTACTTTTTCCAATTCAATTAACTAAGCTACTTTTCAAAAAAGTCAACCGATCCCTCTCCCGCTAGAAGAAACAATATACATCTTCTAGCAATCTATTGACTTTAAACATCAGCTATCTGAGCAGCTAACAGATCGCCGCAGCTGTACATAGTCCATCTGTAAATAGCCCACCCAATCTACCTACCTCATCCCCATATTGTTTTTATTTACTTTGCTGCTCTTTTGCACACCAGTATCACTACTTACTCACCATCATCATCTACTCATCTATCACTCCAGTGAAAATCTGCTAAATTGTAATTACTTTGCTATGATGGCCTATTTATTGCCTTACCTCATGCCATTTGCACACACTGTATATAGACTTTCTTTTTTTTCTATTGTGTTGTTGTTGTTCATTCCATGTGCAACTCTGTGTTGTTTCTGTCACACTGCTTTGCTTTATCTTGGCCAGGTCGCAGTTGTAAATGAGAATGTGTTCTCAACTAGCTTACCTGGTTAAATAACGGTGAAATAAAACAAAATAATATATATATATTTTTTTAAATAGGCGCTTGTCACTCACAAAGCGAGCGATGACCGAGAAAAACTGCTTTGTTTCGCCTTCCGATGTGCAGTGTGATTTGTCTGCGTTGTGGTTGGTTGAAGTCAAATGTCCTTACATGCAGGGGGAGTGCATGATGCTTCTTCATCTTCTCTGTGAGTGAATTTCATTTTACTTGCATATACACCTATACCTTTTCAGTTCGCAAGGTGTAAAGTATGAGCAAATGTGCAAGTTGTGGTTTATACCAAAATAAATTGCTGCCATAGCGAAAATACAGTTGAAGTCAGAAGTTTACATACACTTAGGTTGGAATCATTAAAACTCGTTTTTCAACCACTCCACAAATTTATTGTTAACAAACTATAGTTTTGGCAAGTCGGTTAGGACACATACTTTGTGCATGACAAGTCATTTTTCCAACAATTGGTAACAGACAGATTTCACTGTATCACAATTCCAGTGGATCAGAAGTTTACATAAACTAAGTTGGAAAATTCCAGAAAATGTCAAGGCTTTAGAAGCTTCTGATAGGCTAATTGACATGATTTGAGTCAATTGGAGGTGTACCTGTGTATGTATTTCAAGGCCTACCTTCAAACTCAGTGCCTCTTTGCTTGACATCAATGGAAAATCAAAAGAAAATCAGCCTGGACCTCAGAAATAAATTCTAGACCACAACTGTGGTTCATCCTTGGGATCAATTTCCAAACGCCTGAAGGTACCACGTTCATCTGTACAAAGAATAGTACGCAAGTATAAACACCATGGGACCATGCAGCCGTCATACCGCTCAGGAAGAAGACGCGTTCTGTCTCCTACAGATAAACATACTTTGGTACGAAAAGTGCAAATCAATCCCAGAACAACAGCAAAGGACCGTGTGAATATGCTGGAGGAAACAGGTACAAAAGTATCTATATCCACAGTAAAACAAGTCCTATATCGACATAACCTGAAAGGCCGCTCAGCAAGGAAGAAAACACTGCTTCAAAAATGCCATAAAAAGCCAGACCACGGTTTGCAACTGCACATGGGGACAAAAATCGTACTTTTTGGAGAAATGTCCTCTGGTCTGATGAAACAAAAATTTAACTGTTTGCCCATAATGACCATCGTTATGTTTGGAGGAAAAAGGGGTAGGCTTGCAAGCCAAAGAAGACCATCCCAACCGTGAAGCACGGGGGGGGGGGGGGCAGCATCATGTTGTGGGGGTGCTTTGCTGCAGGAGGGACTGCTGCACTTCACAAGATAGATGGCATCATGAGGAAAGAAAATGATGCGGATATATTGAAGCAACATCTCAAGACATCAGTCAGGAAGTTAAAGCTTGGTCACAAATGGGTCTTCCAAATGGACCTTAAGCATACTTACAAAGTTGTTGCAAAATGGCTTAAGGACAACAAAGTCGAGGTATTGGAGTGGCCATCACAAAGCCCAAACCTTAATCTTATAGAAAATGTGTGGGCAGAACTGAAAAATTGTGTGCGAGCGAGGAGGCCTACAAACCTGACTCAGTTACACCAGCTCTGAGGAGGAATGGGAAAAAATTCACCCAACTTATTGTGGGAAGCTTGTGGAAGGCTACCCAAAACGTTTGACCCATGTTAAACAATTTAAAGGCAATGCTACCAAATACTAATTGAGTGTATGTAAACTTCTGACCCACTGGGAATGTGATGAAAGAAATAAAAGCTGAAATAAATAATTCTCTCTATTATTCTGACATTTCACATTCTTAAAACAAAGTGGTGATCCTAACTGACCTAAGACAGGGAATTTGTACTCTGATTAAATGTCAGGAATTGTGAAACACTGAGTTGAAATGTATTTGGCTAAGGTGTATGTAAACTTACAACTTCAACTGTATTTCTGCGTTTTGTTTCATAGTGGGTAGCTAATCACAAAGAACCATATAAATAAGAATGATTTCTTATTTCTATGCAAACAACTGAGTCTCACATAACCCACCTCACATCCAGTAACAGTGCCTGGGGCATTGCATGCACTGAGTGAAGTGCTGAAAGACTAATTTTTAGAACCGCACCAGCATAGAAGCTGGTCGAATTTAGCCGGAAGTCTACTGAAGTTTGACTTTGTCCTTAGTTTCTTGGCTTTTTACATAATTTTGTTCACACACACACACACACACACACACACACACACACACACACTAGATTGTTATCCAACGTTTGTTTGATCTTGATCAACTGCTACTAGCAAAGGGATGTCAGAGAATCTCATCTATCAGACAGACAAATCACACCGTTACCACGGTAAAAAGTGTCAGCTAAATATTTGTCACACCCAAATGACTCAAATATTTGAGGGCACATTGTACTTTATTGGGCATGGAAAACACCCCAAAATGTTTATTCATTTGCAGTGTTTGTCCTATATTTTTGGGATGGTAAAACGTTTTCAGTGTAACGTTTGTGTAAAGTATTCAGATATAAAGTACGTAGAATTAACAATCACCAAAATAAAAAATAGACAGTCAGGGAAAAAAATTGCATGTAAAGTGTTGGTCCCTCGTTTCATGAGCTGAGATAAAACATCCCAGTATTTTTCCATACACACAAAAACCTTATTTCTCTCAAATATTGTGCACAAATTTGTTTCCACCCCTGTTAGTGAGCATTTCTCCTTTGCCAAGATAATCCATCCACCTGACAGGTGTGGGATATCAAGAAGCTGATCAAACAGCATGATCATTACACAAGTGCACCTTGTGCTGGGGACAATAAAAAGCCACTCTAAAGTGTGCAATTTTGTCACAAAACAAAATGCAACAGATGTCTCAAGTTAAGGGAGCGTCAAATTGGTACGCTGACTGCAGGAATGTCCACCAGAGCTGTTGCATGTTCATTTCTCTACCATAAGCCACCTCCAACGTCATTTTAGAGAATTTGGTAGTATGTCCAACCAGCCTCAACCACAGACCAGGACCTCCACATCCGGCTTCTTCACATGTAGTGATAAACTAGGGCTAGGCTATTCACTTGTAAAGTAAAGCTGAAATATAGACAACCAATGATGGAGGTAAGATTATTGGAAACTGGAAGGGCCTTCCATCAGCTGACAACTGCTATTCTCCAGTAATGAGTGAACAAAGGTGTGTGTCATGACACATGTATAACATTGTATTTCAGCTTACCTTGTACTCTATATTCCCCTCTTCAGCCTGAAAGAGAGGAGAGGACAGCATTGTTATGTTGGACAGAAGAGAACTGAGACAAATGGTGCCTACTGTTCTCTAAAAAGGCACAAAGAACCCCAATCTGACTGAAAGAGCAGTATCCAACAGTAAATGAATGGAGTGGGTAGTTGGAAGAACTTTAAAGCTGCTACATTGTTTCAACTAGCCATAAAAGAGTCTACATGCAAATAGAACTGTAAAGTGATGCAATGTTGGCTTAAATTGCTCTTTGAGTAGAGATTTCCTGATTATTCTGTGAACTAAAGACCACATACAGGCAGCCAATAGCATAGTCAATGGAAAAACAATAAGCCCAACATCATTGGTCACCAAACGGTTGATCACGATCGGCTGGTCATCTCCAAGGCATTCCTAGTCAATCGTCAAAATATTTCTGTAAAAAACCCAACAATAAAGTGCTACTCGCGCTGTTGGGGGTAAGTACACCCGATTCAGCTGCCCTGAGGCTGGGTAAGCGAAGTGTTCCCATTTTGTACCATCTCATGTGTCTGAAGGTACAAATCAAGTGCACTATATGCCTACCGCTGGCTGGCTCAGATTAGTGTCGGCAGTAACGGAGTAGGCGTAAAAGAAAGCTATAGGAAAGTTGGTACGGTGAAAAAAAAAAGTGTTTTACCATGAATAGTGAGACTCAAAGAATACAGGAAAGAGCTGCTGTTAAAAAGAAAATGTATGAGCGAGTTCATGTTTGTTCTTAATCAGCACTGTCACTTTTTATTCAACCATAAAATGTGTGTTCTTCCTAAATCCACTTGCGCTATAACCAGCACTGCAGCTGTACTGAATGAGTAGGAAAGTGTATTGATGGGTTTGCGTTGTTATTATTAGCAGTTTGTGTCTTAATATCAAGGAATATTTCACTTTCTCTGCCCATAAGAGTAACATGAATTTGTGCACAAGGTAGAAATAATCCGGTGCGTCTCGAGTTTCAATCAACTGGAAGACTGTCGCTTTTTGGTCAGTGTCAGCAGAGGAAAGGGAGGTGGACCATCAGTCTGCTACTCTCTCCCTCCACTGAGACTGACCATCAGTCCAGTAAAATAAAAACAAAAAGAAAAATATTGAAATGTATGCTCACTCAGCTGTACCTCACAAGTAATACAACAACTGTTCTATTACCGGTGCGATCATATAGCCTACCTCAAACCTTGAAATATATATATTTTTTTAAAGGGTTCGAACAATGCATTGGCAGGACAAGTCAAGCAAAGCCAATATGCAGTGACAATGTATTGGGCCGATAGCCTACTGCACAAGCCTCATTGTTACAGTAATGTTTTAATAGGGTAATGTTGTATAGGCTTACATTTAAGTCATGTTAATAAATAAATCAAAAATCTGAGTGGTAGATCTCAGCTTGCATTTTTACTCAGAAAGTGATCTTGACTCAGAAAAGGTTGGTGACCACTGCCCTACATAATGGGAATTCTAAATGGTCATGGCAGACCACTGACATTCCAGTCTTGCAGGAAATCGTGCACATAACGAGCAATATGGCTGGTGGAATTGTCATGCTGGAGGGTCATGTCAGGATGAGCCTGCAGGAAGGGTACCACATGAGGGAGGAGGATGTCTTCCCTGTAACGCACAGAGTTGAGATTGCCTGCAAAGCTATGTCCGATGCTGTGACCGCCCACCTCCAAATCGATCCCGCTCCAGAGTACAGGCCTCAGTGTAACGCTCATTCCTTTGAAGATAAAAGCAAATCCAAACATCACCCCTGTAAAGACAAAAACGCGACCCATCAGTGAAGAGCACTTTTTGCCAGTCCTGTCTGGTCCAGCGACGGTGGGTTCGTGGAAATAGGCGACATTGTTGCCAGTGATGTCTGATGAGGACCTGCCTTACAATAGGCCTACAAGCTCTCAGTCCAGCCTCTCTCAGCCTATTACGGACAGTCTGAGCACTGATGGAGGGATTGTGCATTCCTGGTGCAACTCGGGCAGTTGTTGCCATCATGTACCTGTCCCGCAGGTGTGATGTTCGGATGTACGGATCGTGTGCAGGTGTTGTTACACGTCGTCTGCCACTGCGAGGACGATCAGCTGTCCTTCCCGTCTCCCTGTAGCGCGGTCTTAGGCTTCTCACATTACATATATTGCAATTTATTGCCCTGGCCACATCTGCAGTCCTCATGCCTCCTTGCAGCATGCCTAAGGCACGTTCACGCAGATGAGCAGGGGCCCTGCCGTTTGTAAGCCGTTTGTAAGCTGTTAGTGTCTTAAAGACCATTCCACAGGTGTATGTTCATTAATTGTTTATGGTTCATTGAACAAGCATGGGAAACAGTATTTAAACCCTTTACAATGAAGATCTGTTAAGTTACGGATTTTGCCGAATTGTATTTGAAAGACAGGGTCCTGAAAAGGGAAGTTTATTTTTTTGCTCTGAGTGAGTGGGAGAGTGAGAGTGAGATACATATATATATATATATACACACACACACACACAGCAGCCCAAGTTCAAGTCCATGGGAAAGAAAGCTAAAAGACTAAGTAATAAACTATAGCTAATTATTATGTGAAGAAGCTCTATTCTATCAAAATCTCTCTGGGGGAGAAAGCAATTCATCAGCTCTGCAGAGGATTTCAGTGGCGTCTGCTTTGGTTCAGTCCTCTACACTCAGCAGGCGAGAACGCCGTCCCTTTTCTATTTACAAACACAGCTGTTCAAGATTTTTTTGGCTAGCTAGCTAGTAACGTTAGTCAACAAACCATTGGACACAATTATACAAATTATTAAAAGGGAACGATCTGGCTAACTTGGCTATAGTAGTTTTACTGCAACTATTCAGTTCAATAAACAACCAACGCTGCTACAATGTATTTTGTACAGCCAGCTAACATAACTAGCTAGCTATAGCTACTTGCTACGTGTCACTGCATCTGAAGCCAGGAAGCTAGCTAATAGTGTAAAAATGACTTTCTGCTTGCAGACACTTGCTTCAAAACGGACAGTCAGTTCACAAGAACTTCCAACAGAAGATGATTACAAACATGTTTTTGGACAATATGCATGCATACAAGTATGGTATGCACAAACAAATTGTAAGAGTTTTTAGAAAATAATTGGCGGGTAATAAACTTGCAAGCCATTTCTCGTTAGTCAGCTAGCTAACGTTAGCTAGCTACTGTACCACCCAATTGCAGGCTACGGAAGCATATCTGCTTACCTCTGGGGGTAGATTAGCCGGGGGAAGATATGGGGGGTTATTGCTTGGTTTGGAGTTTCGGGATGACCGACTCTTAGCTTTTTTGGCATTCTTCAAACACTTTTTAGAACTCATTCCGAAGCCATTCCCCGAACTAACGTTAGATCCAACTCCTTGGCAACCAGACTTCTGCCCGGAACCTGAACCAAAAAGCTCTGATACCCGCGAATCCATTACTTCGGAACCGTGTGTACGCTAGCTATGTACGATTTTAAATAGAAAACGTCCTAAAACCGAGACATTCAAGCGTATTTTTAATGGTGAGAGTTTCAAAAAAAAAAATGTAAAAAGCGAGAACAACTCAACTGCCAGCTGTTTAGGGTTCCTGCCCCCACTACAAAGTGGACAATAACAACTCCGCGTCATTGACTCGTTTTGAGTTGACAGCGGATCTACGTCAGACCTATATAATTCATATTTAAAGTAGCTTGCTACGTCAGTACATTTCATCAATACAAAATATTTGGGCTTGTTCGACATTGCAGCCCACAGTGCAAGTGACTTCCGAACGATTGATCTACAAATCAACTTGCATCAAAATAATGACTCAATATTATTTTTAGATCATTCAGTCAATCACAATTTACCCATGGTAGGCTACATCACGGTTTTGACACGGCCAAAATTAGCTACTTAGAGGTGTATTCATATTACCTATATTTGAAGATTAAGTAAACTTTTAAATAACTTTCCAACTGATTGTGTAGCAATACCATTTGTTAGAAATGTTGAGTTAATACAAGTTAAGATATGTATTTTAACCTAACCAATAGGCCTAAACTTTATGAGGTTACATTGTTACTACTGGGATCAACTTGTATGAACATGTATACTGTTCAATAGTACCACCATGTGGTCATACACAAAAAATAATATTGGCTTTTGGGGAGGTGCATCTGTGACAGCCAAAAGTTGCACACTATTTGGTTTTCCAACAGCAAGGTTCAGTGCAACATGGCAGTGTTGCCATTGTTTATACGTTTTCCTTTGTAATTTTGAAATAAGCCTTGTATCCAACCCCCATATCACACACAAACTGTAAATATGCACTCAGTGTCCAGTTTTCAAGGTACACCCATCTAAAATATATAAAACAAATATTTGTCACATAGACCTTACCGTGAATGGCGTTGTTTATTAATGATTTTTGAGCCCATAACCAACAATGCAAAGTTGGTTAAGGGCTCAAAAGTGGCGCAGCGATCTAAGGCACTGCTTCTCCGTGCCAGGGGTGTCCCTGGTTCAAATCCAGACTGTCTCATCTGGCTGTGATTGTGAGTCCCATAGGGTGGTGCACAATTGGCCCAGTGTCATCTGGGGTCGGCTGTCATTGTAAATAAGAATTTGTTCTTAAACGATGGTAAGAAATGTTTGCTAACTCAACTAAAGGAAAAATATTAGCACAATAAACAACAACAAGGCTATATACAAGTGGCACCGAGTCAATGTACCGGGGTACGGGTTTGTTGAGGTATTTGAGGCAATATGTACATGCAGGTAGGTAGTGACAGTGCATAAATAATAAACAGAGAGCAGCATGATGCAACAGGAACCAGGATTCGTAGCACCAGGCAATGTTTTTCCACTCCGCAATTGTCCTGTGTTGGTGATCGCATACCCATCGGGCCCGCTTCTTCTTGTTTTTAGCTGATAGAAGTGGAACCTGGGGTGGTTGTCTACTGCAATAGCCCATCAGTGACAAGGACCGACAATTTGTGTGTTCCGAGATGCCGTGTAGCAAGCCGCTATTGTACTGATATATTTGGGCTTGAAGTGACAAATTCGTGCCAATGACGTGTCTTTTCGTATGAAATTATGTGTACATTATTTTTAGGCTACGTTTCATTTCAGGGTTGGGTTTTATTTTAATGGTACCACCCACTAGCATGGCGTTGTTTATTAATGATAAACACCTGCAAAGTTTGCTAGTCATAACTGAGCTGAGCAATATAATATATCATCTTTGACTACAACAAATATGGTGAATATATTAAGATAGTTGACTCAGGCTGTTTCCTAGGGATGCAGGATATATCCGTGAACATAACGGAATCGGCCAATATTAGCTAAAAAGTCCAACATCTGTATTGGCCATTGTCTAAATTTAACGCCGATGTGAGAAAACAATGTCAGAGCTGACGTGCACACCTATATAATGTTATTACATGACATAATGACTCTTTTGCGCTACACCTGTAACACAGCATTCCTAACCTAGCCCACAATGTCTGCTGTGTGGATCGAGCAGTCAACAAGTCGAGCAGTCATTTGAAAGAGTAAGAACATTTCAGCGAGACAACTCAAAGCCAAAATCCACTAACGCCAAGATATTAGAATTCATTGCCATTGACAATCAACCGTTCTCTGTCCAAGGTGATGTTGTCACGAAGACTGGTCGAGCACCGGTACACACTAACATTACCAAGTGTGCTATTGTTCAGATGTTGCCCTACCGGAGTTGCACAGTAATAGCGTAACTGCTATTAGCTTCACAACATACTGTAATGAAAAAGGCAGAACCCTCGACCTTCTAGCCCGAAGTCCAGCGCGCTATCGACTGTGCCGCAAAAGCATGCTCGAGCAGCAGAAAACCCAGGGTCGTTACAATACTATGGAATGTCATGTGGGTCTTTGCGTGTCAAAAACGGTACACCTCAAATAACGCTATTTGACAATAACACTATTTTACACATTAAATAAGCTTTTAATTTGGCATGTCAAATAACACAGTTCCATTATAGAAGGTTGTGTGTTCTGAATTTGCACGTGCAAGCCTACTATCAGTAGCACTGTCAAAGCTGTACAAAAAAAGTCTGCAAACACCGGCCACGAACGATGTGTTTACAATACCGCGTTGGTAATAAAGCATGATTTGTTCACACGCAACTTCTTGGGTAGCTAGCTAGCTTTTGCTTGGTACCTAGCTAGCACCAATACAACCAGACTGAAAACAATGACCAGAAGAAACTTCAGTCATTTTCACTATTCTTAGCAATGATTTAGGAATCCTTGTGAGTAAATATTAGCTAGGTAGCCACTTGTTGTTCGCCCATTGAAATTGAACTTCAGTTCATGAAAATAAATAGCTAGCCAGCTACTTAACCCTGTTGCCCAAAGCTGACGTAATAAGCAGCCAGCTTGCTTCATCTGGCTAGTGAGGCTCGACCTGACAGTATTGTGAAGCTAGCCACAATAAGGATTAGGCACAATAGTGGAATTTGCGGTTTGCCTTCAAAATAAAAGTACCCCTTTGAAAGTGATGCAGAAGGTTACAATTGGTGGAATCATGCCATATTTAGACTAGATAATGTTAACAAGGTTGGAATGTGAACCAAGGAAATGGGGTATCAGTCTACTCGGTGACACCCACAGAACACAACTGTGAAGAGTTTACGCAAATATTAGTTTTAGCCCTTATTGCGGGACTGTGACTGTATGAAATCACCTCCAAGGTCAGCCTATTGTGTGTATTGACATTCATATTGCACTGTACAGATTTACCTAAGGATTGGGGATCAATTAAATGGGGTAACAGTCTACTCAATACCCAAGATATTTTTTCCCAACGCCCTCCTCAGAGTTATCAGACTCCAAAACATCCACTCAGTATTGTTTTTCCTCAGGAATGTTCAATACACATAGGTTGACAATAAATGTGTCTCAACTCACAGTTGTTTCAGAGTCCCACATTAAGAGCTACGATTCTAATGTTCTCTGGGTGTCACTGAGTAGACTGATACCCCATGTCATTGATCCACAAACACAGGTAAGGCTGTACAGTGAAATAAGTATGCCACCAATGCTATTCTAAAGTATAATACTGTAATGACCTGACTAGATCATAAAGGAACAATTGTCCAGACAATTTACGAATTGATGGTTTATTAACCCAACTTTACACAGGCTACTGTTTGACCGTAGCCCACGCCAAATAAATGAAAGATAACCCACAGGCCAACTGTGACCTTCTCTTGTGAAGGCCAGACATAAGAGAGAGAACAAAGGCTAAACCTGGTCTTAACTTCCAATGCTCCGTCCACCTGCCCAACCCCACTCCACCAACCACTAGGATGCCCGGCATCAGAACATTCCAGGCATTCCCGTGATTGGCAGATAGCAGGTTGATTGGCATGTCGGACCCCGCAAACACTGGTAAGTACAACACAACCCACTAATAGCCTAACACATAACACACAGCTGTGCGGGTCGCTACAATAGATCCAGTGTGATTTCAGCAGATTTTTGCAAAATTAACAAATTATTATATATAACAACATTCAAAACTCGTTTAGCATGATCTTTTTAATTGTGGCATAATTCTACTATTTGCATGCATTTGCATCACTGTCAACGACATTATTTTATTTTGAAGGCTAACCACGAAGTCCACTATGTGGCTGTTCCTTATTGTGGCTAGCTTCACATAGATGGGGCCTGGCCACCCTTAATCAAATTAGAAGTGTCTTATAAATTAGGGTTATTTTAGATGATCACACCTAGCTATTTAGTTAGCTAGCTAACTATAGCTACTGAAACAGATTATGTAATTTTTCTATTTTGGGGAAGAACATTGTTTGCATCCATGAGCTAGGCTGCATCACATCCGGCCGTGATTGTGAGTCCCATAGGGCGGTGCACAATTGGCCCAGCGTCGTCCGCGTTTGGCCGGGGTAGGACGTCATTGTAAATAAGAATTTGTTCTTAACTGACTTTCCTATGTAAATAAAGGTTCAATTAACAAAAAAAAAATGTCTAGCTAGCTTTTTTTATGACCAGCACTGTAGGTGCGCGAGACAACTTTAACAGCGTCATAGCATACGTATCGATGAATCATTGTGACATATGAAATACGAGTGATAGCGTAATCAATGTATAATAACTACTTAAAAAACGAATGATCGCATAAAATTATTATGTGACATGCAGTCATATTCAGGTCCTGATTGGTCAGGTCCTGACACGTCAAATAGTGTTATTTGACACATGCTTTTTTTTTAATTGCAGAGACCCAATTTGCGTTCCATATAAATCCTGGTTGAGAATGAAACGACTGAACAAATGAACAACGAAACAGCACAGCAAGTAAGTGAAATAAATAGGTTTTGATTATGTTTTACAGGTAATGGGGACACATGTAAATCCAACAAAATAACTTTTGGTCAGTGTGTGTGTGTGTAACCTTTATTTAACTAGGCAAGTCAGATAAGAACAAATGTTTATTTACAATGATGGCCTACCCCGGACGACTCTGGGCCAATTGTGCGCCGTCCTATGGGACTCCCAATCACGGCTGGATGTGATAAAGCCTGGATTCGAACCAGGGACTGTAATGACGCCTCTTGCACTGAGATGCAGCGTCCATGCACCGCTGCCTTAGACCGCTGTGTCCATGTGTGTGTGTTAACTATTTAACTGTACTAGAATGCTTAAAAATGCTTTAAAAAAATGTTTTATAGCGGTTATCGGTATCGTTTTTGGGTCAGTTCCGGTCTACTTAACGGGGTGGGTCTCCCATAGACACCGATGCAATAGCAGCTTGGTCTGGTCTACTTAGTTCATTGACTTTCATTGAACCAGAAAAAAAACATGAGTGGGGTGTCTCGCTTCCTCTTCCATCTCTCGCTAAACTTGGCTGCCTGAGCATGGAACAAATTATGTTTTTGCACCTTTTTGCACCTGTTTTTGCACCTTTTCCAATAGTCTGGAAATAATAAAAAACACATTTTATAAATCCTAAAATTGCATGATATGACTTAAGTTTTAGACCCCCACTCCCCCATCACCCAAAGAAAAATGGTTTTGATCACAATCCAGTGGGTAAACGATGTGATAAAGATGTAATTTACTGGTTTATTAAACTGATTTGGTAACAACCCAAGAAGCCTCTGATGGAATTGGCACTTCTCTGCCTTGACAAACAGGTGATTGGCCAAGAGGCGTTCCAGGACTGCTCGAACAGGGGTGATGTGATCTTCCAGGTAGGTCGAGAAGATCAGGATGTAATCGATGTATACAATCACCTGATGTCCATGCATGTCCCTGAACACCTTGTTGATTAATTCCTGAAAAACTGACGGAGCATTGGCTAAGCCAAAGGACATAACCGAGTACTCGAAGTGGCTCAGCATCGTTGCGAACGCCGTCTTCCACTCATTCCCCTCCCGGATGCGGATGAGATTGTAGGCACTCCGCAGGTCTAGTTTGGTGAAGAACTTGTGTTGCTTGGTGGCACAAGAGGGTACTGATACTTTGTGGTGATGTCATTGAGTCCTCGATAATTGATATAAGGGCATAATCCTCCCTCCTTCTTGGCCATGAAGAAGAAACCAGCCGATGCAGGGACGTGGATGTGCGGATGAAACCCTATTGGAGGGCCTCTTGAATATAATCCTCCATGGCCTGGGTCTCAGCCACAGACAGAGGGTAGATGCATCTGCGATAAGGTGTAGCACCGGAAAACAGGTCGATGACACAGTCCCAGGGGCGATGAGGAGGGAGACAGGTAACGCAGGTCTTGGAGAATACCTCCCTTAGGTCCTGGTATTCCTCTGGGATGTTGGGCTGAAGGGCAACCACAGGACTCTCAACTGACGTGGAACCACAGGGGACAGGGAAGCAGGTCCTCCGGCATTCAGGTGACCAGTCTGATTCTCATCCTCGACCATGAGATGGTAGGGCCTTGGCGTTGGAGACAAGTGAGGCCGAGGATGATTTTGTGAACTGGTGCACTGGTGATGAAGGGGATGTTCTCCTGGTGATTGGACTCCATCGTGAGGGTGAGTGGTTGAGTGATGTGTATGATGGTTCCAGGTCCTAATGGCTGACAGTCGAGACTTTGAACCGGAAAAGAAGAGGAGAAGAGGCTCTGATCCCGAGTGCTCGCCGGAGGGAGACAAGCGATGAGAATGCCGATGCTCCCGGATGAAGGTTATCCAGATGGATGGCCATCGCAATGAGTGAGTCCAGGGTGAGGTTATTGTCACGACAGGCCAGTTCCATCTGGACCTCCTCGCGCAGACCTCTAATAAATATTTACTCTGAGCTGCGCTTCGGTAGGTTGGTGGTAGATGGAAGGCCATGTTGCCCAACCGAGTCCTTTGAAGAATGTCTCTGGTGGTCAATTGGATACGTTGTAGTAATGTCGTTGTGTGATAGACAGGATACTTTGTCTGTTCCTTCCTAACCCTCGTTTGGATCTGCTGTTGCTAACTCAACGGCTAGGAGGTATCACTTCTGTAGTGAATAAGAGTTCTAAGTTCATACCATTTGCAACCAAAGCTAACGCTGATGTTGGCTTCGTTCTGTAGTTATTATCTGAACCATTATGACATAGGACCGTCGTCTTATAAAAGTTTTATAGCCCATGTCCCTTCACAGGGCAGGCCACTGATTGAGCAGCCTTATCTTATGAAAACCCAAATCTCACATTTTAGAAGCTAAAATCACATTTCATCCCATCACAAATAATTTCATATTCAGACATTTCAATTGAACAACAATTCCATGTGAATCCGATAACTCTGATGTGTAGACTTTCCACTGTAGAGTTTATGTCATCTTATCATTGATGAGAATGTCTCAGATGACAACCGAACTGACATCATTAAGTACCACCGCATATGTTCAATTGTTCAGATTACCAGAATATAGTTCATTTCCCCCCACCTTCTGATGTTCCCAGAATCTCTATGTTAGCCAAGGATTTTGCAAATGTAACCTCAGTAGGGTAGAGAGAGGAAAAAAGGGGGGGGGGGGTTATGACTGTCATAAACCTACCCCCCAGGCCAACGTCATGACAGTACAATCAAGACAAAACAAATGGAAAAGAAACGTAGATCGGTGGCAGCTAGAAAGCCGGTGACGAGAACCGCCGAACGCCGCCCGAACAAGGAGAGGCACCAACTTCGGCGGAAGTTGTGACAATAAGTCACATCTGTGACATAACTGCATATAAAATTTAGTCCTAGATTCAATCCGTATCGCGGAAGATCCACGCAATAGCGTGATTGAAATTTAAAGGCGATTTTCCTGCATTCGCAGAGACTGCATTCACGGTAAACGCTGCATATGTTGGCTCTAATGGAAATAACCTTAACATTTCAATCGCACTATAACGCAGATCTTCGACTATATAGATTGAACCTAGTGCTTTTGCTCAAAACAAGTGAGAGGCTCTGAAAACAATATTGTTAACAAGTTGTGTGCATTCACGTGCTTTAAACTCATAGAGAACTACGATTGGCTAACGGCAAACAAGCTGCGTCAAACATAAACTAAAAGTACAACTATTAAGCTCATTAACACGTTAAGAGGTAATAATCCACATGAATAGATTGTCTTTTATAAATAATATTTTGTTGTTGCATTTAACTGCAGAAATCCTGTTATCAAGGTCATTTCCTTAGTATGTGACGTCAGAGTTCAGAGATGATGGACACGTTTCCCACTAGTAATTACTAGTTAAAGGTGCGTTCAAGTTCATTTTCCCCAGTCGTATGCTGGTGTTTAAGAATTTACCAGTTTTTAGAACGCATGATCAATCCAGTTTTACTGACACCATTTCCAGCTGCCATGTAGGTAAAACCTGAAGACAGGGCCCATCTTTTGTAGGCTCCTGCTAGGATATCACCAAGGTGTAGTCTGCAAAACAACAAACCTGTTAGCCTAAATGGAACTAGTGGAAATGAAGGGCAGAAAGAATATATTCCCTAAACGCAGTAATGTCCTGAATTACATTTTTTATTTAACCAGGCAAGTAAGTTAAGAACAAAGTCGTATTTATAATGACAGCCTACACCGGCCAAACCCTAACAATGCTGGACCCATTGTGCCAGGGTCTGTAGTGATGCCTCTAGCACTGAGATACAGTGCCTTAGACCGCTGCGCCACTAGGGGGCTCCCTAGTGGCGCAGCGGTCTAAGGCACTGCATCTCAGATTAGGTGCATCTCAGATTAGGTGCATCTCAGATTAGGTGTTATTTAACACCCCCGGATTTAGAGGAGGAACAGAATGCGGAGAAGGAGAATTCACACATATTATCTGTTTCTTATGGAACTCTGGAGAAATCAAGTGGATGTGGTTGAATCATATTCAAATCTCAAATGTTCTATAAAGCACAAAGGATATACCTGTTTATGGCAGCTGCATGTTGCCAAACACAAAAGAACAAACAAGAAAACATACAAATATCCATGTCTGTTTTTGATAAGAGCTCACTGCAGGGCTTTTGTTTTTCCCATAAAACTTGCAGACACTTTTTTTCTTTTTCGTTTAGGAATGTGGAATGAGGAGCCGGTCAACTCTGATTGGTCAGAATTCCTGTGATGAACGGGTTCTGCCCATCCAGACAAAGGAGAAGAAGTGTGTGGAAGTTTACAGTAGTGAGTTATTTCGCACTCACTCACACACATACAGTACATTCACTTTCTCACCGTCTTCAGGATGAACCATCCACTGCATTTCGCTCTCCTGCTCCTCTCTTTGGGATTTCTGTACCAGACCACCACCAATGCTGTTCTTATGGACAAACTGGCAAACAGCAAAATCTGTGCAGATGAGGAATGCTCATGTGAGTACAGTAGATTTTATGCACCTTACCGATCAGAAGACCATTTTTGGAGAGTATGGATTTGGGTTCTCTATTCAGACATTCTGCATTTTTTGAGGGGTGTGACAATACCATGCACCCATCAATCAATCCAGTCAATAGTGGCTTTATATGTGATTTGACAAAAGAGTGCACAGTCAATGTATTTTCTTATTTTATATACTGTCGGTAATTTGCTTTCATGTTGTTTTTGTTGTTGTTCCCTCTCAGATGTTATCTCTATGGCCGTGGCTCTGGATGACTTCACCGCTCCTGACTGCAGATTCATCAACATCAGGAAGGACCAGATGATCTATGTGTACTCCAAACTCACACCAGAGGAGGGAACTGGAGTCTTCTGGTCTGGAAGTGTATGTTCTATGATGACGGGTTTGTTTCCAGAGTTACAGAAACATTTTCATCACTGTTCACAATATGTTTTTAGAAAATGGTTCATCCAAACCGTTTTTGTCAATTCATGTTGAAATGTAAAGACCGTAGGGAAATTATTCCATGTGATCAATGTACCAATCAAATCAGGTGATTCTATGCTCCATCTTGTTGGTCGTGAGGTTCATACCTTTTGAGGTGCATTTTGCTGTGCCTGTCACATTGTTCAATCATTTCGAGTTGTGGAATGTGTGAGATTTGGGCAGAAACTCACAAATATATGACTCGATCACACAAATGCATCTATTCTGCTCTTCCTAAACCTGCCCCCTAGATATGAATGTTTCTGTCATGGTGAAACACTTTAGCACATCTATCTAGCACCATGTTCCTCTCTCTGGCAGGTTTACAGTGAGCGTTATGTGGACCAGATGGGCATCCTCGGCTACTTCCCCAGCAACCTGGTGAAGGAGACTACCAAGTTTAAGAAGGATACTGATACTGTTGCGATCCCTACGGCCGTGAGTATTACCTCAACTTCCACGCATTCAACACTATAGCTACCACAACATGTTGTTTGTCTCCATTCATTCTGGCTCAGTAGCTACATTCTCACAGGTAATCAACAGATCCTGAAGTATTACTTATTGTTGTAGTTTTGATCATTGTTACATTTGTTCTCTCTTGCAGGACGTTGACTTCTACTGTTTCTGAATCTCTGGATGATGTAGGCCTCTTTATTGATCAACTGTTTTGCTTTTTTTCTGAGAATTACAAAGGAAATATGTGGAAGTAGAGATCCTTATGATCTGCGGAGCAAAGTTTTTTTTATTTCAAAGACTTTTCTTGTATTTTGATATAGAAAATGTGTCAATAAATCCCTTTCATCCCAATGTTTGTACTGTACTTGTTGAATCTTCTCAAATCAGTGATTCCATGATCACTAATATGACTCAAACAAATGTTCTAAGCTTGCGGTAGGTTATATTAAACTTGTTGTAGTTTGGCTGAGTGGAAATTCTATGTTTCCAAGTACCCAAACATACAACAATATCACAGTGAGGCTAGGATACTGCTGCTGTGTGTTGGAAAGACTCCTGTATATTTTGGTTGTGTTTAGATCCTTAGTAAACAGGACCGCGGAGTAAGCCTGCCAGGGTTATGGGAGTTACCTTGTTTCATAGGATTAGGTGTTATGAAAAGCACTGCTGAAAACATTCTGATAAAATGTTGGTGGAAGATAATATCAATTTGATATGCTTGGAAACAGATGGAGGAAGGAGAAAGCGTGTCATTGATTTTGCAGTTGATGAGGCAAAACCTCATCATCTGGCTGGGTATGACAAATTTATTAGAAACAACCTAACGACTTGATATCAGGTTATAGAGTAGTAAATACCTCTAGAAGAAATATTATGTGAAGATTTGTCAAGAAGATATTTTACAGTGGAAATAGAATGATTCGTTTTTTTTGGGGCCGTGTGGAGCGTGAAGTTGTGTATTTATCTGTGGTGATGGAATTTCTTTGGGGATGCATCCTGGTCTGTGGATGTTGAATGGCTGAAAATTGAAGTTAATTATGTTTAAGAGCACATTCTCTTCCTCCTGCTGTAGTGGTATTAATGATATTACCTAATTTAATTTGTTATCCTGAATGAAGCTCTTTGTAGCAGTGTCAAACCTGCATTTACATAATCAAGCAATAAGCCAGAAAAAAGTATGCAAACTGTGTTTTACACAAAATATTTAAGTGTCACAGTGGAAAAATGATTAGGTCACTTTAAAATATAGTAAATATGATTTGTTTCCTCTTCCTTGCCTCTTTCATAAACATTTGCATATTTGCAAATATTTTATTAACACCGTGAGAAAGGTAAACACGAAAATCAATTTTCCCAGTATACCCTTACAATGAGGCTAATTCGAAATGTGGTTGCATAGTCTTGTCTCTCGCTCTCTGTCACATGCAAGCATGCACCCACACATGCATGCACCAACAGTGCATTCAGAAAGTATTAAGACACTTGGACTTTTTCACATTTAGTTACTTTACAGCCTTATTCTAAAAAAAAATGTTTTTTAATAATTGGAACCCGAAGCTTGTAGAGTTATACCCAAGAAGACTCGAGGCTGTAATTGCTGCCAAAGGTGCTTCAACAAAGTACTGAGTAAAGGGTCTAAATACTTACATACATGTAATATTTCTGTTTTTATTATAATAAATTAGCAACATTTCTAAAAACCTGTTTTTGCTTTGTCATTATTGGGTATTGTGTGTAGATTGATGAGGGGGAAAAACTATTTAATCCATTTTAGAATAAGGCTGTAACGTAACAAAATGTTGAAAAATTCAAGGGGTCTGAAAACCTCCCGAATGCACTGTATGTGTGTGCGTCCGCACACCACACACACACACGCACACACACACACGCGCGCACACACACAGATAGAGACACACCTACACTCAGAAACGCATCGACACACTGATTGTGTTATTCGGTGTGAGTGAACATTCGCTGTGTGTATGAGTGTGAAGGGTATGTAAAGGTGTTAAAGGCAGTGTAAGGTCATCAGGGATGTGTTGTGAAGGTGAGCTACTGAGGTATGGTAATGACCCATCTGCTGCCATGGCAATGGTACTCAGGCCTACATGCTCACCTTGAGAGAGAATGCAAATCAGCTTTGGAATTCTAAACATATGAATTTGAAATGTCATGTTTTTAATTTCCTAATGTTAATGCATTTCTTATGGGTTGGTAATGACACCCCGAGGAAGGCAGCTTCCAAAACTTTGGTGACTATTAATGAATAATTTGCATCAGAGCAAAAGTCCCAATTAATACTAACTAGAAAAATTGTGTGATTTTGCTAAACTAATATTTGAGTATTTAATCTATGTTGCATATACAGTGCCTTGCGAAAGTATTCGGCCCCCTTGAACTTTGCGACCTTTTGCCACATTTCAGGCTTCAAACATAAAGATATAAAACTGTATTTTTTTGTGAAGAATCAACAACAAGTGGGACACAATCATGAAGTGGAACGACATTTATTGGATATTTCAAACTTTTTTAACAAATCAAAAACTGAAAAATTGGGCGTGCAAAATTATTCAGCCCCCTTAAGTTAATACTTTGTAGCGCCACCTTTTGCTGCGATTAAAGCTGTAAGTCGCTTGGGTTATATCTCTATCAGTTTTGCACATCGAGAGACTGACATTTTTTCCCATTCCTCCTTGCAAAACAGCTCGAGCTCAGTGAGGTTGGATGGAGAGCATTTGTGAACAGCAGTTTTCAGTTCTTTCCACAGATTCTCGATTGGATTCAGGTCTGGACTTTGACTTGGCCATTCTAACACCTGGATATGTTTATGTTTGCAACAAACAACTTGAACTGCAGTGTATTAAAGCTGGTTTTCATAAAACAATAGTAATGGGAAATGACATGCACCTGCTTGCTAAAATAGTCTTGATTCCAATGAAAAACACATAACAATTTACGAGTAGATGAACTGATCTCTCATTGTTATGGCTTCTGATACCAGACAACTAGGTTCTCTATTTCCGCTACCAATTAAATAACGAACGTTAGGAACATCGAAAATCATCAAAGGCCTGTAATAAATTAATGTAAAATACTTGTATGCTTGTAATAATGGAGTATACATCATAAAATGTTTGATGTCAACATAGAATACCATTTTTGTGCAATTTGAATGAATTGTATTAGACCTACAGTATTTATAGGCTAAACAACATGAGTTTTCAATTAATACAATGTGTAGGGTAAATTGCCACAGTAGATTTTAGTGGTAAACGAGGAAATACTTTATTTTAGTTTTACAGAATGACTATCAAATAGATACTGTACATCTGTTCTTAGTCTGCTCAATTAGCAGGTTTTAAATTAACACTTTCTAGGCTTTAGTGGGAATGGTAATACGGTAGCCAATAGGCCTAATGGTTGCAACTGACATCAGCTGTGTGGCTGGTCATAGCCCGTATTGACAGTTTAACAAGAGATAAACTTGCTGTAATACGTTAGGCCCATAATGGTTGCAATTGGCCTGATAGTTTTAACTATTTATTTGAAGCTATACTGTGTTTGTTTACAGTTACATTGTTTACAAACAACGGAGTTAAGAACACTTATATTTGGGTTTATGAGGGAGTTGTTCATGAGGCATTTATATATTATATTCTTCAAGAATCAATGTACAGTATACATCATTCATTTAAATGTTTTTAAAAAATGGTGAAATCACAGATTGCCCCATAAATTCAACCCTATGCCTCAGAAAATCTGATGATTCAGTTTGGAGCCAGGCCAACAGGAGGGATTTGTGTGGTTATTTCATCATTAAGAAACTAAATACGCTTTTTCTTTTTCGTCCAGGGGCCTCATTACATTTCAAAGGATAAACTCCCACACCGGAGACATCAAGGACGACTCCAATCAAAAATGAGATTAGAAATGAATCAATCATGCAGTTAACTTTAATGTTCAAAAACAAGAAAATTGTGATGCTCGTAGTAGTTTAGACAATAATTCTGTTTATTAAGGAACACATCTTCACCCAGTGGGGAATCATTTACATGATGTGAAAGTAACGTGACCAGAGATCGAAATGTCTCCTTTATGAGCTCATTTTATAGTGATAGCTCAGCGTGACTCACTTTTGAAACATGCACGCTTACATCCACTCACGCACACACACGCATGCACATGCACGCACGCGCACACACACACAAACAAACAAACAAACACACAGAGGTTTTTCAGAGAATACATGCTTTTGCATACAATGGCCTTCATGATTTAACATGCCCTGATATTTCCTTTCTCAGTTAAGACTCCCTCCTCAGGATGTGTGGACATTATTTATCTCTCCTCTCCATTTGATTGGCTGTGAAACCTCCATGTCCCGCACTGCGTCATTTCCACCGCCCTGTCACAGCTGGGAAGGAATTCAATTCATCAACGTGTCCATTTTCTTCAGTTTCACTTAAACACTTAAACAACAAAATGTGTTTTATGCTGTCCAAGGCTGTTTATTCCTGATAATTCCAAGATCTGTTTATTTCTTATCCTTTTAGATTTATTAATTTACTTTTTTTAAAACTCATTATTCTATTTATTAATTTGACCAGAAGCACATTGGATACTGATGGCTAACCAGTGAAGAAGAGAGCGTTGTCACAAGAAAAAATCAATAGTCTCTCCCTCTCTCTATCTGTCCAGATCAATACAAACCTGTTTATGTTCCCTTCAACTGCAAAATGTCACCAAGGGAAAATATTTATAGCTGCACAGCTATAGCCCATGGCTCTCAAAACTGCAGTATTTGCCCAACAGCATTAGACATTGGAAGATGAAACAGCACTCTCCCATATCCTTTGTTTTTCTTGATAAACATTCATTCTAAAATAAAATCCCTTACTGAAATAGGTTGCTTTCATTCTGAAACCTCAAACAACCACTTCAGCAGAGTAGGGGGGCGAGTGAAGTACATGGTGTTCTGGAGATATACACTGAGTGTACAAAACATGCTCTTTCCATGACATAGACTGATCAGGTGAATCCAGCTGAAAGCTATGATCCCTTATTGATGTAACCTGTTAAATCCACTTCAATCAGGGTAGATGAAGGGGAGGAGATAGGTTTTTTTTAAAAAAGCTTTGAAACAGTTGAGACATGGATTGTGTATGTGTGCCATTCAGAGGGTGAATGGGCAAGACAAAATATTTAAGTGCCTTTGAATGGGGTATGGTAGTAAGTGCCAGGTTTGTGTCAAGAACTGGAATGCTGCTCTGTTTTTCATGCTAAACAGTTTCCCGTGTGTATCAAGAACAGTCCACCACCCAAAGGACATCCAGCCAACTTGACGCAACTGTGGGAAGCATTGGAGTCAACACAGGACAGCATCCCTGTGGAACACTTTCAACACCTTGTAGAGTCCATGCCCCGACGAATTGAGGCTGTTCTGATGGCAAAAGGGGAGGGCGCAACTCAATATTAGGACGATGTTCTTAATGTTTTCTACACTCAGTGTACATGTAGTACCAGTAATGTGGTGTAGCATCTGGCTTCTCTTTTCTTCCATACTGTCTCTGTATGCCGAAGCCATGATTGACAATAGACAGGACTGAAGATCTCCAGCTATGTCCTCAGAAATGGCCAGGGTCCTATTGTTTCGTTTTTTTGTTTTTAGAAACCAGGTTCCATATTTTGGCGGTGAATTTGAATGAAGTGTGTTATTCTAGCGACATGTTTTAATAGTGTAACAAATTTGGGGTATAGCCCCTGCCGGGACTCAAACCCAGGTCCAGTGACTGTTAACCCAACACCTTAGAAATTACACCAAGAGATCTTTGTGAGGTCACTAGGTGTTGGGTTAGGGTCGTTACAATATACTTCACCACGTCTTTCTGCAAATTGGTCTGAGTTTTTGGAGCCCAGAGCACAATTTCACTACAGAACATTTTAATAGACTTTGTCTGGATTAAAGCCAACACTGTTACAAGTGCAAGTAGTGGCTGTTTTTATTCAGAAACAGTGTGCTCCTTTAGGAATATGTGAACGTTAGTGTGTTTCTGTGTGCGTCTCTCTTGGTTTGCGCGTGTGCGTGCGTGCGCGTGTGCGTGCGTGCGCGTGTGCGTGCGTGCGCATGTGTCTTTGCGTGTGTGTGTCTTTGCGTGTGTGTGTGCGTGTGTGTATGTGTGTGCGTGTGTGTATGTGTGTGCATGCATCCGTGTATGTCAAAGCAAATGTCTCCTCGGGCCCTATGTCTATTCTCCAGTCAGATGACATTAGCTTTGGGGGTTGCCATGGTGACAGGCAGGGCTGCTGTGACAGAAAGTCATGGGAGAACCTCACTGATTGTGTGTGTGTGTTTCTATGTGTGTGCGGGCAGCAACCCTGCTCCCACCTGAAACACACACACTCCCATACCCACACCACTGCCACCCAATGACTGCAGAGTTTTCCAGATAAATCAATGGATGGCCTCTACTCTGTATAGCATCTGAGTCACTCACTGTGTGACAGGAGGGAAATGAAACATGACTGTGGCTTTTTCATCCCCACATTATGATAACTGCAGTCGGGGAAAATGATTGATCCTGCCATGTGCAGTAGAAATAAAATAATATCACAAAAATGTCACATCAAAAATGCAGGGTAATAAAGTGTAAACATCTGGATATTATAACTGTTCCAGATTGTACTAGCAATAACTCAATTTGAGCAAATATTGTTAGACAGATGTTATATGAAACAAGCACTATGGTATTATATTATGCGTGTAAAATAAATTATAGACCATCTTTGTATGTAAACTCATGTAGGACCAAAACTCTGAGCTAGATAACACTTTGAAGGGATAAGTCTCAAAAGGAGGACTCACCTAAGACTACTACAGAGAGTCTCTCAGTACAGTAAAGAGAGGGGAGCAGAACTGACCCACTGGGCACAGGCATCAGTTTTGATTTACATTTGGTTGAGTTGACAACTAACATGAATTCAACGTGAAATCAACAAAAAAAAATTTCTTTTTTGGTTAAAAGATGAAATTCCCTTATGTTGATGACTTTTTGCAAATCCAATCAGTTTTCCACATTGATTCAACGTCATTACATTGATTTTCTGGGGGTTGAAATGACGTATAACAATGTTGATTCAACCAGTTTTCGCCCAGTGGGGAGTCACGTCTTCCACTGATGAAAGCCTAACTTGCTGCAGATTGGATAGAATTGAAGTTGAAATGAGAAACAGATTAAAGCAGTAGGGCAGAACATTTGAAGTGCAAACACTTTGCTTCCTGGGCCCTAATATGACCGGGGGGGGGGGTGTTATTGTTGTTGAAACTGCTCATTTTTCTGGACGGGCAAACATCCCAGCCTTTGTCCCAGGAGAGTAGATATTTACTCAGGACAATGGCAAGGAGAGGACTCCATTTGTAGGTTCCCATTGGGTACACGGCTGATAAACTGATTTCTAAGTAAGAGTGTGTGTGCTTTGTTTCTCATCTCATCTCTCTCTCTCTCTCTCTCTCCTCCCCCCTCTCTCTTTCCTCTCCCCCATCCTCTCTCTCTCTCTGTTTGTTTCCCTCTCTTGCTTTTCCTGTGTGCGTGTGTGCGTGCATGTGTGTATATTGCCAGTCCTAGTCAGCTCTCCCTTGCATGGATGGCCAGGTATGTCAGCACAAATCTCCTTCAAATATGTCTTCCTCCTAACACCTGCTCCTCAAATAGCTTACTGCATCAATATGGGAGCAACAACACAGAATACAGCGTGGCTAGTATACAATCAGCCAAGTGCTCTGTGAAGATTCAGGTGATTAGATGAAGAAGTTGTTAAGATAGAGGACCCGGCAGCCTTTTTACTTGGTGTGGCGCAGTAACAGTTCAGATAGAGTCGGAGGATCAGGTGCAAAAAGAGGTGGCATTAATTTTACAGTGCTAGTCATGAGAACACTGAATCCAGATATTATTTACAAAATAATGAAAAAAGTGAAGAAAAATAGTTGAAAGAAATAATTTATTTGAAAACCAATACATTTACTTAGACAGCAAAAAGACTAAGGCAAAATGCCCATAATCTCACACATCTGAGTATATGGCATAGTTATAGAGGGGTCGCAGTTTCATCACAAATAGACTAGCAACCACACCAGGCGCCATGTTGGAAGACCAGCGTCAGTCTGGTGGAACTTTGTTGCCCTGTATCCTCCAATCACCCACATGGCTCACTGCATTTTGCTACACCCTGAAGCATAGGGAAAATTGCGCAATATTTCATTTTTCGAAGGACCAAGAAAATGGAAGCAGTGGGAGAACTTTTTCAAGTAAATAAATATATTTTGAAAATGATTTAAAAAAACTATTTATAAGTAACCAGCTAGCTAGCCAACTTTACATACTGTATAGATTTTGGAGGATTTAGCTCCACAGATAAATTATTAGACTGTATTATTGAGGGGCGGCAGGTAGCCTAATGATAAGAGTGTTCGGCTAGTAACCGAAAGGTTGCTAGATCGAATCCCTGAGCTGACAAGGTAAAAATCTGTTGTTTTTCCCATGAACAAGGCAGTTAATCCACTGTTCCTAGGCCGTCATTGTAAATAATAATTTGTTCTTAACTGACTTGCCTAGTTAAATAAAGAATAAATAAATATAATACTTGGATGGCTCACAACTTCCTCCAGCTAAATCAAAAGAACACAGAGGTATTGTTTGAGTCAATGAACAGAGTGAGAATCTAGCCGCAAATTTAATTCACAGGCAAGTCAGTCAAAACACATATTTTTTTGCTTTGCTTTTCCTTAGGGTGCTTTTTTTCCTTCAGTTTGTGTCTGTCACGCCTGATCAGTTTCACCTGTCTTTGTGATTGTCTCCACCCCCTCCAGGTGTCGCCGATCTTCCCCATTATCCCATGTGTATTTATACCTGTGTTCTCTGTTTGTCTGTTGCCAGTTCATCTTGTTTCGTCAAGCCTACCAGCGTTTTTTCCCTCTGCTTCTGTTCTCTCGATTGTTCCTGTTTTCCCGGTTTTGACCTTTCTGCCCGTCCTGACCCTGCCTGCTGTCCTCTACCTTTGCCCCACTACTCTGGATTACTGACCTCTGCCTGACCTTAAGCGTGCCTGCTGTCCTGTACCTTTGCCAGACTACTTTGGATTATTAACCCCTGAACGTCACGACCAAGCATTGGACACTTTGTGGGAGCAATTCCGTGGATTGTCTTCTAGGCAGCCTACCATGATGGTAACCTCCCAGCCCCTTAGTAACCCGGCTGGTAGCAGCCCCGTCACATCGGTTTCCCGGGAACCCCGCTTACCTCCCCCGGAGTGCTTCGATGGAGAGTCGGGCACCTGTCGGGCGTTTCTCGCTCAGTGTTCCCTCTTCATGGAGCTGTGGCCTTCCACCTTTCCCTCGGACCGCTCTAAGATAGCATACCTCATCACACTGATGTCCGGGAGGGCCCTCGCCTGGGCTACAGCTGTTTGGGAACAACAGTCGGGAGTATGCTTCAGTCTGGAGGGATTCGTGGCGGAGGTGACAAAAGTTTTTGAGGCTCCAGTGTCCGGGAGAGAGGCTGCCCAGAAGTTACTCCAGCTTCGGCAGGACTCCCTCAGTGTAGCGGGCTATGAACCCAGAAGTTACTCCAGCTTTGGCAGGACTCCCTCGGTGTAGCGAACTACCGACGGATTTCGACTCACTCATCTTTTTAACTATCCGGATCAATGGTCAGCTACGGGAACGTAAGAGGGAGAAGAGGTCTGATTGCGGTCCCAATCGCTCACTCAAGGATCCCACCTTGCATCTGATGAACTGCGGAAGTCCTCGGCGTCTACATCCCTGAGAGGATTTGAGCTTACCCAAGTTCCTCCAAGAGCCTCCGAAGATTGCCGATTCACCTCTTCCCAAGCTGATGCAGCTTGGCAGGGCTAGGCTGTTTCCAGCCGAATGTGTACGCAGACTTGACACCCAGAGTTGTCTGTATTGCGGTACTGCAGGTCATTTTGTGTCTACCTGTCCCTTCAAGAGACCCAGCTCATTTGTTGGAGTGAGTACACTGGTGGTTCTTAAAGATAATTGTTCTTCTCCCCTTACTCGCCCCCCTCTCCATGCTATCCTGTTGTGGGGCGACCAGTCCAAGTCTCTCCAGGTACTCATCGACTTGCGGGCTGATGTGAGTCTTATGGACGTTACCCTGGTATCTGAGCTGGGCATCCCCACTCAATCCCTCCCCATTCCCATGGATGTTAGAGAGCTGGACAGGCACTCTATAGGCCGGGTCACTCCAACTAAATCAGTGATCAGTGGAGTGAGGTTGGCCACCTCTGGTATTGCCTTTTTTTTGTTCACCTATAATTATGCTTTAGTAATAATAGCCTAGCCACTTGTTACTAAAATGTCAAAACTTTACATATGAGTTACCATACACTTTGAAATTATATGAAATAAAGTGTTGATTCTTCGAAGTGAAGTGTTTAAACTTGGACAAAGTAGTAGAAGTAGAAACTGATGCTGCTGCAGCATTGTTCATCTTCACAGTGGGAATCCAGTCAACATGGGTGTCTTGATAGAGGTCAGCTGGTGAACGAACATACAGTACATAAACAAGTGAAATCACACCTAATGTTAAAATATCACACCTTCAGGACACCTATACCATCAGGGCTCTTGATTGTTTGGTTGTGTTAAATTAATTCAGAAGTTTTAGTGCCATATAAAAATGTAATCTTTTGCTGGGCTGGAACAACCAACAGTCAACACTGCTGGTGTTCTATCCCATTGAGGCTTTTGTCCTATGCTGTAATGTCCATAAATGTTCCCTCCTTTTATGAATAAAGTTCTCAACAAATTATCATTGGGTCAGTGCCCCTGGAGAGTTTTTTTGGACAATAATGTCCTCCACCAAGCTAGATGGAGGTCATATTGTACAATTTGTGTCTCCCCTTTCGTGGACCTAAAGTAGATGGTTGGATTCAAGATGAGGTCGTTTTTATTGAACTGTTTGTCAGTGACAACAGAGTAGGCCTAGGCTACCCTGTGATTTGTTGCATAAAAAAATATTCTGGTATTGTCTCCAGTCATATAAAGTGTAGTAGAATTGCATGACGTGTATATCAAAAGCTACATTTTCTCCCGTGCAAAGGAAAGAGAAGGAACATCTCTGATGTAGCCTATAGGCCTATGCCAGTACACGCTCAGCCACGCACAGTGATTATATTGAGCTATATTAATAGCCTAAATTATGATTATCCAATCTACTCATCACATTAGGTATGGTAAAATTTAAAAGTGCATTTTTATGGTGAAAAAAGAGCTTCCCCAAAACATGAAACTCGTGTGTGCATGTGTGTGTGTGCGTGTGCCTGTTAAACTGTGTTGGCTAATGTTTCTTTGGCCTTTCACACTCATTTTGGAGACACACAGATGGCATTGTTGATGCTGTCATGTTATTACCATGGTTTCAACTTCAACTGCAGTTTTTATGTGGCTACTCTTGCTTGGAATAAGATTAAATCGACTGTGCAAAACATTAGATAACTTGACTGTACAAATGGACGTTATAGTTTATTATTGTATTGTGCATACTTTTCTTTGCAATTCTACGCACCATTTGCTGTCGGGTGTGAAGACCTTTAAAGTGTTTCCCTTCTCGATGTAAAATCACATCTCCTGTGACATCAACACCTAACATTTCTTTCCTTTTCCTGAGTTTGGAAACGTCATAGCTGTCACCATGACGGCAATGATTTATCACCTAGAGTGCATCTATGATGTGAGTGTGTGTGTGTGTGTGCGTGTGTGTGTGTGTGTGAGCGTGTGTGTGTGTGTGTGTGTGTGTGTGTGTGTGTGTGTGTGTGTGTGTGTGTGTGTGTGTGTGTGTGTGTGTGTTTAAGGGTTTCAATTGTGTCGTGGCCTTTTCTCATACTAGTCCATCAAATTGGTTTCCATGATGAACAGTGAACTATGTCACACCTGAATAAACTGCATTCAGACAAGAGCCCTTGCTCCCAACCATGCCTTTCTGTTATGAATCATCCCTATGGTTACCATAATGATTCAGGGAATTGGCAGGGGGTGTGGTTTAAAGGTGAGTGCTTCGTGAAAAGGAAATGGGTCAGAGTCAGTCAGAGACCAATAATGGAAGGCTCTCCTGCATTCCATTCGCAGCCATTAAAGATGTTGGCTATTCAGCCATTAACTCTGGGACACAGCAACAATCCGCCTGGATAGCAGTAATGAGGTCAACAAAGGGTCAAAGGTCAAAAGTAATGTGCTGAAAATATAAGACAATAAGAACAATTGAATGACAACCGGAGGCTACTTGGCCATATAGGCTCTCCATTTGCCTGGAGCAATGGAACAGTGCATTCAATGGGAAACAATAGAGAATAAATCAATATTATAGTGAGATAGGCATTTCATAAAATCATTATGTAAATTTCAGCCGTATTAACAGTACATCGATCAGAAAAGCTATGAAGGGGTATTTCAAACTGGACTCGGTCTTAGTGCTTTGGCTGTTTGAGGTAATCATGCTCTGTTGTAATCTGTCCTCTCTCTCTCCTGAAGAACAGTGTGTGTGACAGGTGAGGAGAAATGACCGCACCTGTCTGTCAATAAGGAGTGTGGTTCAGGAGCGGCGGTGTCCTTTCAAGGTAATACACACATCACACACAGTCCGTTCAGAATACGGATCACTTGGTTGTTGTTTGTCGGACTCCTGCCTCCCCCAAAGCCCATTCGTTTGCTCTGTAGTGACGCGTGTGAAAGGGCAAAAAGGATGGAACTTTGTGAGGTCAATTTCTCACACCCACGGCAGCCATGTTGTTGTTCTGGTAGCTTCTGGTCATTTTCAGCGCAGTTCCCTCTACTTAACACCATCACAAGTGCGAGCAAAGCGCCTATGTCATTATGGCATCCATACAAAACAAAATATAAGACTTGCAGAGACCTTTCTCTAACCATAGACACTCACTGATTCTGAAGACATGTTTTTTATGTATATGGATTCATATGTTTTTTTTCTGACCCTCTTAGTTTGGGGATGTCTACAGCCCATGTTCAGTAGAGGAAAGGGTGGTATTGCGTAAAAGCCACAATATAATCGTGACAGGTTCCAGATAGATCTTGCGTTTCCAGAGTCTTTGACCTCCGTCTGAAGCAGGTTGTGTAACAAGCATCCGTTGGACGGGCTTTAGGAAAAAATAGTTGAACTGGTAGATAGAAAAACATCTGACGTTTTTCACTTTCAGAGATTTGATACACAAATTCATGTAATGCTGTTGTCGTGAAACGTACATATTGTGATTATATACGGTAGATACCGCAATTATCTCTGACAAAAACTGAAACAGAATATATTCAGAGCCATAGATAAAGCCACCTGAATACAACAATAAGAGAAACACCAATAAACTGTCTGTCTCTGCACTCTGTCATAAATGCAGTGTGTTAAAATATGATGTGTGTGTATCTGAGCCTTGGAAAGCCAAAGTTTTCGCCTCAGCGAGGCCAGGTGTCTGTGACCCTGAGAACGTAAAGAAAGCAAGAGGAAGATTGCCATGAAAATACCTATTGTATCTACAGTTCACAGACTATTCACATAAAGGAAACAGACATCATATAATACATTCCTGGCAGTCTGAAGAACTGCTCATCCCAGTAGTTGACCTTTACTATACAGTACCACTATCACCATGGTTACGTACCCTGAGAAAACTATTGCCTACACGAAAGATCGTATGTCAGCAACTGAAATCATATTTTCAGGACAACACCAAAATATGTTGAAACCTTTGTGTAAGGATTGTGTATAAATGAATGTGTTTGGCAATATCCGATAGTATATTTACATTGACAACTAATATTTCTGCACTCATATGTTACAGTAACAATGGTATTATTTAGATATCATTGGCAGCTGGTTAGCCAGGCAGGTTAAATGTGAATTGACCTCAGGCTCTTGGTATAATTTCCGCGTGACACTTCAGTCTAGATCTGTACTACAGTGATCACCCGAGCCTGACCTTTCACACCCCCACAATCCCATTTCGTGTCATAATGGACCTGCCATGACCCCAAGTTAATATGGTCTGAGCTACTCAAATAAATAGCCATGGCTGTGTGGTCAGGGAATCCTCAGGGAATGTGTTTTCCAAATTAATAAACAAGACCACTGATTGTTTGGTTATTAAAGACAAAACCACACAATAATACAGTTTTAAGCAAGGTTAACTTTAGTAGGAATCAGACCTAACTAGCACTTCACCTTGTGCAATGCAAGTCAATCTCTTCCCAATCAGACCTATGGAGGGTGGGTTTCTTTGGAGTCAGACTAGTCTCTCCTCTAATGTTAACCAGTGCTTCAGCAATCAGAACAGAGGTAGTGTCACGACTTCTGCCGAAGTCAATGCCTCTCCTTGTTCGGGCGGTGCTCGGCGGTCGATGTCACCGGTCTTCTAGCCATCATTGATCCATGTTTCATTTTCCATTGGTTTTGTCTTGTCTTTCTACACACCTGGTTCCAATCCCATTGTGTATTTAACCCTCTGTTTCCCCTCATGTCCTTGTCAGAGATTGTTTATTGTTATGCTCGTGTTTTATGAATTGGTGTGCGACGGGTTCTTGTACCCATGTTTATTTTATTATGTACTTTGGTTTTGGAGTTTTGTTTTACGTTATTAAACTACTCCATTATAACAAGTTTGATTTTCCTGCGCCTGACTTCCCTGCCACCTACACACACGTCATGACAGGAAGCTAGACATGAGGTACCTACTGCAGAGCTGAGAGAACAGGCAAAGAGCTGACAGAGTCATGCTGAGCAATGTCAGAGTGCAGTTTTCTCTGGGCTATTCAAATTCAAATCAAATCAAATTGTATTTGTCACTTGCGCCGAATACAACAGTAATATGCTTACTTACAAACCCTTAACCAACAATGCAAAAAAGAGAGAAGAAAATCGAAGAGCATCAATAAAATAACAGTATCAAGCCTATATACAGGGGGGACCGGTACAGAGTAAATGTGCGGGGGCAGAGGTTAGTCAAGGCAATTGAGATAATATGTGAGTAGAGTTAAAGTGACTATGCATAGATAATAAACAGAGAGTAGCAGCAGCGTAGAAATGTGGAGGGGAGAACGACAACAATGCAAATAGTCCGGATAGCCATTTGATTTGCTGTTCAGGAGTCTTTTGGCTTGAGGGTAAAAAATGTTAAGAAGCCTTTTGGACCTAGACTTGGCGCTCCGGTATCGCTTGCAGTAGCAGAGAGAACAGTCTATGATTAGGGTGGCTGGAGTCTTTGGCAATTTGTAGGGCCTTCCTCTAACACCGCCTGGTATAGAAGTCCTGGATGGCAGGAAGCTTGGCCCCAGTGATGTACTGGGCCGTATGCACTACCCTCTGTAGGCTGAGCAGTTGCCATACCAGGCGGGGATGCAACCAGTCAGGATGCTCTCGATGGTGCAGCTGTATAACTTTTTGAGGATCTGAGGACCCATGCCAAATATTTCAGTCTCCTGAGGGGGAATAGGCTTTAGAGTGTGTTGTGTGTGTGTTTGTTTGTGTGTGGATTTGTGTGTGTATGTGCACATGTTTTCCTACATTATCAGGACCCCAATGTCCTAACATTTCCCCTTAATGTCCTGGAAAGGTAAGAAAACAATAACTTACTTGAAAAGTCAGGTCCTGAATTTGTTCAAATGCAACTTTAGGCTTAAAGTTTAGGGTTTTGGGATTAGGGTTAGGTTTAGGTTTAGGGTTATGTTTAGGGTTTTTGGGGTTAGGGATAGGTTAACGGTTAGGGTTAGAGTTGGGGTTAGGTGTAGGGTTAGGGGTTAGGGAATATAGGATTTGTAATGGGAGAAAAAAAATACACTCCAAAAAGTCCTGACATTTCACGAAAACACAGCTGTGTATGTGTGAGAGAGAGAAAGAGAGGGAGAGAGTGAGTGAGAGAGATAAATAGAGTTGAAATGGGATGCTCATCACCAGGTTTTTCTTCAGGTTCGAGATGCTGTTCAAGTCAAGATGTAGTGCACTGAGAAGCTAAACGATCAGAATATTTCAAAGACTCCACCAGGCAGTCCTTCTCACATGAAGCACCAATACATTGACATCTCACTTACTTTTTTCTAAAGAGTGATAATTATCCATGAATATGCATGATAGCATTGACACTCTCCCCAATCATTAGGTGGCAGATTCCCTAGCGTGTGGACTCTCCCATCCCGCTGAATCTAAACTGTCCCTTCATACGTGACATGAGTCTGAATGTCAAGAGATAGGGCTGTTAGACATGACTGTCTCATTGCGAGTGGAGCGGGGAAGGCTATGGTAGTGCTTCGGTTTTACCCTTTATCCTTGCCATAGCTCCTCTTCAAATTGATTTACAGATTACCGGGGAGACAGGAGAGCAGAAATAAATAGTTCATCATATCCATCCATTTAGCTCTGGGGATGTGGCATGTTTCCATCAGAAATCGGCCTTGTCACTCCAGTGGTATTTTGGCTCCTTTTTGGCAATGGTGGTTTTGCAGCACTCTGTACATGTATCGACTCAGTGTAGGCCTAGTGTTTGTCATGACAACCAATTATCCACTGCAAGAGCAGCAAGGCTAAGTAAGGCAATTAAGTGGTGAAACAAAAGTGTATGTGAAAGGAAGGTAGACTAGCAGTTAAGAGCATTGTGTCAGTAACCAAAAGGTCGCTGGTTCAAAACCCTGAGCTGACTAGGTGAAAGATCTGTTGATATGCCCTTGAGCAAGGCACTTAACCCTAATTGCTCCTGCAAGTCGCTCTGGATAAAACATAAATATATAGTGGGTGTGTAGCTGTGACTGATATTTAATTTACCAGCCTACTTGTAGAGGCAGTGATACAGAGTGAATGATCCAGTGGAACGGTTGAGAGAGCCAAGCCAGTGTACTGTAACCCCTACTGGGAGACAGAACCGGGTGTCAGTGTATCATAATGTAGCCTGCATGGTCAGTATTGTGCACCCTAATTTACCTGCATATTACATAATGCACTTTATCGTTCATTACCACTGTTGTGCTTTTTTGCAATGGATAGTTCAATTGTAAAAATGTACATGTATATGGAAAAAGTCAGAACGGACTTCATTGTCATTTAAACATTGTTGCATCCTTCATGTTTTTCTCTATACAATCCATAATTAGATTAGCTGGGACATAATTCCTACTCCTCTGAATCATGGAAATTGATGTATAGGCGTTCAAAAACTATTAAGATATCTTTACAGAGGCCAGAATTGTTCAATTTAAGTCAAAACCATTAATAAGTTCCCTTAGCTCCATATCCTTGTCCAGCAGTGAGATTGTTGCCAGGCTCCCACTCAGAGGTGTCATGCACCAATTATTTAACAGGAGGCACAAAGTATGTGAGGATGGAGGTGGGGTGGTGGGGAATATAGTATTTTTCAAACCCCTGAAACATATTTTGCCTGCAGTCTACAGCCATGATCATTATGCCCAATTCTATGTAAAAAATCACACATCTCAATTTACTGCACTAACATGCCAAGGATATTACATCTACATTACAACACAGTACATGGGATCATACCACACGTTATCAACACAGGCACATATCATGGCATCATAATTAACCCATTACAGTCACCAGCAAAGCACTCCCACACTATCACACCTCCTCCTCCATGCTTCACGGTGGGAACCACACATGGGGAGATCATCCGTTCACCTACTCTGTGTTTCACAAAAACACAGCGATTGGAACCAAACATCTCAAATTTGGACTCATCAGACCAAAGGATCGATTTCCACCGGTGTAATGTCCATTGCTTGTGTTTCTTGGCCGAAGTCTCTTCTTATTATTGGTGTCCTTTAGTAGAGGTTTCTTTGCAGCAATTCAACCATGAAGGCCTGATTCACACAGTCTCCTCTGAACAGTTGATGTTGAGATGTGTCTGTTACTTGAACTCAGTGAAGAATTTATTTTGGCTGCAATTTCTGAGGCTGGTAACTCTAATGAACTTATCCTCTGCAGCAGAGGTAACTCTGGGTCTTCCTTTCCTGTGGCCGTCCTCATGAGAGCCAGTTTCATCATAGCACTTGATGTTTTTTTTTGCGACTTGAAGAAACTTTCAAAGTTCTTGAAATGTTCTCTATTGACTGCCAATGTCTTAAAGTAATGATGGACTGTCGTTTCCCTTTGCTTATGTAACAATTGCTTAACACTATGGGCTACTGTATGTTTAAGTTTAAACTCTATTGAACCAGTTAGGTTCGCTACTGGAGCAATAGGGAGAAATGAAAACCACACAACTGAATAATTTAGGAAAAGAACGCCGGCTTGTATTTTGTAAATACAAAAACGTACAAAAAATGTATCACCTTGAGTAAATATTGACATGTGAAATTTGTACAATGAGCTCAATATGAATGAAATACATCAATAGTACAATATACTTAGATATCGGCCATATATCCTGCCTATAGTTTACTAGGGTGCACCCAACTTTATCTTAATCTGAGGGTCTCTCAGATTTCAATGTTCAAAGTTCAATAGCAATACAAAACATGAATCCAAGGGTTAAAATAGAAGTCATTCCTATTTCTGGCGCAGATCGCGCTGCAAGTCCTGCCTCTCCCATCTCCCCATTTTATAGAAGTAGCTTTAGTGAAGCAGGTACCCACGTGCCATCTCCTCATTGGTTACACCCACGTGGGTGATTGAAAGATTAAATGTTTTGCTGGTTGTCGTGGTAATACTATGAAAGTGTAGATGCCAATCAACATATACGTTCAAAGATGAAAAAGCCTGGAAGGAGGAGAGATTACTAGAAACGATTCGGTTGGCCGTTTTATGTGTGGATTAATTATCGGAGTAGAGGACCTTGTGCATTTCAGGTAAAATAACAACTCAATGTTTATATCCCAGGACAAATTAGCTAGCAACAGCAAGCTAGCTAAGTGGGACAAATTAGCTAGCAAGTGCAAGCTAACTAGCTAAATTGCCGTACATGTTTAATGCTTTTCGACCTGTCCCCAAATTAATGTAATTGGTTCAGAGTATGTTTTGATATTTTAACCTGCGTGTCGTGATTGCGTTTGATGTAGGGGAACAAAATACATTTGTCCCAAACGGGGATAGGGACAAAAAATTGTCCCTATCATCATTGCCCCCTAGCAACAGATGTGGGATGGACACACACACACACACACACACACACACACACACACACACACACACACACACACACACACACACACACACACACACACACACACACACACACACACACACACACACACACACAACCCCTTTGCCCCACAAACAACCATAAGCTCAGATGCTCAACAGTTGTTTTGTCCCTGAGGCCAACTCAAGAAAGGACTTGATTTACGAACGCATATACTGTACAGTTGCAGCTGTTTGAGAAGGCATGCAAAAGAGATCAGATACACCCATATCCCCTGAAACACACACACGCTGGTCCCACCTTGTGACCATTTCCCAAAGCATCTGTGTGCAGTCAGACCTTTGATTATTTTGTGAAACCAGGGCCACAATAATATGCTCCCTCTCTGATTGTCCAAATGTGACCCCCTCCCCATGGGTTACTGCAGCTAGTGTTGCCAGCACTGTCACTACCTGGTGGGGTCACCCCACCAGAATCCCCACCTGCTAGGTAGGCCTATCAATGCTAATGCTATGTTTAAAAAATCTTCATATTGAAGCCATGCAATTAGCTTACTTAGAACAATGTGGACTGCAAACACGTTTAACATATTTAGAAAATATGGGATAGGCCTACATTTTGTAATTTTGTTTCGTTTGGCTATTTGTAACAGAATACCATTTGAATTGGTAATGATATATATATATATAAAAAAAACAGAAATACACAACTTGAACAACCACATATTTAGCCATGGAGCATGTTCTGAATGGCCACTGAAGTGCCAAGCCTTAGAAAACTAATTTATCAAAACGCAGCCCTTTCACGCCACCGCCAGCTATTGCCATTGCCTCCATGTGAAAATCACAAAAATATTTCTGACACACCTCTGAGCGTATAGCGCTACCGCCAGCGCTAATATTCACCATTGCTTTAGGTTTTGTTAGAATAGAAACCCAAATATCGAAGTGCCCTATAGAATACTATATATCACAATACCATCACCAAACCCCTCATGTTCCAACTGTATGAGTAACCCAGGATCCTATCTGTGTGTCCCTGGGTATTCTGTTGCTCATTTACAGTCTTCTGCATGGCAGTTTATGGATGAGCTGGGTTTAAGCCTAATGGTCCTTGTATTGATTGGTTTGTGTATCCTTCCCCATCGCAGCCAGGGATTGAGCAATGGGATTCTTATTCAACATATCCAGACACAATCCAGACTCTAGTTTTATTGGCCTCCTCGTAATGGATAATGTAGGGTTTGTTTGGAGTGCCATTATATCCGTCTGTGTTTGTGTGTCCGTTTAAAAAGGGGCCGCTGAATCTTAAATGGTCTATTGGATAGATTATCTCCATGCTCTAACAAATATTAGACAGAGTATACCAAATAGAATTTTCCAAATAGAGTTCATTGTTGGTTTATTTTCTCTGAACATTGCAGGGTCTATTATATTAAATCAAGGCAACATTACAAAAGGCTTATAAATTGCAGCCTGGGAGATTGGTATTACATTCTCCACACAGAAATGTAAGACTATAAGTCACTTGAAAACCATGGCCAAAATACCTATAGTCGATAGGTAAAACTTTTACAGTGGTATCAGTTCAATAGCACTAAATAAAGTGCATTCGGAAGTATTCAGACCCATTTCTCCTCATCAATCTACACACAATACTAATGTTGCTAATTTATATATGTTTTTAATATCACATTTACATTCAGACCCTTTACTCAGCACTTTGTTAATGCACATTTGGCAGCAAGCACAGCCTCGAGTATTGGGTATGACGCTACAAGCTTGGCACACCTGTAATTAGGGAGTTTCTCCCATTGTTCTCTGCAGATCCTCTCAAGCTCTGTCAGGTTAGATGGGAGCGTCGCTGCACAGCTATTTTCAGGTCTCTCCAGAGGTGTTCGATCGGGTTCAAGTCCAGATTATGTCTGGGCCACTCAAGGACATTCAGAGACTTGTCCCAAAGCCACTCCTGCATTGCTCTTGGCTGTGTGCTTAGGGTCGTTGTCCGGTTGGAAAGTGAACCTTCGCCCTAGTCTGAGGTCCTGAGCGCTCTGGAGCACGTTTTCATCAAGGATCTCTCTGTACTTTGCTCCGTTCATCTTGCCCTCGATCCTGACTAGTCTCCCAGTCCCTGCCACTGAAAAACATCCCCACAACATGATGCTGCCACCACCATGCTTCACCGTAGGGATGGTGCCAGGCTTCTTCCAGATGTGACGCTTGGCATTCAGGCCAAGAAGTTCAATTTAGCAGACCAGAAAATCTTGTTTCTAATGGTTTGAAAGTCCTTTAGGTGCCTTTTTCTTTTACTGAGGAGTGGCTTCTGTCTGACCTCTCTACCATAAAGGCCTGATTGGTGGAATGGTGCAGAGATGGTTGTCCTTCTGGAAGGTTTTACCATCTCCACAGAGGAACTCTGGAGCGCTGTCAGTAACCATCGGGTTTTTGGTCACCTCCCTGACCAATGCCCTTCTCCCCAAATTGCTCAGTTTGGCCAGGTGGCCAGCTCTATGAAGAGTCTTGGTGGCTCCAAACTTCTTCCATTTAACAAATATGGAAGAAGCGACCTTCAATGCTGCAGAAATGTTTAGGTACCCTTCCCCAGATCTGTGCCTGGGCACAATCCTGTCTCGGAGCTCCATGGACAATTCCTTCGACCTCATGGCTTGGTTTTTGCTCTGACATGTGCTGTCATATGTGGGACCTTATATAGACAGGTGTGTGCCTTTCCAAATCATGTCCAATCAATTTAATTTACCACAGATGGACTCCAATCAAGTTGTAGAAACATCTCAAGGATGATCAATTGAAAGAGGATGCAACTGAGCTCAATTTCGAATCTCATAGAAAAGGGTGTGAATACTTATGTAAATAAGTTATTTCTGTTTATTTTCAAAAAATGTTTTGTCATTATAGGTTATTGTGTGTAGATTGATGAGGGAAAAAATGGAATGTAATTATTTTTAGAATAAGACTAATGTAAACAAATATGGAAAAAGTGAATGTGTCTGAATACTTCCCGAAGGCACTGTATATGACTGAAAGGAAGAGAAAAGGTCATATATAAAGCCACTATATACGATGGAGAGCTTCTTGTGTTTTCCACCATCCAGTGCAGGCAGGCCCTGAGTCACAGAGAGACAGTGACCAGCAGTAATCCAGAGGGGATCAGTGTGTATGTTCTCACCTCTCTGCTAAGAGCCTCTCCTGTTAGTGCACCTTCTGTCTCTCGTTTCCATCAGACCCATGGACAGATGGACAGAGGGTGGTGACTGGAGGCTAAACCCACAATGGGACCATGAGGAATCAGAGAAAGCCAGGGGACACCATGCCATGGAAAAACACACAGTTGCACACACACACTTACACACACAAACACACACACTCACACACCTACAGCAACGCAAGATCTTTCAAGGCGTGTATAAAATCAAACTGGTGACAGCTCCTCAGATGTCGCTACATGAGGCACAATGTTTGACTGGTGGCACATACATTATCACATTGTATTATAATTTTTCTCACAGCTGAAATGCAAACCGGATGTTATTTACCTTGCTCACATCTTTCTTGCCTTTGTCCTCTGTCCACTTTCTAACTTTCCATTTCACCTTTCTATTCCTTCCATCCACATGTTTATCAGTGGAGTTAAAAGCCTGTCTTATCATCATACTTACAGCACCATCACAGACTGTATCCCAGGAGTCTGGTTTAGCCATGTTGACCCTCGATTCTTACCTATGAAAAATACCTGCTGTTTACTTTCCTAATGGACTGTGCTCTGTGGCTGCCTGGCTACAATTTATGTGGCGGTACTGGAGAGAAGATGGAAAGCTTGGAGATACCATTACCATCAGGTCTAATGTCTTTTTAAAAGGGAAAGACCATCAGGGCCCACACACACATGCTGCTCTGCGTGCTGCTTTGTGGCGATTGCGTGATGCGGTACTATCGTCATCTCCTTTTGTACAAGGTCAGCGGTCCTCTCGGTTCCTACCTTCGTCAGAGCTCTCTCACATGAGCAATTAGCCACTTGGTAGAATGTACATTGTGCACTGTATATAAGCTTATGATGAGGCGTTGGGTAATGTAAATAGAACATTCCAGACCAAGTGTTTATTTGCCCTTGTTTAGCTGTGTAATCATTCTATTAGCCCACTGAATAATATGTCTTTGTGGACTAAGTAAAAGCAGGTGTCGCTTGCTTTGTGGCTTAGGCTGAAAAGCATACATACGCACACACACACACACACATACATATATATATATATATATATATATATATATATATATATATATGCACACAAACACCTACCTAACCGTCAGGTCTTGACAGGCGGTCTTCAGCTGGTCTTGTGGCATGAGTGGAAAAGCTCACCCCCATCTAGATGAGACAGACAGATGTAGCAGTAGACTCCCCAATCTGCCATTGAAATACAGATATAGTGGGTATCATAAGTATTCACCACCTTGGATTTTTTGAAATTCTGTTGAAATAGATTCAATTGTGATTTTTTTGTTGTTGTTGTCATTGTCCTACACGAAATACGAATAAAATTGAGTAACTAAAATACAGTTCTTGCATAAAATATTCAATCACCCCCTATGTAGTGACCTAAAACTATACAAAACAAAAATATAGTGCCAACAAGGCACTAAAGTAATACTGGGGGAAAAAACACAGCAAAGGAATACACTTTTTTGGCCTAAATGCAAAATGTTATGTTGGCACCAATCTCTGCCTCCTTATTGTCAAGGATGGTGGTGGCTTCATCATGACATCGGCAAAAACTGGGGAGTTTTTATAAGGATAAAAGGAAATGGGATGGGAAATTCCTAGAGGAAACCTGTTTCAGTCTATTTTACACCAGACACTGGGAGAGGAATTCACCTTTCAGTAGAACAATAACAAACAACACAAGGCCAAATCTACACTGGAGTTACTTACCAAGAAGCCAGTGGATGTTCCTGAGAGGCCAAGTTCATCCCCAACACTTTGAGAGCTTGAAGAATTTTAAAAAGAATAACGGACAAATATTACACAATCCAGGTTTGCAAAGCCCTTACAGTAAGCCTTGTTCACATTGACAGTTTGAAGTGACTCAAATCCTATTTGTTTGCATATCTGATTCAAATTGTTTTCCTGCATTCTGAACAGCCAATAAGCACATATAATCAGATACTTCAAGCCTCATTTCATACAAATCTGATTCCTGGCCATGCGACTTGTGTCGAAACAGTCAAATCTGATTTATTTGTCCTTAAGGGGTTTTTAGATTGTTATTAAGCATATCTTGTTGCTTCCAATCTGCTGTGTTGACAGTTTGACATTAACACGTGGTAGCTAACTATTTTGATAAATGTTTACAAACAAATTCATGAATGTGCTAGAAAGCTAACAGCTAGCTAGTTGACTGCTGTGGCTAGCCATTAAGGTCTCGTTTTGAAAGTTGGGTCATCTTACCCTTTGAGGCTTTAAATGTGTTCTTACACTATGATTTTTAATATTCAAACAACTAGGAAACATTCATAGCAGGCATTGTTGTCCCTTTAGCTTGCTACTTAACTTCTGAGTGCTAGGAAGCACGATCACCACCACCAATCAGCCTACACCACTGCGCACGCACCCGACATTACTACGACAACTAGCATAGCCATGTCAGAAAATGACTGCTGTCTGAACACACACATTTGGTTTGGTCACATTTTATTTGCTGTTTTGACAGTCAGTATTCCAAAACGGATTTAAAGCAACAAAACAGATCTGAGCATTACGGCCTGCAGTGTGAACAAGGCTTTAGACCACTTACGCAAGCAAACTCACAGCTGTAATCGCTGTCAAAGGTGTTTCTAACACATATTGACTCAGGGGGGTGAGTAGATTTATCTAATCAAGGTATAGTAGTGTTTTATTTTCATTAATCTTTTGACATTTATAATTGTTCTTTGACTTTGACATTACAGACTATTCACTGTAGATCGATGGCAAAAAAAATGACAAATAAATCAATTTTAATCGCACTTTGTAACAATAAAATGTGAAGGTATCCAAGCGGGGTGAATACTTATGATAGGCACTGTCGAAGAAAATGAAACATACCTCTCTAACTGACAGTAAATGCTGATTTTAAACAAATATATATATTTTATATATGTATAAATATTTTTTTATATTTTGATGGGTAAATGAAAGTAATATCTACATTTACTGTCATAATCATGATTCTACATTTTGTGCATGTCAAGCAAGTCAGTGGGGAAAGCCAGAGCAAGGCTCACACCAGAGACCCTACAGTCATAGGTCAAGTGCACTCTTTCCTGTGCCTGTCAAGACATCCCTCACGTGCCATTAAAGCCACATACATACAGGAAGGCTACACATTATGACACCTTTCAGCTCGTCTGGTAATTGGCCAGAAGGGCTAGGATAGGTATGGTTGACCTATGCGTTAACTAGGCAGGTGCTGGAATGGGTGTGTTGGCATGAGAGTGCCTATTTCAGTATCAGAGGACCTCATCCAGCTCATAGAGTAAATCAGAAAAATATTTGCCTAATTAGAGCTGGGCCTGGTTCTCAGACTCTGAGGAGCTTGGCAAGCAGGGGCACTTGGTATTCTCCACCGGTAATGGCAATTAAAACAGACCACTAATAACCCAGACGAACTCCCTGTCTGATGACAATGGGTAGCAACACCTTCCACGGTCATTTTACAATGCTTAAATAGTGATTGAATAATATGATAGACATTGATTATACATGAATGCCAAGGATATAGAGAATTACTGCCCAAACAAGGTTGGTGACAAGGGATCCCCTGTCAAACATTGTAGGCTATATGGATGCCTCTCCACACAGGTTCAATACATCATCTGTCTGGCTAGATGAGGTTACATGAGGCTTCCTCTTGAAGGTACACTCAAGTCACAGTGAATCAGCCAAAGTTAATCAAATCTGACGGTGAACTGTCTTTAATTGTGAAGCTATAGTAATTTTATTTTATCTTTACTGTCATTCTTCCCATTTCTCTCTCTTCTTTATCGCTGCCTTCTCTGCCTCTCTGTTTCTCTTCTTTATCTCTGCCTACTGTCTTTCTCCCACGGTCTCTTCTTTATCGCTCTGTGTCTAATCTCTCTCTCTCTCCAGATCCCACTGGGCACAGACAGTCAATTCAATGTCTATTCCACGTCATTTCACTGACGTGGAAACAACTTTGATTCAACCAGTGTGTGTGTGCCCAGTGGGATGACTGATTCATTCCCTCTCTTGATTTGTATGTCAAGGTTTTTTCAGAGGAAGTTAATTCATTAAGGGACACAACGTATTCACCTCTCCCGCTTGTTTCTCCCTTTCCAATTATCCTACATTCGCACTGAGAATGTGTGTGGAATAACAATGGCAGGATTATATCTCTGTCTCTGTCTTTTTTTGCCACCACCTGTCTTCTTCCTAACTTCCTCTATTTATCTTTTCTCTCCCTCCTCCACACTCTCTCCTGTGTCTCTCCTGTCTTCCTCCTAGCTCCATCTTTCTCGCTATATCTCCTTTCTTCCTACTCAAACCTCTCCATTTCACCCTCTCCTTCTCTCTCACTTGTATTTCGTTGTCTGCCTCTCTATATCTCTTCCTCTCTCTCTCTCTCTCTCTCGCTCTCTCTCTCTCTCTGTCTCTCTCTCTCTCTTTGCCTCTATCTCTCTGGAACTCTCTCAGTCTTTGTCTCCCCCCGACAGAGATAGAGGTTAGGTGAGAACAGCACTGCTGCTGGGATGCGTTGGCGGTTGTTTGCTGGAGATCATTAATAATGGAAATTGTTTGTGAGACGGAGGTTTTCGTTCCAGACGCAGGGCTATATTGATGCTAAGGCTTGGCATGGCAAGAGCCAGTTAACGTTTCATTTACACTGACTCTTAGGAAGGCAGGATAGAATGAAGAAACCAATGCGGTGGAGTTTTTTCACTCCCAGAAAGGAAAACAGAAGTCATAGAGTTGACCTTGCTACCCGTTGGGGAAAATAAGGCAACAGTTACAGGCATGTCAGGTGCTTCATATACACTGAGTTTCCAAAACATTAGGAACACCTCCCAAATATTGAGTTCTACCCCCTCGTTTTCCCTTAAAATAGTCTCAATTTGTCAGGGCATGGACTCTACAAGGTGTCAAAAGCATTCCACAGGGATACTTGCCCATGTTGACTCCATTGCTTCCCACAGTTGTGTAAAATGGATGGATGTCCTATGGGTGGTGGACCATTCTTGATACACACGGGAAAATGTTCAGCATGAAAATTCCAGTAGCGTTGCAGTTCTTTACACACTCAAACCATTGCGCTTTGCACCTTCCACCATACCCCATTCAGAGGCACTTAAACATTTTGTTTCACACAAACACAATCCATGTCTCAATTGTCTCAAAAATCCTTATTTAACCTGTCTCCTCCCCTTAATATACACTGTTTGAAGTGGATTTAACAGGTGACATCAATAAGGGATCATAGCTTTCACTTGGATTCACCTGGTCAGTCAATTTCATGGAAAGAGCAATTATTCTTAATGTTTTGTACACTCAGTGTATATAAAGCCCATTTACACAGTATTGTACTCCTTTGGTATCACAATTACATTCAACACCCATTATTAATATAACTGTAAAAACAGCAACATATTAGTATTTTTGTTGCAAAAATATACTTGTTTTGAAGTTTATGGGAAATAGTACATGATATATTGAACAAATAATTCACAAACAGATTTGGTGACAAAGGGTTTTAGACCGACATGGACTAGATTGCTGCTTTATGGTAAAAGTCATCGGTCTTCAGCAGAATGATCTTCATTGTGAATACAGTAACAAGACATGTCTGTTCACACGAAGGCAATGAAAACATCACAGCAGAGGTGAACATCACAAATTAAGTCCCAGCGGGCTATGACAACAAACCAGCGAATCACCCGCTGGACAAAGGAATCTCCCGGCCCTCAGTCTGTCTCTGACCTGCAGTGAGGAATATGAATAGCACTTACATGATAGCACAACAATTACGTTTTCGAAAAAGGGAGAGAGAGAGGTGGAAAGAGAGAATAAGAAGAATTAAGATGAAAAGAGAGAGTGAGAAAAAGAAGGGGGAAGAACAAAGAGAGAAACAGTCAAAGAGAGAGTGAGTGATGGGTTCAACGTATTCTTGTTCAGTGCCTAACTGGGTTCCATTTTAAAGCACAGCAAAGTTAAAATGGTAGTACAATGTCATATATTGTTTTTATTTATAAAACAGTCTAATGTGTTTTCAATGCACTTCATATAATAGCAGAGACAAACGACCTGGATTGCAGTTAAGATTACAAAATCACACTGAACAAAAACATAAACGCAACATGTAAAATGTTTCATGGGCTGAAATAAATAATCCCGACATTTTCCTTAAGCACAAAAAGCGTACGTCCCTGTTAGTGAGCATTTCTCTTTGACCAGAAAATCCATCCACCTGTCAGGTGTGGCATATTAAGAAGGTGATTACACAGCATGATCATTACATAGGTGTATTGTGCTGGGGACAATAAAAGGCCACTCTAAAATGTGCAGTTTTGTCACATAACACACATCCGCAGATGTGTCAAGTTTTGAGGGCACATGCAATTGGCATGCTGACTGCAGGAATGTCCACCAGAGCTTTTGCCAGAGAACTGAATGTTATTTTCTCTACCTTAAGCAACCTCCAACATTGTTTTTTGATCATTTGGCAGTACGTCCAACCGGCTTCCGCAGACCTTGTGTAACTATGCCAGCCCACGTCCTCCACATCCAGCTTCTTCATCTCTTGGATGTTCTGAGTGGTGCTGAGGAGTATTTATGTCTGTAGTAAAGCCCTTTTGTGGAGAAAGACTAATTCTGATTGGTCGGGACTTGCTTCCAAGTGGGTGGGCCTAGTCATGGCTGCACACCTGCCCAGTCATGTGAAATCCATAGATTAGGAGCTAATTAAGTTATTTTAATTGACTGATTTCCTAATATGAACTGTAACTCTGTAAAATATTTGAAATTGTTGCATGTTGCGTTTCAATTTTCTGTTCAGTATACTGTACATGGTCTAATTGATCAATGCTGTTCGAGATTCTGCACAGATTATTACAACAGTTGTGACTTGTGATGACCTATGCATGCTATCTTGAACATGCATGCTATATATGAGTACATAATAACAGATGTATAGTTACAGTAACTTAAAAATATGGCCATGGATGTGTTGATCATTGTAGGGTGGGGTTATATCCTTCCTGTTTGGCCCTGTCCGGGGGTGTCCTCGGATGGGGCCACAGTGTCTCCTGACCCCTCCTGTCTCAGCCTCCAGTATTTATGCTGCAGTAGTTTATGTGTCGGGGGGCTAGGGTCAGTTTGTTATATCTGGAGTACTTCTCCTGTCCTATCCGGTGTCCTGTGTGAATTTAAGTGTGCTCTCTCTAATTCTCTATTTCTCTCTTTCTTTCTCTCTCTCGGAGGACCTGAGCCCTAGGACCATGCCTCAGGACTACCTGACATGATGACTCCTTGCTGTCCCCAGTCCACCTGGCCGTGCTGCTGCTCCAGTTTCAACTGTTCTGCCTTATTATTATTTGACCATGCTGGTCATTTATGAACATTTGAACATCTTGGCCATGTTCTGTTATAGTCTCCACCCGGCACAGCCAGAAGAGGACTGGCCACCCCACATAGCCTGGTTCCTCTCTAGGTTTCTTCCTAGGTTTTGGCCTTTCTAGGGAGTTTTTCCTAGCCACCGTGCTTCTACACCTGCATTGCTTGCTGTTCGGGGTTTTAGGCTGGGTTTCTGTACAGCATTTTGAGATATCAGCTGATGTACGAAGGGCTATATAAATACATTTGATTTGGTTTGATTTGATTTGATTTAGGGTTGAACATTAGTTTGTAAAATAGGCTTAACTTCAGGTTATTTACTGTATTAAAAAAGTAATATTGAATTGTGTTTGGTTGACAACACAGCCACATATCAACATTTTAAAGGATAGGTTGCAACAAAGCATCCTTCACTCATGCTGCCAAACATACCCTCGTAAAACTGACCATCCTACCGATCCTCGACTTTGGCGATGTCATTCACAAAATAGCCTTCTACTCAACAAATTGGATGCAGTCTATCACAGTGCCATCCGTTTTGTCACCAAAGCCCCATATAGTACCCACCACTGCGACCTGTACACTCTCGTTGGTTGGCCCTCGCTTCATACTCGTCGCCAAACCCACTGGCTCCAGGTCATCTACAAGTCTCTGCTAGGTAAAGCCCCGCCTTATCTCAGCTCACTGGTCACCATAGAAGTACCCACCCGTAGCACGCGCTTCAACAGGTATATCTCACTGGTCAACCCCAAAGCCAATTCTTCCTTTGGCCGCCTGTCCTTCCAGTTCTCTGCTGGCAATAACTGGAACAAACTGCAAAAATCACTGAATCTGGAGACTCATATCTCCTTCACCAGCTGTCAGAGCAGCTCACAGATCACTGAACCTGTACATAGCCCATCTGTAAATAGCTCATCCAACTACCTCATCCCCATACTGTATTTATTTATTTATCTTGCTCCTTCGTACCCCAGTATCTCTACTTGTACATTCATCTTCTGCACATCTACCATTCCAGTGTCACATTGCTATATTGTAATTACTTCGCCACCATGGCCTATTTATTGCCTTACCTCCCTTATCCTACCTCATTTGCACACACTGTATACAGACTTCTTCTACTGTATTATTGACTGTATGTTTGTTTACTCCATGTGTAACTCTGTGTTGTTGTGTGTGTCAAACTGCTTTGCTTTTTCTTGGCCAGGTCACAGTTGTAAATGAGAACTTGTTCTCAACTAGCCTACCTGGTTAAATAAAGGTGAAATACATATACAGTATACACTTCAACTATATATATATATATATATATATATATATATATATATATATATATATATATATATATATGTATAAATGGTATCTACTGCTTAGATAGTTCTGTCTGAGCCAATGTCTTTATTCCATTATTTAACTTTTATTTTTGATTGAGTTGGAGACGTGAATCCAACATATCATTTGGTAAATTTTTGACAAGTTAATATGCTATGTATTGTATTTCAACAGTGATATTGAATTGTGTTTGGTTTTCAATATCAATCAACAATAACAATCCAAGCAGAAGATACTCCTTCAAATGTTGATATTTACATTTAAATCAACCAGAGCTTGAAACACTAGGCCTATTTTTTGCCTATTTTTAGTTGAATTCAGGGTTGAAGTGAAACAATAGCTGTTGATGACTTTGCAAATGCTATGTAGGCCTAAATAACCATCATTGATTATATATGAGTGACAAAGTATGGTCACATTTCTTTATTTTTGATAAGATTATTATTATTTGTTTTTTTTACAACACATAACATACAAACGACAACATCACACAAACAGTAACATCACACCTGCCCAGACCCACATGCTCACATCTCTAGTTCCCGCATTACTCTCTGCCATATGGCCTCCATTGTGTTAACGACAGATGATTGGTTGATTTCCAGTTTTTAAGTATACCTTTTTTCAAGATGGTTGACGAGAAGAGCATCGTCCAACCCATCAGATATCTCACTTCACCCTTATATGCCATGTCTTGAAATATACAGACAGATGGGATTAAAATAAAATGTACATTGTAATACTTTCTAACTCCGCCCATAACTTTTGGAACTTTATATAATTCCCAGAAGGCATGGATCATTGAGTCATTGTTCGTTTTACACTTAAGACATGACTCTGGCGTTGTGCTGTAGAATTTGAGAATTTTGTCTCTTGTATTATACATTCTATACGTTATTTTATACTGGATTAAGCATACATTTTAGTTAATTGTAATTGTATTATTTATGTTCCAACATTCCCTCCATCTTGTGCCAAAATCAGTTATTTTAAATTCTTGGTTCCAAAAGTTTGTATTTGTTTCTAAGAGATAGTCAGTTGGATAGGCTCTCTGCAAGATTTTGTATAGCTTACCTATCATATTAATATCATTTTCTGACTCAAATAGGATTCCTTGAAGATTGCTCTGATGTCCGAAAGATTTCAAATCGACATTATATCGACATCGATATAACATTTTTAAGTAGCTTTTTCCTGTTTCTCCAAGTTGCATGTATTTTGAAAACATCTACATTGTTCAATCCAAAATGGCTTATTAATGCTCTCATGGAAATAAATTAATTTCCTATCACCAAAATTATGGGTGAATTCAGAAAAGCTATCCAAGGATTGTTCCATAGGGTTATGTTTAGGGAGTGATATTGGTACTTGTACAATATGTTGGATTTTCTTCCATGTTGTAATAGTGTTCTCAACTATGAAGTTATTCATGTTCTTATCTTTATCCTTTGAAAATAGATGCATGAAAACATTCTGGGGATGATCATGCGCATCTTCATTAAATACCCATTGATCCTCTTCAGTGTATTTATCTATATGTCACAAGTAAAAGCCTTGGGCGGCGAGTTGATACAATTCCAAGACTGGAAGGTCACATTTCATTTGCTCTGTTACCTACCCTTTGGAATTATTTTGATAGCAACAGTGAGCAAATCTATTTACTTTTAAAGCGGCGATCTCTCAACAATAATTCTCACGCTAGCACATTGGTAATAGTCAGTGACAACCGACTGGGCACACACTGGTTGAAACGACATGGTTCAAAAATAAACATATCCAGGTGTTAGAATGGCCAAGTCAAAGTCCAGACCTGAATCCAATCGAGAATCTGTGGAAAGAACTGAAAACTGCTGTTCACAAATGCTCTCCATCCAACCTCACTGAGCTCGAGCTGTTTTGCAAGGAGGAATGGGAAAAAATGTCAGTCTCTCGACTGATAGACTGATAGAGACATACCCCAAGTGACTTACAGCTGTAATCGCAGCAAAAGGTGGCGCTACAAAGTATTAACTTAAGGGGGCTGAATAATTTTGCACGCCCAATTTTTCAGTTTTTGATTTGTTAAAAAAAGTTTGAAATATCCAATAAATGTCGTTCCACTTCCTGATTGTGTCCCACTTGTTGTTGATTCTTCACAAACAGTAAATACAGTTTTATATCTTTATGTTTGAAGCCTGAAATGTGGCAAAAGGTCGCAAAGTTCAAGGGGGCCGAATGCTTTCGCAAGGCACTGTATATGTACTATCGGGGATACAACCATCCCAGCTCTGCAGATTTTGCTGCGAAGAGACAGAATCATTAGACCACTTGTTTTGGTACTGCCCATATGTAGCTTGTTTTTGGTCGCAGGTTCAGAAATGGCTATTAAAATGCAACATTTACTTGGAGCCAACTCTGCAATAGCACTGCTGGGTGATTTGATTAGTCACTGTCAATCGATCAATATTATAATAATACTCTTAGCAAAGGTTTTTTATCTTTAATTTACAATCTGTAGAAACTATGAGAATAGAAAGGTTCTGAACTTTTGTGAAACATCACAGCACAGAGGAACAATATATGACAGCTAGAAATCAAAACTGTATGGTCTTCAGAGATAGATGGGAGGGGTTGAGGGTAGCTGAAGGCTGGGACTAAAAACAAACAAAAGGCAACTAACATAAAATACACTGTCAGTGTGTGTATAAGCTGGAAGTCTAAACCTAAGGAATCGATGTCCGTTTGTTTATTCCAATTAAGGGAGGGGTAGTAGGGTTAGGAGAAAATAATAAAGAAGGAAAATATATAACAAAAATATATGTTAAATAATATATTGACAAAAAAATATATACAGGGGACTGAAAATTATGCAGACGATTACATCGACAGAAGCCACAATCTATCTAAAATATTAAAGCTGATCCACCCATAGAAAATAAATAAACAAAATAATAAAGAACAGTCTTGGAGAGCTGCAGGCTAGGCAATCAGTTAATCGAGGTCTTTTTGATTTAGTTGAATGAGTTGACCACTGATCTAAAGGCTCCTGTTCTGTTGTTGCTCCTGGACACTGTAGTAGTTAATGACTATGTCATTGTCAGATGCAATCTTAGCCACTAGTAGCAACTGAACTCCCATCGTTTTTTGTTCATCTTTGCTTATGCCTCCTTTCTAGCTGACAGTCATAATGCACTTTCATCTGGGTACTTTTATTTTTGGAGGGTTATTCATGGTTTCTCAGGCAACAGAAATGAAACAGTTTGATTATTTTGACTTCTCTTTGGTGTGTTAGGTTCTTTTCACTATGAGTTCAAACAGCAGTCAGTCATGTCTGTATGAAAAGCAGAGAGGCAGAAAACTCATAATATGGGGTGTAGAAGCTATTGGTAAACTTCCATTTAAAATATATATCCTTTGGTGAAGACTTAGCGACACCTTGTAGATAGACAGGTAACATTTGAGAGTTATTTGTGATATTGAAATAATATTTTAAGTGTTTGATGGAGTAATGTCTGCTTTTTAAATCACCCATTCAAACGTAATTCTCGATAATCGAGAATTTCAATAAGCATTTCTCTACGGCTGGCCATGCTTTCCACCTGGCTACCCCAACCCCGGCCAACAGCTCTGCACCCCCCGCAGCAACTGGCCCAAGCACCCCCCGCTTCTCCTTCACCCAAATCCAGACAGCTGATGTTCTGAAAGAGATGCAAAATCTGGATCCCTACAAATCAGCTGGACTAGACAATCTGGACCCTCTCTTCCTAAAATTATCCGCCGCATTGTTGCAACTCCTATAACTAGTCTGTTCAACCTCTCTTTCATATCGTCTGAGATTCCTAAAGACTGGAAAGCGGCCACGGTCATACCCCTCTTCAAAGGGGGAAACACTCTAGACTCAAACTGTTACAGACCTATATCCATCCTGCCCTGCCTTTCTAAAGTCTTCGAAAGCCAAGTGAACAAAGAGATCACCGATCATTTAGAATCCCACCGTACCTTCTCCGCTATACAATCTGGTTTCCGAGCTGGTCACGGGTGCACCTCAGCCACACTCAAGGTCCTAAACGATATCATAACAGCTATCGACAAAAGACAGTACTGTACAGCCGTTTTCATCGACCTGGCCAAGGCTTCGACTCTGTCAATTACCGTATTCTTATTGGCAGACTCAACAGCCTTGGTTTCTCTAATGACTGCCTCGCCTGGTTCACTAACTACTTCTCAGATAGAGTTCAGTCTGTCAAATCGGAGGGTCTGTTGTCCGGACCTTTGGCAGTCTCTATGGGGGTGCCACAGGGTTCAATTCTCGGGGGCGACTCGTTTCTCTGTATATATCAATGATGTCACTCTTGCTGCGGGTGATTCCCTGAACCACCTCTACGCAGACGACACCATTATGTATACATCTGGCCCGTCTTTGGACACTGTGTTAACAAACCTCCAAACAAGCTTCAGCGCCATACAACACTCCTTCCGTGGCCTTCAACTGCTCTTAAATGCTCGTAAAACGAAAGGCATGCTCTTCAACCGATCGCTGAGATTTGACAAATCAAGCCTGGGAGTTGTTTGGAAGTTCTGACTTAGAATATATGGACAACTATAAATACCCAGGTGTCACGGCTGGCTACATTGTAAACTCTCCTTCCAGACTCACATTAAGCATCTCCAATTTAGAATCGGCTTCCTATTTCGCAACAAAGCCTCCTTCACTCATGTTGCCAAACAGACCCTCGTAAAACTGACTATCCTACTGATCCTTGACTTCGGCGATGTCATTTACAAAATAGCCTAAAACACTCTACTCAGCAAATTGGATGCAGTCTATCACAGTGCCATCCGTTTTGTCACCAAAGCCCCATAAACTACCCACCACTGCGACCTGTATGCTCTCGTTGGCTGGTCCTCGCTACATATTCGTCGCCAAACCCACTGGCTTCAGGTCATCTATAAGTCTTTGCTAGGTATAGCTCCGCCTTATCTCAGCTCACTGGTCACCATAGGAACACCCCCGTAGCACGTGCTCCAGCAGGTATATTTCACTCGTCATCCCCAAAGCCAACACCTCCTTTGGCCGCCTTTCCTTTCAGTTCTCTGCTGCCAATGACAGGAACGAATTGCAAAAATCACTGAAGTTGGAGACTTATATCTCCCTCACTAACTTTAAGCTGTAAATAGCCCATCCAACCAACTAACTGCCTCATCCCCATATTTAGTTTGAGTTTTTCTGCTCTTTTGCACACCAGTATTTCTACTTGCACATCCTCATCTGCACATCTATCACTCCAGTGTAAATTGCTAAATTGTAATTACTTCGCCACTATTGGCCTATTTATTGCCTTACCTCCTTACTTCATTTGCACACACTGTATACAGATTTACCTATTGTGTTTTTGACTGTACGTTTGTTTATCTCATATGTAACTGTGTTGTTGTTTTTGTCGCACTGCTTTGCTTTATCTTGGCCAGGTTGCAGCTGCAAATGAGAACTTGTTCTGAACTGGCCTACCTGTTTAAATAAAGGTGAAATAAATATGTATATATATATATATATATATATATATTTTTTTTTTTTAAGTGGCAGTCTGCAGTTCAAACAATTGGCCAACCCACTAGTATATTGCTTAAACACTGAGAGATTGAACTGGAGAAATGTCAAATTCATAGACAAAGCTAAATATTTGAGGACTGACCATCCATGAAATAAAAATTACAGTTTCAACCGTGTTTTGAGGCTATATATGGTTTGTTTACAATTGCATTGTTAACAAACAATGGAGTAAAGCTCATATTTTGTAAGTTATATTCTTCACGAGTCAGTGGGGATATATTGTTATGGTTTTACTAGAGCATTATGTCATCTAGAGATAGCATCCCATTTAGATGACAACTAATACTTACAGGAGGCGCAATATCACACGACAATGTAGTATACTAACACAAATCTATGTTTTTTTTTATATACCCTCACTTCTACAGGCAGGTGCTGTAACTCTAGCACAAAGGGACATTATCCACCATCATGCACTGCCATGCGAGCATAATTTCACCTTCATTCAGTCGGATAACAACTCTCCCAGATAGGATACAGTACACAGATAGCAGACATGAACACGTGTGACCTATGACTGTAACATATCATTCATTTAAAAGTAAAAAAATGTGTGTACCAATTGTAGATTGCTCCTTTAAAAAAATGACTGTGTGTACCAATTACAGATTGACCCTTTTAAAACGATCTATAGTCTGTCTGAAAGGTCAAACCTGGAGGGTTCCAGTCTTGAAAACAACAGCAGGGGTTTTGGTGTGTGTGTAGTGTGTTTACTGTGTGTGTGTGTGTGTGGTGCAGGTCTGAGGCAGTGCTCTTCCTGACGATCGAAGGCCAGGATTGCCAGGGTGAGACTTCCCCCCCACACACACCACAGACGCACGTACAAACACACACATGCGCGCGCACAAACACGCACACACACATGCACACATACAGCTCCACCAAATACAGCCATGCACCAGAGCTAGCATCTGAAGTGTTGTTCTGAGGGATGCCATGCATTTCAATGACCTCATACAAGTTGTATGATCTTTTTGGAATGACATGGGCCGTGTTGAGGCTACACCCAGTTAATAGGCTAGGGTTATAACCGTGCAATGTTCATACAATGCTCTCTAATGGAACAGTAAAAAGGTGATGACTGAGTCATTAGATAGCATTATATGTTCTGCATTATCTTCTCTATGACGACATCGTTGGCATGTTTTATGCATGCTTCAGTATGCATAAAACGTCTCTTTGAGGTGGTGAGTTTATTCACAGGACTGAGTTCTCTGGGGAAGGCTGCATTAGCCCCCCAGCTCAGCTGGTCTCCGAAAAACTATAGCCTTTTGAGACTTAGGGCCCGATTCAATCCGTAGAGCTGAAGTTCAGTATTATAGTGCGATTGAAATGTAACGGTTGATCCAAAATATCCAACGTTTACCGTGAACGCATTCTCCGCTGACGTGGGAAGCCAGGAACATTGCCTTTTCATTTCTATCGCCCTGTAGTTCAGCGCTTTTTATCGCAATGGATTGAATCAAGCCATTGTAGTATATGTAACCATCACACACAGTAAGAGAAAGCCATTTGTCCTACCTAGAGAAGAGGTCATGGTATACTGACGTCATCCTCAGAAACAAATGTATTCCTAGAGGTGGCATGAGAGAGGATTTGAGAAAGATGAGAGAACTAGGCTGTCATGTGTTATGTGACTGAGGCTTTGCATCCATGGGGATGACGTCTTATCTTCACCTTGATTAGACATGAATGAACACCCCCACGCAATGTTAATTGAACACTGTATTGTTGTCATTATAATCAAATAGCTTTTTTAATGAAAGGATTAAGGGATTTCATTCATCGATTCAGTCTTTTAATGAGAAATAGACTGACATTTTGTGAGACAAAAGAGTCAAAGAGTTGCTATTTCAGACCTACAAAACAGAATGTACTGTACTCTCCCTGGCAGGTTTGTCAACACTGGCTTGCAGCTGCCTGGTGTGCCTAGTGTGTAACCAAAAGTACAAGAGGATGTGCCAATCAAAATGGAAGTGAGCATCAATCAATGAGGAAACCAAGCAGGGGGGGTTTTGCCGCAGGAAGAAGTAAGGAGGTGTAACGGAGTGCGTACTGGCCGCAGAGAAGTCAGGCGCAGGAGAGCAAAAACTGATTTACAACGGTGTCATTTAATAAACATAAAATCCACCGTAAACAGAACAATCAATGAATGGGTCAAACAAAACCCGGTATCTACCAGCATAACGTACACAAGCACTACAAGAAACAATTCCGGACAAGGACATGGGGGGAACAGAGGGTTAAATACACAACATGTAATTGATGGGATTGAAACCAGGTGTGAGGGAAGACAAGACAAAACCAATGGAAAATGAAAGGTGGATCAGCTGATGGCTAGAAGGCCGGTGACGTCGAGCGCCACCCAAACTAGGAGAGGGACCGACTTCGGCGGAAGTCGTGACAGGAGGCTTATCTTGTCTGGCTAAATAAATCATTGTCTCACCAATGTAAAAAGGCAGGTGTGTGGAAGGGAGTCTGTAGGGATGATGGAAACACTGATTAATGGAGAAGATCCTATACTGTATATATATATATATATATATATATATATATATATATATATATATATATAAAATAAAAAAATGAGTAGGATCTAGTTCTTTCCCTATGATGATATCAGGCCAGTCTCTGTCTAGGACAATACTGCATAGGTATTCTTTTTCATGATCCATCATGCCAACCTTTATGTGATATGTTGCTTTTTAATGGTATCTACTGAAATTGCCACAGCTTTACTTTAGGTGATCGATAGAACACCTGTGTGATGATGTAATAGAAAGTCAAAGAAATAAGATTATAGCAGTCCAAGATGACACATGTCTGGTTTCCTCTGTATTGATTCTCAGATAGCCTACACCTTTGGGATGAGGTCACTGTACCTGAGAGAAATACTGCTACAGATATCATGGAATCATTCAATTGAGAATCATGACACACATTTCGGGTTGTCCTTATTTAAGATTGCGTCTGCGAATTGTAATGAGAGAAGTAATCATTGGGTAAGCTTGCAGAGCATGAAAACCAATCGCCATTCGGCGTGCGCTCAACTCCAAATATCCCCAAACATGCTCAGCAGATAATGCTCTCTCTTTGAGAAAATCGACTTTTCCATGGGCAGTCACATTGTAAGATGTGGCCAATTATAAAGCAGTGTGGAATTTCGCTGATCTACGGCATGTCGTGTACAACACAGCTCTGGAATAATGTGCAAGATATGGTGAAAAGATTGCTTTGACTGTTTGTTGTGATGTTGCAATTACATTGTCTCCATTCTCTTGTTGATTCCAATGCAAGGCCAAAGGAGCACCATTTTGTCTGCTCTGGGCTATAAAGAGTCAAAGACCTGATATGCTCTATCGACCGACAAGCCTCCTTTCAATGACATGTAATGAAAACAACCACATTTTCATGGCTGGTTTTATATGATTCACATCATCTTGTCATTGCAATGAATTGTCTACATGGTATTGTGTTATGGACTCAAAGACCTGTACCCTGGTTTGTTTTGGGTCCAGACCTAGAATCAATGCCCACTTTAGAGAGCTGAATGACCAGTTGTGGTTCATATCACACAGTAGAAGATATAGCCTGGGACCCATCACACAGCAAGCAGAGAGAAAGGGAAATATCATCAGTCTGTATCTGGGAGCCCAATCACAAACACACATTCACAAATCTCCTCCACAAGTACTTGCACTCATATCTACAAAGAACGTTGATACCAGATGGGCTATGTATTTCATAAAAACAAATTTGATCATATTTTTTGTTGTTGTATCCTTTTGCCTCTCATTGCAGTCTTCTCTTCTCTGTTCCACCATTTTCATTCCTTCCTCTCTGGTGCTCAGCTGCAGGAGAAGCTGCCATGTTCCCCTGTTTCTAAGAACCAGCTGCTCACATAGAGACCACAGCCCTTCACCATATTGCAGTAAAATATGTTGTCCATTCAAGTATAGGCTACAGTCTACATACTTGTGCATAAGACAAATAATTGAGGCACTACCTATTTTATAACCAAGGCTACTTGGGATAGTAGCCTAGCAGTTAAGAGTGTTGGGATAGTAGCCTAGCAGTTAAGAGTGTTGGGATAGTAGCCTGGCAGTTAAGAGTGTTGGGATTGTAACCGAAATGTCACTGATTCAAATCCCAGTGCCAACTAGGAGAAACATTGTCGATGTGCCCTTGAGCAAGGCACTTAACAGTAATTGCAGCTGTAAGTCGCTCTGGATAAGAGCGTCTGCTAAATGACTAAGATGCAGCAAATGTTTATGCCTGGCGCTGTACTTGGACACTGGTATAATTTTCTGCACACCAGGGGTCTAATAAAGCAAGGAATCATTCACAAAGTTATTTAAGGAGGACCATGTAGAACTAGTTGCTGTAGGTGTTTCTATTCAGGGATTTCCTACCAGACTTTTCCTACTTAGGTATTCACCACCAAATCTGACCAGAGAAGGAATTCTCCGGTGTCCTGGAAGTGTCCTACTCCTCTCCACTAAGACTCGCTAGAGCTGAGAGAGAGGAAGAGAAGAGGGAGACACACCCGCCGGCGCCGATTGGTGGAACGTCACGCGGAGAGGACCTGAACGGAGGAGCTGATAAATGATAGATGAAGAAGGAGAGAGAGCTGAGGATGCAGGTTTGGTCTGAAACACAACCACCCGTCGACTGGTCTCGTAGCATCGCCCACACAGCAAAGAGACGCTAAAACCCGAAGGACGGTCCAACTTCCACTAGCCCTCAGCAGCCGAGGAGATGTATCCCCAAAAGGTCTGATTCAGACATCTCTTCAGAGGAGCATCCCGCCCGAAGAATTCACTCCGACAGGCACCCTGATACATGCCAGACATGATGCTCGGATCTCTCAGATATGGGACAGCAGTTGGATTGATATTACTAAACTCGCTGGTTCTTGCAACACAAGCCACGGAGGAAGGGATATTTACAAATCATCTCTTGGTTCAATTGCATGAAGGCGCACACGATGAAGCGCACCAACTTGCAACGGAGCACGGGTTTCAAAGCTCCCGGAAGGTAAATCGTAACGTTATGTGCAGAAAATTAGGATTATGTAGGCTAATTCGATTTTCATTGATGAACATGCCCAGTTTTTGTCGCTAAACTCCACTTGAAAAAAATAATATTCTTATTGTTATTTTTCTTTTCTAAATGGCCTAGAATATTATACATATTATTTGGGCTATTATTTTAGAAACATACATATTTGTTTTGACTTCAGTTACATGTTTTTAATTTATAGCATATTATTTGAATTATGCCTAGGCCTATTTGTTTTGTTTTTCAGACGACCGTCAATTAAGTTGATCTCGATAATTTATTTGGTTACATAATATATCGGTTTATGTCGCCTAATCTTCATATTCGATACATAAATATGTCTTGAGCCCAAATTGCTGCTGTAATCTAACATTTTCTTCGAATGCTATCACTGAAACTGTCAATCAGTTACATTTGTTCCAAAACTGCCACCATATTGCCAGTACATTTCTTGGTCCCCAGTAATTTTGGAAATTATAAATGTGGCCTGAATAGATTATGTGAATTAGGGCAGGCTAATAGCAGCCTAACATCAGTAACACTGGGATCATCCTTGAGGACTCTGCCCACTCAAGACATCATTGAAAACTAATTTGGTTAGTTGATGACCTGTAGCCTCAGCCTAAAAATATAGTTGTTGTCAGTTCCTAAATATAGGTCTCTGTCAAACACTGTAATCAATCGATCACTCAATCAAATGTATTTATAAAACCCTTTTTACATCAGCTGATGTCACAAAGTGCTATACAGAAACCCAGCCTAAAACCCCAAATAGCAAGCAATGCAGATGTAGAAGCACAGAGGCTAGGACAAAACCCATAGAAAGGCAGGAACCTAGGGAGAAACCTAGAGAGGAACCGGGCTCTGAGGGGTGACCAGTCCTCTTCTGGCTGTGCCGGGTGGAGATTATAACAGTACATGGCCAAGATGTTCAAACGTTCATAGATGGCCAACAGGGTCAAATAATAACAATCACAGTGGTTGTGGAAGGTGCTACAGGTCAGTTGCATAACTGAATTCATTTAAATGAAATCAAATCAACATCAAATCAAATTTATTTATATAGCCCTTCGTACATCAGCTGATATCTCAAAGTGCTGTACAGAAACCCAGCCTAAAACCCCAAACAGCAAGAAATGCAGGTGTAGAAGCACAGTGGCTAGGAAAAACTCCCTAGAAAGGCCAAAACCTAGGAAGAAACCTAGAGAGGAACCAGGCTATGAGGGGTGGCCAGTCCTCTTCTGGCTGTGCCGGGTGGAGATTATAACAGAACATGGCCAAGATCTTCAAATGTTCATAAATGACCTGCATGGTCAAATAATAATAATCACAGTAGTTGTCGAGGGTGCAGCAAATCAGCACCTCAGGAGTAAATGTCAGTTGGCTTTTCATAGCCGATCATTAAGAGTATCTCTACCACTCCTGCTGTTTCTAGAGAGTTGAAAACAGCAGGTCTGGGACAGGTAGCACGTCCGGTGAACAGGTCAGGATTCCATAGCCGCAGGCAGAACAGTTGAAACTGGAGCAGCAGCACGGCCAGATGGACTGGGGACAGCAAGGAGTCATCATGCCAGGTAGTCCTGAGGCATGGTCCTAGGGCTCAGATCCTCCGAGAGAAAGAGATAATTAGAGAGAGCATACTTAAATTTACACAAGACACCGGATAAGACAGGAGAAGTACTCCAGATATAACAAACTGACCCTAGCCCCCCGACACATAAACTACTGCAGCATAAATACTGGAGGCTGAGACAGGAGGGGTCAGGAGACACTGTGGCCCCATCTGATGACACCCCCAGACAGGGCCAAACAGGAAGGATATAACCCCACCCACTTTGCCAAAGCACAGCCCCCACACCACTAGAGGGATATCTTCAACCACCAACTTACCATCCTGAGACAAGGCCGAGTATAGCCCACAAAGATCTCCGCCACGGCACAACCCAAGGGGGGGCGCCAACCCAGACAGGAAGATCACGTCAGTGACTCAACCCATTCAAGTGACGCGTCCCTCCCAGGGACGGCATGTGTGTCTTCCTCATTTAGACCACCCCATCTGAATCAGAGAGGTGCGGGGTGCTGCCTTAATCGACGTCATCGGCACCCAGGGAGCAGTTGTTGGAGGTTAACTGCCTTGTTCAAGGTCAGAAAGTCAGATTTATCCACCTTTTTGGCTCCGGGATTCTAACCAGCAACCTTTTGGTTATGGGCCCAAAACTCTAGGCTTCCTGAGCTGACACACACCCAAAAATGTTGTAGAGTTACTGACTAACGGAGGGTAGCTATAAAAAGAAAGAAAGAAAGTTTCACGCTCTGAATATGCTCTCAACAATTTAATGGGTACACCTAACCACCGTATCGGCACAGAGTGCCTTCTTCAGGGTTGAATAAACATACGAATATTATCCAAGGAATACACATAAGGATTCTGATGAGGTCACTATGTTCTCACACATGCACACCTGCTAACAGAATATGCAACACTTTTTTGGGATAGTCCATCTGTAGATGCTCTACAGACCATCAGTAACATTTCAACTAACTATCTACTAACCCTAACCGTAACCCTCATCCCAACCCTAAACTTAACCCTTACCCTAACCCAAACCTTAGTCTTTAACCTTATTCTAAACCTAACCCTAACCGTAATCTTAGCAAGCAGTTGCTTATCAAAAAATAGTTTGTTGACCGTATCACCATCTGTAGAGCATCTACGTATGGAAAGTCCGGACTATCCAAATAACGTGTGACCACAGAAGATCCTTTCACTTGCTATGTGAAAGCCTGAGTAAGTTCTTATCCTTGAGCCCATTCATTGAGCGTATAGTGCACACACATGTTCAATTGCTTGGGCACTGGTGCTTTGTTTTGGAATTACATGCCAAGGTGTCAAGCACGCCTACACTGCATTTATGTGTCTGTTCCATACATTTAGACCGAGCATTGTCCGGGTCAGCAAGATGATCTAAATAAGAGTCCGTTTCTAAAGTCTGTATACTCTTCATACACTTTATCATGAATCAATTCACTGAATTCTCAATGTAGAAAACAATTTGATCAGAAACCAGCAGAATACTTTGTCTTCAGACATGGCAGTTTATACTTATCATTTTAGTAATTTAGCAGACACTCTTATCCAGAGCGACTTACAGGAGCAATTAGGGTTAAGTGCCTTGCACAAGGGCACATTTTTCACCTAGTTGGCTCAGGGATTCAAACCAGCGACCCTACAGTTACTGGCCCAATGCTCTTAAACAGCCCAGTGAATGCAGGCCCTGTCATCACACATCAAACACCTTAAGCAGCCATTGATGTCTCAACAGGAAAAATGATCCCCCTGACTGAACTGCCTTGTCAGATGTCAGAATAAGAGCGTGGGTGCAATTGGCTGGGGAGCAAGGCATTGAGGCGAAGCATAAAAAATCGAGGTTACTGTGGTTTTGTGAATTAAAATTCTCACTTCGGCATTCAAAATAATGGCATGTCCCTCTTGGCTACTGAAGATTTGATGTGTAGTTTGACAGGGATGATTAGATACTGAATGTGTGTTGTTTTGACTGAGGTTTAATTGCAGAATCTCTAACTGGTTTCTGAAAGTGTCTGCTTGCTAGTCTTTCTCCTTGTAGACACTTCCATACAGTAGGCTATCCCCCTCCATCCACTCTTTCACTGCTTCACACATACACCTTCTCTAGATTATGTAATATCCAGCTATGTTTGTCTCCATAGCACACACACCATTAAACAATATCTGTGCAGTGACACACACACATTAAGCCAATTCCCTAATGTTTACTTTGAATCACCAGCATTTACTGTACATAACATCCTGTGAAAAGGGAAGCCAGGATTTACTCTTGAACATCCTCTCACATCGGCTATTTACTGCAAGTCTTACTGTATTGTACGATGGCTGAGTGCAGTGGACCCTGGTAACCATACATTACCATAGCTGCATAAACAATACTGATTCACATAGATCAGACAGGCACATTAGACTGTGTTTCATTGAAAACTGTGACCTGGCACCCCAGCCTTTATTACAGCGTATGGAGGTCTTTAATCTTACTAGGGAGCCTTAGGCACTGCTCGTACCATGCATCTCATTTCTTCCCCCTGTGATTTATGGTAGTTCATTCCAGCAGTGCACACTTTCTTAAAATAGACCCTGTGATTCCACAGAATGGAGTGATGCTCTCTCTCTCTCTCTCTCTCTCCCTCTTTTTCCATTCTGCTATTCTGCCATTCACTCCATTACTTTCTATATATATATTTCGGTCCATTGCTTAATCTTTCCTCTCTCACCTGTCTCCTTCCTCCATCATTCTCTGTGCCTCCATCAACCGCTCTCTCTCATTCCCCAATTTTTCTTTCCATAACTTCATCTCTTTCTTCTCCCACTCTCTACCTTCCTTCTCTCTCCAACACTTTCTCACTCAATCCTTCCCTCTCTCTTTCTTTCCTTGTCTCACGCAATTATTCTCTCTCTTTTCCAGCTTCCCTTTGGAGAGGGCCTTTTTCACTTCTACCCCCAGGACACCCCTCAGAGGAGGAGCAAACGCAGCCTTCGGCACAGACAGCGTCTGGAGAAAGACCGCAGGGTAAGTAAAACACACACACGCGCACGCACACACATGCACACATGCACACACACGCACAACACACACGCACACACGCACACACACAGACACCCAGGTTCCCATGGAAACGGGCCTAGTTCCACCCCGAAAAAATGATTACAATTTGAGGCTGGCTCCTCAAGGGACATACTAGCCCCTAACAAGTTTATCTATCAAAGTTATTATCTTGTCTTTGCATACAGTGTTATTTTTTTTTAAATCACTCATTCTTTTGCAGTATGAATATGATGATTAGGAGAGGCTTGGGCTGTAACAAGCTATGATTAAAACTGATGTTAGTCATGCCACTTGTATGTTTAGTGCTGAAGTCCATGTGATTTCTTATAGTAGCCTACATAATCACTTCAGAAAGCTACACAGCATTATTCCATCCAGCCCGTGCCACGAGGAAAGTATTAATTCAGTTCTTAAATTAAATATAACACTTAAACATAATGCACTTCTTTTTAATCTCATGTTTCATGTCAAACTGAGAAATTGGTTTTGCACCTTTCTTTCAATCTAGCCACATTTATTCACATAGATATAAAGGTAAAAAAGGCATAGACAGCCCCTGGTTACTGACTTGGATATACTGTATAATGCCTACAGAAAATAGGCACCAAAAGTAGGTTATACCAAGCATATGGTAATGATCTCAAAACTACTGCAGATTTCATTCAGAAATGTAAAAGAAGAGCAGAATATCAATACTTCTTCATGAATGGGATGCTTTTATCAGGAAGATAGCATGACAATTTTCCATCTTTATATCGCATGAAATTTCTATGTTTATGGGTGAAAGCAATTTTGTTGAAGGTGAACCAAATCTAACCACAGAGTTTCTAAACCCAGAGGCGCAACCTCACAAGACTTCCGGGAATGCTTGAGAAACAAACCAAGCAGCTTCGGACACTTGTGGGGGTCGTAGATAGTCTCACCATAATAGTTTTCGGGATGTCTTATGGTCTGACAAACACCGCTCTAGCTCTGTCATCTTTCACCCCAGATGCGGAAGTGCAACCTCACAAGGATCCCCCCATTTTTCCCCCTATTTTTTCCCCCACCTAAAATGACAACCAAATCTAACTGCATGTAGTTCAGGACCTGAAGCAAGGATATGCATATTATTGAAACCATTTGAAAGGAAACACTTTGAAGTTTGTGGAAATGTGACATTAATGTTGGAGAATATAACACATTGAATCTGGTAAAAGATAATACAAAGATAAAAACATGTGTTTTTGTTGTTGTTGTATGGTGAATCTTTGAAATGCAAGAGAAAGGCCATATTGTATTATTTTGTCCACTAGATGGCAGCAGTATATGTGCAAAGTTTTAGACTGATCCAATGAACCATTGCATATCGGTTCAAAATGTTGTATCAAGATTGCTCAAATGTAGATAATTGGTTTATTAATACATTTTCAAGTTCATAATTGTGCACTCTACTCAAAGAATTGTATGGTATTATTTCACTGTAATAGCTACTGTAAATTGGACAGTGCAGTTAAATTAAGAATTGAATCTTTCTGCCCATAGCAGATATGGCTATGTCCTGGGAAATGTTCATGATACTTACAACCTCATGCTATTCACATTAGCGTACGTTAGCTTAACCGTTCCATGGGGGACACACCGATCCTATATTAAACTGACAGATGTATATGGGATTTTTTTTATGTTAATTAGATTCCCGCAGGGCAGAAATATAGTGTAAACCCCGTAAGCTCTACATCTGGGATGCTCTCTGCTCAACATGCTCATATTTTCAGCTTTCTGTGGTTCTGAAATGGTGGGAGAGGTTAGCTGCACATTGTTGCTGCCTCTGCTCTTTTAAATTATTACTAGCTTGTTCTCCTGTTGTGCTTTGAGTGTTTCTCCTAGGACAATGGGTTGTATTGTGGAGGATGACCCAGATAGAATCCCCTTCGATTACTTTGAAAGCAATTTTCTATAACTTTCTTTTTGCCACTCTTGTGCTAGGGAAGACCACATAAAATTCTTCTAGGTTCTAGTTATTATTCTGAATGATAAAAAATGGATACCTAAGAAGGTGCAATTTTGTTGAATTTATGAGCCTTTTAAAATACATTTACGACGACATAAGGAGTAATCATGATCTTACAGGTTCCTTAGAAAACCAACAGATTGTCTAGTGGCCCTATTGACTGAAGTAGAGTATTGATTAGATTCTGTTTATGTCCTCGGGTAAAAAGTGGAGGTTGGTTTATACACACAGCTCTGTTATCTCTGAGTTTTCCCTAACCACTGATACAGGATCAGATAGTTTTCCATCCCTCTAATAGAAACGATTAGGATTGGGGGTAGGACAATGTTAACCTAGATCTGTGGTTAAGGGCTACTCCTTCCTCAAGCCAACTACAGACAGATCTGTGACACATGTCTGCTTGTGTCTTCATTTTGACATTATCCCTCTTCCCTATTCATTCATGTCTTGGTATAAACCTCTCATTTGTTCCACCTGGGGAACATGACCTTTGAGTTATAATCCATAGGGCTACATTTCTGACCATGAATATAAAATGTGCTCTATCTTTGTAGTTTATCCTCTTAAATGTAAAGGACCCTATTTGATTTTTTAAAATTAAATTCAGTCTGGTATGAGAACGATCTGCAAAAGCAGGGTGTCTGCGGAAAGCGGAGTATCTTGGCTATTGATTTGTGCCTTAAAATCTTTGGTATGACTTACTATACTGTATATGAATGTATAAGAGCAGGCCGAGCCGATGACCTCATTTCAAAATGGCTGCTACCTACATTCCGGTTTGTATGGTGAAGCATACATCAAATCAAATCAAATTGTATTGGTCACATACATATATTTAGCAGATGTGTAGCGAAATGCTTGTTTTCCTAGCTCCAACAGTGCAGTAGTATTTAACAGTAAAGTAGTATCTAAAAATGATTCACAACAATACACACAAACCTAAAAGTAAAAGAATGGAATTAAGAAAGATATAAACATTAGATCAAGCAATGTCGGAATGGCATTGACTAATGTACAGTAGATTAGAATACAGTATATACATACAGTACCATTCAAAAGTTTGGACACACATACTCATTCAAGGGATTTTAAAAAAATTTTAAAACTATTTTCTACATTGTAGAATAATAGTGAAGACATCAAAACTATGAAATAACGCATATGGAATCAGGTAGTAACCCCAAGAAATTTTAACAAATCAAAATATATTTTATTTTTGAGATTCTTAAAAGTATCCACCCTTTGCCTTGATGACAGCTTTGAACACTCTTGGCATTCTCTCAACCAGCTTCACCTGGAATTATTTTCCAACAGTCTTGAAGGAGTTCCTAATTATGCTGAGTAGTTGTTGGCTGCTTTTCCTTCACTCTTTTAAAAAATTTATTTCACCTTTATTTAACCAGGTAGGCTAGTTGAGAACAAGCTCTCATTTGCAGCTGTGACCTGGCCAAGATAAAGCATAGCAGTGTGAACAGACAACACAGAGTTACACATGGAGTAAACAATTAAGTCAATAACACAGTAGAAAAAAAGAGAGTCTATATACATTGTGTGCAAAAGGCATGAGGAGGTAGGCGAATAATTACAATTTTGTAGATTAACACTGGAGTGATAAATGATCAGATGGTCATGTACTGGTGTGAACAAGAGCAGAAAAGTAAATAAATATAAACAGTATGGGGATGAGGTAGGTACAATTGGGTGGGCTATTTACCGATAGACTATGTACAGCTGCAGCGATCGGTTAGCTGCTCAGATAGCAGATGTCTACGATCGAACTCATCCCAAACCATCTCATTTGAGTTGAGGTCGGGTGATTGTGGAGGCCAGGTCATCTGATGCAGCACTCCATCCCTCTCCTTCTTGGTCAAATTGCCCTTACATAGCCTGGAAGTGTGTTGGGTCATTGTCCTGTTGAAAACAAATGATAGTCCCACTAAGCGCAAACCAGATGGGATGGCGTATCGCTGCAGAATTCTGTGGTAGCCATGCTGGTGAATTGTGCCATGAATTCTAAATAAATCACTGACAGTATCACCAGAAAAGCATCCCCACACCATCACACCTCATCCCCCATGCTTCACGGTGGGAACCACACATGCATAGGTCAAAGACACAGCGATTGGAACCAAAAATCTCAAATTTGGACAAAGGACAGATTTCCACCGGTCTAATGTCCATTGCTTGTGTTTCTTGGCCCAAGCAAGTCTCTTCTTATTATTGTTGTCCTTTAGTAGTGGTTTATTAGCAATAATTCACACAGTCTCCCCTGAACAGTTGATGTTGAGATGTTTCTGTTACCTGAACTCTTTGAAGCATCATGAGAGCCATTTTCATCATAGCGCATGATGGTTTTTGCGACTTCACACAAGTTCTTGAAATTTTCTGTATTGACTGACCTTCATGTCTTAAAGTAATGATGGACTGTCGTTTCTCTTTGCTTATTTGACCTGTTCTTGCCATAATATGGACATGGTCTTTTACCAAATAGGGCTATCTTCTGTATACCCCCCCCCCTACCTTGTCACAACACAACTGATTGGCTCAAATGCATTAAGAAGAAAATACATTCCACAAATTAACTTTTAAGAAGGCTGTTAATTGAAATGCAATTCCAGGTGACTACCTCATGAAGCTGGTTGAGAGAATGCCAAGAGTGTGCAAATCTGTCATCAAGGCATAAGGGTGGCTACTTTGAAGAATCTCAAATATGAATTTGTTTAACACGTATTTGATTACTACATGATTCTATATGTGTTATTTCATAGTTTTGATGTCTTTACTGTTATTCTACAACATAGAAAATAGTAAAAGTAAAGAAAAACCGTGGAATGACTTGGTGTGTCCAAAATTTGGACTGGTACTCTATATACATATAAGATGAATAAAGCATTATGTAAACATTATAAAAACATTAAACTAAATAAACACGGAATAGGTTGATTCACACCGAAAGCCTGGACACCACAGATCATGTGGATGTCTTCTTTGTCTGCCTGTGACCTACCGTTATTCATCACCAGCCCAGAGAGTCAAAACATTTTTACCAAACAGCATACATCTTACAAGATAATGTTTGATTTGGTCTGTGTTTGAGCTATAACTATATGAAATTAATCCTTAGGTTGGTAATGGCAACATTGAATGTCCAACGAGTGACTATATCTTTGCGCATGAAAAATATGATGAAAACATTTGGATATATGTATGTCCTCCGACACCACCACAGTGTTTGAGAGAGGTTGGTGTTGTGGGAATTTAGTTTTTATAGTTAACAATAACTTTTTGGCACATCCAGTGTGCAAAACAGTGCAATTACCACATTCGTACACTTTGGAGAGGTTGTGTCATGTCGTGTGTGTGAGTGAAGTCAGAAGCAGGAGATTTGGTATAATGGAGTAGTTTAATAACGTAAAACAAAACTCCAAAACCAAAGTACATAATAAAATAAACATGGGTACAAGAACCCGTCGCACACCAATCCATAAAACACGAGCATAACAATAAACAATCTCTGACAAGGACATGAGGGGAAACATAGGGTTAAATACACAACAATAAATGAATTGGATTGGAACCAGGTGTGTAGGAAGAAGACCGGTGACGTTGACCGCCGAGCACCGCCCGAGCAAGGAGAGGCATCAACTTTGGTAGAAGTCATGACAGTACCCCCCCCCCCCCCCCCCCCCCCCCCCTCCCCACCGGCCTCGGGGATGATCCGGAGGACGCTCCAAGGCGACCAAGCACTTTGCGCACCAGGGACACATGGTTGGCGCGTGTAGCGGAGTATATTAGAATGTCATCAATATACACCACTAAACCCTGCCCGTGCAGGTCCCTGAAAATCTAGTTTACAAAGGATTGGAAGACTGAAGGAGCATTCATTAACCCGTACGGCATGACGAGGTACCCATAATGCCCTGAGGTGGTACTAAATGCCGTCTTCCACTCTTCTCCCTCTCGGATACGCACCAGGTTGTACGCACTCCTGAGATCTAGTTTAGTGAAGAAGATCGCCCCGTGCATTGACTCAATCGCCGTGGCAATAAGAGGTAGCGGGTAACTGTACCTCACCGTGATTTGATTGAGACCTCGATAATCAATGCACGGGCGCAAACCTCCATCCTTCTTCTTCACAAAAAAGAAACTCGAGGAGACGGGTGAAGTGGAGGACCGAATGTACCCCTGACGCAGAGATTCGGAGACATATGTCTCCATAGCCACCGTCTCCGCTTGCGACAGGGGATACACGTGACTCCTGGGAAGTGCAGCGTCTACCAGGAGATCTATCGCACAGTCCCCCCGTCGATGGGGTGGTAAACTGGAAACACTTATCTCCCTCACTAGCTTTAAGCACCAGCTGTCAGAGCAGCTCACAGATTACTGCACCTGTACATAGCCCATCTATAATTTAGCCCAAACAACTACCTCTTTCACGACTGTATTTATGTTATTTTATTTATTTATTTATTTTGCCCCTTTGCACCCCATTATTTTTATTTCTACTTTGCACATTCTTCCACTGCAAATCTACCATTCCAGTGTTTTACTTGCTATTATGTATTTACTTTGCCACTATGGCCTTTTTTTGCCTTTACCTCCCTTATCTCACATCATTTGCTCACATCGTATATAGGCTTGTTTCTACTGTATTATTGACTGTATGTTTGTTTTACTCCATGTGTAACTCTGTGTCGTTGTATGTGTCGAACTGCTTTGCTTTATCTTGGCCAGGTTGCAATTGTAAATGAGAACTTGTTCTCAACTTGCCTACCTGTTTATATAAAGGTGAAATAAATGTTTTCAAAAAACATTGAGTCGCCTTCGTTTTACAGAAGGCGAGAGCCAAATCGGCATATTCTGGGGGAATGCGCATGGTGGAGACCTGGTCTGGACTTTCCACCGTAGTAGCACCTACGGAAACCCCTAAACACCTACCTGAGCTCTATTTCGACCGTCCCGTGAGAGCCCTCTGTGGCCAAGAAACAGTGGGGTTATGATAAGCTAACCAGGGTAGGCCTAGCACCACGGGATACGCAGGAGAGTCAATAAGGAAAAGACTCACCTTCTCCGTGTGACCCCCCTGCGTCACCATTCTCAAAGGAGCGGTGGCCTCCCTGATATGCCCTGACCCTAATGGTCGGCTATCTACGGCGTGAACGGGGTAAGGCACATCCACAGGAACAATAGGGGTCCCTAAACTATGAGCTAACACTTCATCAATGAAATTCCCAGCCGAGCCTGAATCTACTAGCGTCTTATGCTGGGAACGAGGGGAAAATTCAGGAAATGTAACAGACACAAATATATGTGTGACAGAGGGCTCTGGGTGAGAATGGTGCCGACTCACCTGGGGTGACGCAAGAGTGCCCTGCCTGCTGCCTCGATTCCCAGAGGAACCAACCCGGCACTGACCAGCAGTGTGCCCTCTGTGGCCACAGATGGTGCACGAGCGGGAACCGTCCCTCCCAGCTCCATGGGTATCGGAGAGGGGGTGTGGGAGGATGGAACCACCAGAACCCGATCTGGATGTCCGCGAGTAGCCAGCAGGTTGTCGAAGGTGAGGGTGGTGTCTCTGCAGGCCAGCTCCTGACGGACGTCCTCGCACAGACTGCAGCGGTAATGGTCGATCACGGCCCTGTTGTTCCATCCCGCGCCGGCAGCCAGGGTCTTAAACTCCAGGGCAAACTCCTGGGCGCTCCTCGTCTCCTGCCTCAGATGATAGAGACGCTCACCTGCCGCTCTGCCCTCAAGTGGGTGGTCGAAGACTGCCCGGAAACGGCGGGTGAACTTCTCAAAATGGTCCAACGCCGCATCTTTTGTGTTCACACACGGAGCTGGCCCACTCCAGTACTCTCCCGGTGAGGCACGAGACGAGGGCGAAACCCTTCTCACGGTCGATGGAGCTGGTTGGACCGTGGCCAGATAATGGTTTAATTGGAGGAGGAAACCCTGGCAGTTGGCAGCATTTCTTACGTACCCCTGTGGCATGAATAGACGGATCCCACTGGGTTCAGGCGGGAAAGGGGCGCTCAGGATAGACCCCGGTTGTGCTGGTGGCGGCCTTGGAAGAACTCCCTGTCTCTCCCAGCGGTCCATATTCTAGAGCACGTGATCCATGGCGACGCCCAGATAGTAAAGCTTCTCCGTATGCTCTTGGACGCGTTTCTCCACCTCCATGTCCGGGGTACTTACTCCTGCTGACTTCATATTTATGGTCAGAGATTCTGTCATGCCGTGTGTGTAGGTGGCAGGGAAGTCAGGCGCAGGAGAATCAAACTTGGTATAATGGAGTAGTTTAATAATGTAAAACAAAAACTCCAAAACCAACGTCCATAATAAAATAAAACACGAGCATAGCAATAAACAATCTCTGACAAGAACATGAGGGGAAACAGAGGGTTAAATACACAACAATAAATTAATGGGATTGGAAGCAGGTGTGTAGGAAGACAAGACAAAACCAATGGAAAATGAAACATGGATCAATGATGGCTAGAAGACCGGTGACATCGACCGCCGAGCACCGCCCGAACAAGGAGAGGCATTGACTTCGGTAGAAGTCATGACAGGTTGAAAGGACATTTGAAAGTACCCTGGATATCCATTAACACCACCACTATTTGAGTGAGGTTGATATGGTAGAAATTGTGTTTTTATACTTAACAAATAGCATTTAGGGATTACAAATATGTAATAGTACTGGAATTATCTCATTTAATATGCCACTTTGGAGAGGTTTAGGGATACCTGGAATAGTCCCGTGACCACACCTGACACCACTTACTAAAACAACGTCCCATTTCTAGTTGTTAGGTCTATCAATCCCATTTTTTTCTGATGTTATTCACATGTTGTGGAAGCCATCTGATGTGTTTCCTGTTCTGGAGATCAGTAATTCACTTACAGCTTGTCAATGAAAGATTATTATTAAGGTTATTTTGTGTGTGCTTGATATTGTGTATTCTGAACTATGTAACGCCTACCTATCGTCTGATAATTTCCTCATAATCTCCCAGATGTGTTCTTTCCAGATATACCATGTTTTGGCATGTCGGAATCATGTAATTACACATGAATAGCAGTTACTTTTGGGTATATCTATTTAGGTGGAAATCTAAATTTTGCCATTACATCTAAAAATCCACTTCGTTGTTAAGACAGTACCATGTTGGAAGGGAATTAATCCATCTAAATGTGCTGTATCTTGGTGCTCTGAAATAGAGATGATTTAGAGAGAGAGGGAGGGAGAGAAAGATAGAGAAAGATGGAGGACAGCTCAGCCCTTTGAAATGAGGTGGCGTTTGAAGCCCTGCTTGGTGGTGCTTCTAGTTGGCAGGCAGGAACAGGGAACAGGCAGAGAGCAGGTGGGGAGCAGAGCGCGGGGAGGGTGATTGTGCACGGGCTCCTTCTGATGATGTGAGTGGGCGACATGAGACACTGGGTCGAGGGCTGTCTCGAGGGGAAACACCAGTGCTAGTCATATAATGGAGGGTACGGATGGAGGGGTATGGAGGGAGGAAGGAGGAAGGAAGAGGGAGGGAGGGAGGGAGGGAGATAGGCGATGGAAGGAGAGAGGGAGAGAGATGAAGGAAGATGGATGGTTATTTTACGTTCCCTTGTACGTCACCAGGTTGAGATGTGCTATGTGGCTCCATTAAATGGCTATATAGTGCACATTAGTCCATTTTCCATCTATGTTGGACAGTTTAGCAAAATGAAAAGGTATACAGGATAGAAAACACAATGCTCTGAGTCTGAAAATTGTTTTGTGACAAAATGCAAAACGTTTTGCTCGCATCTATCTGTAACATAGGATCGTCAGGGGTCCACACTGACTGCTATATCTGTCGCAGGTACTTAGGCAGTGAAAGAAGAGATGTGTTTTATGGGCTTGGTCCCTTTTAAAGCCAACAATAAGTGTCCTCTAGCCTTGTAAAGAGCATGCTTAACGGCGGATCCCTTATATACGGTGGTAAAACACATCGGACAATGCCTAGTCCGCTCTCCATCATGTGTGTTTACACATGTAAGCTCAGGAAGGACTTTCTTTCATTGCATATCTGACTCTATTTCAACAAGTATGCAGTTGAAAATAAAATATTGACTCAATATTATGAACTTAACATCAATGTGATAAGTAACCTAGCTGTGGTTGAATTGCTATTTGGCCAAATTGAGCCACTAGCTGCAAGTTGTTATATTTTTAAGTCTGTAAAGGGAGTTGAAAGATTTTGGAATTCAATAGTAGTGCCTTGATGGAAACTTACCTTGACATTATGCAAAATAATGTAAATTCCATCTGAGGATGAGCTATTAGCTGGAGAGAGGTACATTTATAGAGCTCATCTTAAGACAGCACCGTGTACTTTACCAGTCATTCTGAGCAAGGAGTTCCAACTAAATTAGTGTCCTTGAGCAGCTAGTGACAAGTAGAGCAAGGTCCTTTACTCTCCCTAATAACTTCCAGATAGAGAGCCCTACTCCAGTCTGAAAATGAGGCTGTAGCCCAGGCTGTAGAGAGAATATAAAGCATTACTGTACAGGCACTTGATTTGGCTCTGGTCACTGTCTGAGTCATATTTCATTGCTATATACCTTTATCTTAGTTTAACTGCCTCAGAGTCGCTGAGAATGATAGGGAGAGTGAGAGGATTCAAGGCTTTGAGCCGTTAGATGATGTCTAATATAATATTCAGCCAGGTCACAATTTCATGTAGCAATATTGGTTATGTTATTTTCAGACTCAATTTTATTAACTTGAGCTTTATATTATATTGTGCATTTTGCTGTACAGTAAATGATAGACAAAGCATGTAGATTTTAATACATTTGCCAATGTGGAGATACCTGCTTTTTATGCTTGACTGTTCAATTATTTCCTAATGGGATTTTTGGATTTAAAGCCAGAATCCTTTGTTGCTACATAAAGTTTTGGATGTATAAATTAATTTAGTATACCATTGGTTCTTGAAGAATATAACTTCTAAATGCCTCATGAGCTTAGTTCAACTGTCATACCCATCAGAACGCAACGCTTTCTTTAATGCAATGTTTGTAAACAATGTAAATCTGAACAAAGACTGTATAGCCTCAAAACATGGTTAAAACTATAATTTTGATACCATGGATGGTCGGTCATTGAATCCATTGCTCTGTCTATGAACTTGAGTGGTTACACTTCTCCAGGCCCATCCCTCAGCTTCTTACCGAAACAGAGGCGAGATGGCCTTTTGTTACTGTTTCAATTCTACTTGAATTCAACTCCAGCTTTTATATTAAATAGGCTTAAGTTACATTGCCTCTAGTGAAACACACTGCCCCCTCACTAGATCATTAATGTCTCCCTTTCATCTTGAATACCGTTTGTGTCCACATTTAGTTTATCTTGATTAGATCAGACCATATAACCCAGATATTAACAAACCACTCCTTTAGAAACACCATTGTAAATCTTTATGAAATCATGAGAAAAAATCCACCCTCTGTTGTTGATCCTGTTTTTGCAAAAGTGTCCCTGTTGCAGCAGTAAATAAGCTCTTTAGTCAAAGTGTCTTTGATGATGGGAACAAACACAAGGACTTTGTCAGGCTAATTGGGGAGTTCTTTTGTCTGCTAGGGCACCCTCTGAAACAGTCTCTTTCAAATCCCCCTGTGTGTGTGTGTGTGTGTGTGTGTGTACTGTAGGGACCCAGCTGCATGGCATGTATGATTCAGATGATTCAGACTGAGACAAATAGAATTAGCCTGTTGATTTATGTGACGCCCCCCTCCATCCCTACACTAGAGACACAGGTGGACGGGGTAGGGCATTATGAATGTACAGTGCCTTCAGAAAGTATTCATACCCCTTGACTTATTCCACACTTAGTTCTGTTACAGCCTGAAATCAAAATGGATTAAATAAAAATATATCCCATACTGACAAAGTGAAAACATGTTTTTAGAAAATGTTCTATTCTAATCTATTGAAAATGAAATACTGAAATATCTAATTTAAGTAAGTATTCACATCAATACATGTCATATCACCTTTAGTAGTGGTTACAGCTGTGAGTCTTTATGGGTAAGCCTCTAAGAGCTTTTCAGACCTGGATTGTACAATATTTGCACATTATTCTTTTAACAATTCAAATTCTTCAAGCTCTGTTAAGTTGGTTATTGATCATTGCTAGACGGCCATTTTCAAGTCTTGCCATAGATTTTCAAGACGATTTAAGTCAAAACTCTAACTAGGCCACTCAGGAACATTCGATGTCGTCTTGGTAAGCAACTCCAGTGTATATTTGGCCGTGTGTTTTAGGGTATTGTCCTGCTGAAAGGTGGACTTGTCTCCCAGTGTCTGTTGGAAAGCAGACTGAACCAGGTATTACTCCAAGGATTTTGCCTGTGCTTAGATATATTCTGTTTCTTTTTATCTTAAAAACCTCCCTAGTCCTTGCCGAAGATAAGCATACCCATAACATGATAAAACCACCACTATGCTTGAAAATATGAAGAGTGGTACTCAGTGATGTGTTGTGTTGGATTTGCACCAAACATAACGCTTTGTATTCAGGACATGCTGTAACATTAATTTCTTTACCACATTTTTTGCAGTTATACTTTCTATCTATCCTCAGTTTTCTCCTATCACAGCCATTAAACTCTGTAGCTGTTTTACAGTCACCATTGGCCTCATTGTGAAATCCCTGAGTGGTTTCCTCCTCTCTGGCAACTGAGTTAGGAAGGACACCTGCATCTTTGTAGAAAAGGGTGTGCACTGATACAGCATTCCAAAGTCTATTTATTAACTTCGTCTTGCTCAAAGGGATATTCAATGTCAGGTTATTATTATTATACATTTTTAGATATATTTTTTTTAGTCTCCCAATAGGTGCCCTTCTTTGCGAGGCAATGGAAAACCTCCCTGGTCTTTGTGGTTTACAGATAATTGTATGTGTGGGGTACAGAGATGAGGTAGTCATTCAAAAATCATGTTAACCCCCTAGAGTCGATTGCTACACCGGTGTGTCAATCTATGTTACATAATTAAAAAATAAAGCTTGTTTTGTACCTACCCCAAAACAGGGGTTCATTAACTATGTGTAAAAAAATATGCGGTATATCTCTTGGATTTAGGACAGGCACTTCCAAACCTTGTTCCTTATGATGTATTTTTTGACTGTCCTTTTTGCCATTTATGAATGTATTATTCAATGCGTTTTTATGGGCTTTAGTAGTAAAGGCCAAAATCTATATTTGATCCCCCAAAAATTATATACAGTACCAGTCAAAGGTTTTGGCCCACCTACTCATTTTTTTTTTCTACTATTTTGTGCATTGAGAATAATAGTGAAGACATTAAAACTATGAAATAACATATATGGAATCATGTAGCAACCAGAAAAGTGTAAAACAAATTAATATTTGAGATTCTTCAAAGTATCCACCCTTTGCCTTGATGACAGCTTTACACACTCTTGGCATTCTCTCAACCAGCTTCATGAGGTAGTCACCTGGAATGCTTTTCAATTAACAGATGGCCTTGTTAAAAGTTCATTTGTGGAATTTCTTTCCTTCTTAATGTGTTTGAGCAAATCAGATAGCCCTATTTGGTAAAAGACCAAGTCCATATTATGGCAAGAACAGCTCAAATAATCAAAGAGAAACGACAGTCCATCATTACTTTAAGACATGAAGGTCAGTCAATCTGGAACATTTCAAGAACTTTTATAGTTTCTTCAAGTACAGTTGCAAAAACCATCAACCGCTATGATGAAACTGGCTCTCATGAGGACCACGACAAGAAAGGACGACCCAGAGATACCTCTGCTGCAGAGGATAGGTTCATTAGAGTTACCTGCCTCATGTGTTTTTCAACAGGACAATTACCCAACACTCCTCCAGGCTGTGTAAGGGCTATTTGTTCAAGAAGGAGAGTGATGGAGTGCTGCATCAGATGACCTGGCCTCCACAATCACCCGACCTCAACCCAATTGAGATGGTTAATGATTAGTTGGACTGCAGAGTGAAGGAAAAGCAGCCAACAACTGCTCAGCATATGTGGGATCTCCTTTTAGACTGTTGGAAAAGCATTCCAGGTGAAGCTGGTTGAGATAATGCCAAGAGTGTGCAAAGCTGTCATCAAGGCAAAGGGTGGATACTTTAAAGAATCTAAAATCTAAAATATATTTTGATTTGTTTCACAATGTTTTGGTTCCTCAATGATTCCATATGTGTTATTTCATCGTTGTGATGTCTTCAATATTATTTTAGAATGTAGAAAATAGTAAAAAATAAAGCAAAGCCAATGAATGAGTATGTGTGTCCAAACTTTTGATACCTAAAGGGGCCCTAAAATTAAAAATCATATAGCTAAATAATCTATAGTATGTATATCTCTAACAATTTCATATGTCAGCTAATATTCCCTTTGAATGGATGTTCAGTTCAAACAAATTAAAAGTAGTTCCCTCCAATGTACACTTTGCACAGTTATGCAAATTACTTATAGGTAAAGTGTTTATGAGTGGGTTTCTTGTATAGTCACCATATACACCTGAAGAACATTGTAATGATACATTTTGACTATATTGATTCAGATTACTCTGAATATAAAGGGCTCATGGTGTAATATTTGCATTTCCTTTCTCAGGTAAAGAATGTGTTGGACCAGGAGGGCTTCGGCCGACAGAAGCGAGGCTACAGAAGCATCAACGAAATTGACGTCAAAATTACCGACCCCCTATTCAGCAAACAGTGGTATCTGGTGAGTTGTCATCAGCGTCCGTTATACTTGTTCACTCACTGACCACTGATCACAGACATATTCACTGCTGCTCCTCCTATGGAGATGAAGTCTTCTCATTAGGCCAGTCAATATTGCCCACACCATCTCATCTCCCTGTTTATGTCAGTCTCCTCCCCCAGTGTTTACCCTAGACTGGCAAGCGTGACTTTCCTTTCCGCCAGGGCCAACGTGCCTTCCTTTGTTCCACTTGTCAGATTAAACGCTCTGCAGTAGGATCCCAGCTAAGTGCCATATCTGTGACATTTACTCCCCCTCCCTCCCATCCTCCACACCTCATCTCTTCCTCCCCCTTCCTTACCCCTATCTTCCTCCATGTTGACTAATTATCTAATGGCCGCTCGGCCGGGTGCCCTGCGTCACGGACTGTCTCCATATTGTTTGTGTGACTGATTAGATCAACACGGGCCAGGCTGATGGGACCCCCGGACTGGACCTCAATGTGGCTGAGGCTTGGGGACTGGGCTACACCGGGAGAGGCATCACCATAGCCATCATGGACGATGGTAGGTACCAGTATAGACCTTACGGTTGAAGTTGTATCACTATCTTTTTATTTTTTATTTTATTTATTTCACCTTTATTTAACGAGGCCAAGATAAAGCAAAGCAGTGCAAAAACAACAACACAGAGTTACACATGGGATAAACAAACGTACAGTCAATAACACAATAGAAAAAGCTGTATATTGTGTGTGCAAATGAAGTAAGGAGGTAAGGCAATAAATAGGCCAATAGTGGCGAAGTAATTACAATTTAGCAATTAACACTGGAGTGATAGATGTGCAGATGAGGATGAGCAAGTAGAAATACTGGTGTGCAAAATAGCAGAAAAACAAAAACAAATATGGGGATGAGGTAGGTAGTTGGATGGATGGGTTATTTAACGATGGGCTGTGTACAGCTGCAGAGATTGGTAAATTGCTCTGACAGCTGATGCTTCAAGTTAGTGAGGGAGATATACTGTAAGTCTCCAACTCCAGTGATTTTTGCAATTCGTTCCAGTCATTGGCAGCAGAGAACTGGAAGGAAAGGCGGCCAAAGGGGGTGCTGGCTTTGGGGATGACCAGTGAAATATACCTGCTGGAGCGCGTGCTATGGGTGGGTGGTTCTATGGTGACCAGTGAGCTGAGACCTGGAGCCAGTGGGTTTGGCGACGAATATGTAGCGAGGACCAGCCAACGAGAGCATACAGGTCGCAGTGGTTGGTAGTATATGGGGCTTTGCTGACAAAACGGATGGCACTGTGATAGACTGCATCCAATTTGTTGAGTAGAGTGTTGGAGGCTATTTTGTAAATGACATCGCCGAAGTCAAGGATCAGTAGGATAGTCAGTTTTACGAGGGTATGTTTGGCAGCATGAGTGAAGGAGGCTTTGTTGCGAAATAGGAAGCCGATTCTAGACTTAATTTTGGATTGAGGTGCTTAATATGAGTCTGGAAGTAGAGTTAACAGTTGAGCCAGACACCTAGGTATTTATAGTTGTCCACATATTCTAAGTCAGAACCGTCCAGAATAGTGAGTAGTCCAGAGTAGTATCTTAATAGAGGTCATCACTGGGATTGTAGTTCTGGGCTAAAGCCCTATACATTCGGCCTCCAGTTCCAGATGTTCACTCTGAAAATGTGTTATATTTCCTCACCGTCAAAATTTGCAATAAACATAAGGTCAGCTATCCATGTTTTTGTGGGGATTTTTTGATTCTCTCTGACTGTTTAGCTTTTAATCAGGTGACTGTTAGTCGGCTGGACAGAGTGAAGATACTGTATAATGTAATTTATACACAGTTTCGATTTGGTTCTAGTCATTTAAATGCACAGTAGATTGAGGGCTTTTTTTTGTCATACCACCCGCAGGGGCTGTGTGTTTGATACCCCTACTTTATACCCTGTAGCCAGTGTTGTTAAGGAACTAAGTAAAAAAACTTGAAGTACTACTTAAGTAATTCCTGTAGTTTTTTTGACTATTTAAAAACTTTTACTTTTACTTCACTACGTTCCAAAATAAATTCTGTACTTTTTACTTTTTACTACTTCTTACATTTTGCATGCTCAGACAGGACAGCAATATGGTCCAATTCACGCACCTATCAATATAACGCATTGCCATCCCCACTGCCTCTGATCTGGCGGACTCATTAAACACAAATACTGTGTTTGTAAAGTATGATTATTGGGTACTTTTTCCACCACTACCTGTAGCTATTCAGGACCAGAGTTGGTAGCCATTCATAACAATTGGTGGCCACTACACAGTATGTGTCAATTATAAATACAGATTTAAAGGTATTAGTCATCCACTTATTAATGTGGTTATTTATAGTTCATGACGACAAGGTATCTACACATGGTTAATGAACTAAATACCATTTGAACAAATGACATGTACAAGTACCGACCAGCTCCACATTAGAATGTAATAAGTACAACGTACAATAAGTGACCATTTATTGGTTGACATCTTCTTATAAAGGTCAAAACCTCCCCTCAAGACCTAAATTCCTTTGGGGAAAAATGTATAGCATTATCTCACTAATTTATGTTGAAATTATGTTTCAGGGATCGACTATCTCCACCCAGATCTTGCATCAAACTACGTAAGTGCTTAATCTTTGTTCTCATTTCACAATCCTCTCTGTTAATTCCCTGTATTGCTGTTTTGACATAAATCAGGCCTTGAAATGGCACTTGTCACAGGTCTGTTGTTGAGTGCCAGTGGCGGTGCCAGTGGCAGGTGTATTCCAAGTTTCCTTCATGGTTGGCAAGTCTCCTTGAATCCTTGGAGGACGGGGAGACAGGCATCCGGCCAGCCAAGCTGTTTAATGTTAATGTGTACAGCACTGTGGCAGGCGGGATGGCAGGCCGATCTGTCACTGGTACAGATAATGCCAGGGTAGCTAGCACCGCATATTGTGATATTCCAACTCCAGAATACTGATAATAACACCTCAAAAGACTGCCAGTGTTGCTGGCCAGAAACAGGAAAAAGACTAAGGAGTAAAAGTAAGGAACTCACATTACAAAATATATTATTTAACTATTAACACTGCAGTACTAGTGAACATCTATTGACTATGTACTCAATAAGCTCAGTGTTCAGTGGTAAACAGAACTGGCCAACTGCTGAAATTCTGAAATGGCTGTTGTTGAAATGGCTGTTGTTTTGACTGATAGTGAGAGTTGTGAATGTTATCGGATCTGACAGAATCGTTTACAGCAGGGTGCCCAATACTGATACAGGAAACCAGTCATGTCTTTTGTAACACAGCACCATCCAGTAATATGTTCTCTCATAGAGACACAGTAATGAACAGTACTGAAAGGCTATGCTGCATCTCTGCTGTGGGATGCAATTAGACACACACAAACACACACACATACACACAGTGCTGTTCCTCCATCCCTTCATCTCTGCTTCTCCTCCCTTCTCTTTCCTCTCATCTTGGAAAGATTTCAGAGCTTCAGAGAAGGTGAAAGATGAGACGGCAGAAGAGGGAGAGAGTGAGAGATGATTAAATGTAAACTATTTCCTTTCAGTCGGAGGATATTGGAAAAAGGGAATTATTTTAAGATAGGCAAGGAAACTTGATACTGTGTGCAGTTCTGTTCAGCTTTTCAGCTTTTTGACATAAGCTCTGTGGTTCCTGTGTGATGCCTGTGTGTTTGTGTGTATGTTTCTTGCCTGTTAACTGGGATGAGTCTTGCCCCAAAAATAGCCTGTCGTGAGCGTGGCAGTCAGGATGATGCAGGACATGCATGCTCTACTGGGCTGATGGATCACGCTGTGTAACGATCTAAAACTGACTTAGTGCTATACACTTCCTGTGGGTTTGTGTGTGTGTGTGTGTGTGTGTGTGTGTGTGTGTGTGTGTGTGTGTGTGTGTGTGTGTGTGTGTGTGTGTGTGTGTGTGTGTCTGTGTGTGTGTGTGTGTGTGTGTGTGTGTGCGTGTGTGTGTGTGTGTGTGTGTGTGTGTGTGTGTGTGCGTGTGTGTGTGTGTAGGAGGCTGATAATCTCATTTATTGCATCTTCACTCTCTTCCAGGGCCGAAGCTGTTGTTGGTTTATGTATTCCTATTTTTCAGAAGACTACAAACACTGCAATCAGCCACTATTGATTGGTCTGCATTAGTATGTGCAAGAGCGCACGATTATACAGTGCATTTGGAAAGTATTCAGACCAATTCCCTTTTTCCACATTTTGTTATGTTACAGACTTATTCTAAAATGTATCAAATATTGTTTCCTCCTCATCAATCTACACACTGCCCCATAATGACGAAGCACAAACAGTTTTTTTGACATTTTTGCACATTTATCAAAATTTAAAACAGAAATAAGAAATTATGGTGCCGTAGTCATCATTATAATATGATGCCATTATCAAAGGGCAGCAGATGTCAGGTAAAGCCGGGCCAATCTTGTTTAGCGCCTCTTACGCATCGTTCCGACAATGTAACTAACTTAAAGCAGTTATCAATGTTATCATCTGAAGGACTTTTGACAATGTGATTTTTTTTCTCCTATCTGGTCTTTGGGAAGTCTCTAGCAAGCTGGAGGTTTGTCAGTGCCCCTATCTGCACTGGGATGTTGCATTGGGATGTTGTTACTGCAGTATTATTGGATGTTGTGTCTTTATATTGTTCAAGGATTACTTTCTTTCCTCCAAGGGAAATTACCATGCCAACGCCCGGTGATGTCACATAATCACAAGGGTTCATCTCGTACAGTGTGTGTTTTAGTGTGCGTGTGCCTGTATTTTATTAGGTTGTTAAGGGATTCTGAGTCTCTTGTATTGGCAAGTACTGCATGACGAAGATGGTGTGGTAAAGATAATCATGACGAATGAGTTTAATAAGGAACCAGAGAGAACTCTTTTTTTATTCACACTTAGGATATCAATTAGTAGGCTATTGATGTAAATTAGTCTACAACAAATTTCACAGTATGTGTTTCCAAACTGGTATATGAGGACACTCGATATTCAAAAGCTTTGGGCCAAGCTTTGGAATATTTATACTTTTTTAATATCAAACGACCTTCCTTTGTTCATAATGAGAATATCATAAGTGGTACTCTGAGAGAGGCATGAGAGCATTTCTAGTGCATAGTTAATTTGAGGATGTGGTAATATTCAATACAGCAGGGGATTGAAAATCTAAGCAGGGCTTTGACTTTATATAATATAAGGGGCCTATTGCAACGAACATTGGCCAGTGTACTAACACAAGGTAATCTCTCGTTAAACCATCCATACGTGGAAAAATCACCCACACAGCTGATCTCAGTTGCACTACTTTTTGGCGTTGTCTATTCTTATTATAATTTTATGTAATCCATTAATTACATATTGTTTTAAAAATAAAGTTATTGTTGAATAGTATGGTCGTTTCTTATCAAGCTTGGGGAAAACTATCCCGGACTGTCCATATTTGAAATGTGTATTGAATCAAGTCAATCATGATGAGTTAGGTCTATATTATCTATTTTATTCCATATAAAAGGCTGTCTAATAAAGTTATTTCAAACAGCACACATATTATTTTGTCATTTAAGGTGAAACATTTAAATGAAATATAGGCCTACTCCTTCTATATTCTTATACTCGAATAAGTATACTTTTTTTACAGTTTAAAATACTCCTGATAGGTTGATATTTCATTGTGGGTGGGAGTAGAGAACCTAGACGCAGCTGTCTAGTATCATAATCACTTGACACGGTAACAGCAAGAGATCAACTGATCTCCTTGTTTATTATTGTGGGTGGTTGCAATCAAGTTTTAATAACACACATGTAATCTCCCGTGTGTCGCGTTTTAAGAAATCCAGCGGAAGCCTGCACGAGCACTTTAAGTTCTGCCTGTCCTAAGTTGGACTTTTTGTGAGTGGTTTGAATACAACCACCAAGTATTTGTATTATGTTGAATGATCTGTACATTTTGTGCTGACGTATACTCAAAAGGAACACCTATGTGAGAATGATGTTCATTGACTACATCTCAGCATTCAACACCATAGTGCCCACGAAGCTCATCACTAAGCTAAGGACTCTGGGACTAAACACCTCCCTCTGCAACTGGATCCTGGACTTCCTGGCGGGCCGCCCCCAGGTGGTACGAGTTGGCAACAACTCTTCTGTCATGCTGATCCTTAACACTGGGGCCCCTCAGGGGTGTGTACTTAGTCCCCTCCTGTACTCCCTGTTCACCCATGACTGTGTGGCCAAACATGACTCCAACACCATCATTAAGTTTGCTGACGACACAACAGTGGTAGGCCTGATCACCGACAACGATGAGATGGACTATAGGGAGGAGGTCAGAGAACTGGCAGTGTGGTGCCAAGACAACAACCTCTCCCTCAATGTGAGCAAGACAAAGGAGAAGATCGTGGACAACAGGAAAAGGCGGGCCAAACAGGCTCCCATTAACATTGACTGGGCTGTAGTGGGGCAGGTCGAGAGTTTCAAGTTCTATGGTGTCCACATCAACAATGAACTATCATGATCCAAACATACCAAGACAGTCATGAAGAGGGCACGGCAAAACCATTTCCCCCTAAGGAGACTGAAATTGGTTCCCAGATCCTCAAAAGGTTCTACAGCTGCACCATCGAGAGCATCCTGACCGGTTGCATCACCGCCTGGTATGGCAACTGCTCGGCATCTGACTGTAAGGCGCTACAGAGGGTAGTGTGAATGGCCCTGTACATCAATGAGGCCAAGCTTCCTGCCATCCAGGACCTATATAATAGGCGGTGTCAGAGGAAAGCCCATAAAATTGACAGAGACTCCAGTCACCCAAGTTATAGACTGTTTTCTCTGCTACCGCATGGCAATCGGTACTGGAGCACCAAGTCTAGGACCAAAAGGCTCCTCAACAGCTTCTACCCCCAAGCCATAAGACTGCTGAACAATTAATAAAATCGACCACCACCCCTCCCTTTTGTACACTGCTGCTACTTGCTGTTTATTATCTATGCATAGTCACTTCACCCCTACCTACATGTACAAATTACCTCAACTAACCTGTACCCCCCCGCACACTGACTTGGTACCGGTGCCCCCTGTATATAGCCTCGTTATTGTTATTCTTATTGTGTTACTTTTAATTATAATTTTTTTTACTTTAGTCTACTTGGTAAATATTTTCTTAACTCTTCTTGAACTGCACTGTTGGTGAAGGGCTTGTAAGTAAGCATTTCACGGTAAGGTCTACTGCACTTGTTGTATTTGGCGCATGTGACAAATAAATTAACACCAGTAACTTTTTGTCCTAACACCAACCTTCAGCCTCAACCCTCTCTGTATACAGAGCAGAGGAGGCTGATGGAAGGAAGCTATAGGAGGACAGGCTCATTGTAATGGCTGGGATGGAATAAATGGAACGGTATCAAACACATCAAACATATGGAAACCAAACGTTTCCATTTATTCCATTCCAGCTATTACAATGAGACCTTCCTCCTATAGTGCCTCCCACCAGCCTCCACTGATACTGAGGTATCAACCCCTCCAGACAATCTTACTCACACTACAGCCACGGTGCTGGAAGTCACCTTGTTACTACCTGGTTTCCTGCTCCACTCGGCTGATACAGCAGAGCAGCAGAGCAGAGCAGCAGGGTGCAGTGTTTTGGCATCTCTTTGTCCCTCACTGAGTCATCCCTATATCCTCGCTGGGAAATGTCAGCTGGTATCTTGCTAAGGTCTGACCTGGCCTGTCCACCCGGTAAAATCTGATGGGTTTAGCTCTATACTTCTAATGATCACCACCACACTTTCACCGCCATCTCCCTCGTGTCTCTGGTGACCGGGCACACTGCTCTGTAAAAACTCCACGAGTCATAAATGCCATTCAGACAGACAAGCTACAAATAGAGAAATGACGGGGAATGGTGATTAGAACGACAGGGGATTTTGAATGTGACTGAGCTGAAGGAGAGAGGAAGATGAGAGAGACAGCAGTGGAGAGTTAGAGAGAGAGAGACTGGCTAACATAAAAACAGGGGAAACACAGTGACAACCCACTGGGCACAGACATAATTTCAACATTTAGTTTTGATTTGGTTGAGTTGTCACCTAATGTGAATTCAATGGGAAATCAACAAAAAATGTCACCATGGATTTAGGTTAAAAGTTGGATGAAAAATATATGAAATTCCCTAACATTGATGACTCAGTTTTCCATGTTGATTCAACATCATCAATCTCTCCTTGTCCCAGTCTGTAATCCCAACATGTTTCAAGCTGACCACAATTGTCTCTGTTCCCAAGAACTCCAAGGTAAGATAACCTGCCTAAATGACTATCGCCCTGTAGCACGCACATCTGCAATTAAGAAGTGCTTTAAAAGGCTGGTCAAGAAACACATCAACACCACCCTCCTAGACACCCTGGAATCACTCCAATTTGGATACCGTCCCCACAGATCTACAAATGACACCATCGCAATTGCGCATCACACTGCTCTCTCCCACCTGGACAATAGGGGAAATAACTATGTGAGAATGGTGTTCATAGACTACAGCTCAGCGTTCAACACCGTAGTCCCCACTAAGCTCACCACCAAGCTAGGGACCCTGGGACTGAACACCTCTCTCTGCAACTGGATCCTGGTCTTCCTGATGGGTGGGCCCCAGGTGGGGAGGGTAGGCCACTTTCAGGGGTGCGGTGGGGCCTTTCGATCTGTCGAGTTAAGTGGAGCCTTTCAAGCTGTTTTGGTTCCTGACTCAAAGGGAATAATACCCTGCCATCTCCCTCAGAACATTAAAACGTATTGTATCCTTCACCAGCTCATATCTGTGTGAAGCTGGAATCAGCACTGCTCTTGTCTGCATTAAAACCAAATATCAAACCAGGTTGAATGTGACAGCAGAGATGAGATGCACACTGTTGATCACAGCCCCTGACTTTGAGAAGCTCTGATGTGACATGCATCAAGCATACCCATCTCATTAGTGGTGGTCAGATAATGATGCTTTCAAGACAACTGGAAACTCAGAAAAACACTAGGTCAAATCATGACATCAGTGATCTTCAGGTCGGAAAGTCTGAGCTTTAGAAAGAGGCCCGAGTTCCCGACTTGGAGTTGGATGACTGTTCAAAGCGATTTTTTTTTTCTCCCCAAGTTCCAGTTGTCTTGAATGCACTGAAGTCGGAAGTTAGAGATTCATGAGTTCCCAGTTTCCAGTTGTTTTGAACGCGACAGAGACATTATGTCAGACACATTTGAAATTGACCGTCATAGCCCCACATTAAAAAAGTAAACATTGGTTGTTAATTACATAATGGTTTTCACATGGTTGAGGTCGCTATAATTTTGAGATATCAAAATGGGGTTGTGGACTAAAAAATTTTGGGAACCCCTTGCCAAAGACTTGGCAATGTGGTGCCATGACAACAACCTCAACGTCAGTAAGACCAAGGAGCTGATCGTGGACTACAGGAGAAAGAGGGGAGTGAACGCCCCCATCCAAATCGATGGGGCTGTCGTGGAACAGGCCAAGAGCTTCAAGTTCACATCAATACGGACTTAACATGGTCCACACACACCCGCACAGTTGTAAAGAGCAGCACCTCTTCCCACTCAAGAGGCTGAAATTGGCCCTTGGATCCTCAGAAGGTTCTACAGCTGCACCATGATGAGATTCTCATCACTGATTGGTATGGCAAAAGCGTTACCCAGGGCATCACTGGGGCCGAGCTCCCTGCCATCCAGGACCTCTATCATGCGGTGTCAGAGGAAGAATTGCCAAAGAATTCAGCCATCCAAGCCTAGACAGTTGAATCTGCTGCCGTCCGCCAAAGCATCAGATCTCAGACTAACAGGCTCCGAAACAGCTTCTACCCCAAGCCATAAGACTGCTAAATAGTTAATGAAATGGTTACACGGACCTTCTTCATTGACAATATCTTGCACTGACTCTATGCACACTCACAAGACTATGAGCTCATAAGCAAGCATTTCATGGTAAAGTTGACACCAGTTGTATTCGGGGCACGTGACACATTTGTCTATTTGATTTTGATCAGTTTACATTTTGTTGTTGTAGAAAATGACGTGAAAACAACATTGATTCAACCAGTTGTTGCCCAGTGGGAAGAGACTTGAAGGTGACTAGTTGACTGTTTTGGGTTGAGAAAAGTGGAAAATAGAAAGAGGAGTGGCTTCCAGACAACAAAGTTTGAGAGAGACATCCTTTCAAGATGGCTTCTGAAATGACAATCTCAAAGGGAAGCAAGTGTTACAGAAAAGAGGGAGGGGTGTATAGAGAGAGAGAGAGAGAGAGAGAGAGAGAGAGAGAGAGAGAGAGAGAGAGAGAGAGAGAGAGAGAGAGAGAGAATAAATCAGGGATTGAGATTCCTGTAATGGTTGGTGGATTTGTAGATTTGTTTGTGTGTGCGTGCCTATGTGAGTGAGTGTGGCTGCAGGGCAGGCCATTTGCTGATTACGCAGCATGGATTGATGACTCTCCGACAGATGTGCTTCTAATGCATCTGTTTTCTCCTGCTTTTCCGCTGTTAATTCCACTTCTATTACTTTTGGCCACGTGGAATTAAATGGCGGGAATAATTGGTGTGTCAGTGTCTCAGCCGCTGTTCCCTGCTGTGACCATGCATTACCATCATATTAGTACTGTGTGTGTGTATGTTTGTGCGAGTGAGTGTTTTGGATATTTTCTTCATATTAATCTGTTCCACGTGACATGCTTCCATCAGACTGAAAGGTCTTCATTATAGCATGTTTTTGCATGAGGACATTCTACAAGAAAATTCTCGAAGCAATCGACCTTTTAATTATTCTGCCAGGTTAAGAACAATTGAACTCAGTGTTGTCCAGAAAAGTGTTTTACTCACACATGTTGCGTAACTGAGAGGAAAATGAATAGAAGAATCTGAAACGTCACAACACAGTGAACCACACCCAATATACAGAGGCTGCAACAACAAGAACATCAGCTGAGTCGTTAGTAAAGCGCCATCTCACAGCGGTCTAGGTTGGGACTGGACAAGACAAGACTAGATTTGAGAAGGTCACTGCACCTCTATTGGATGCTCTGTAGTTTTGTGTTACCGTTACCTTCTTGTTTCTCTCACTCTCTCTTCCTGTTGTGTCTTGTAGCCTGTCTGATTAAACTGTTTGTGTTCGGTCTTTTCAGAACGCCGAGGCCAGCTATGACTTCAGCAGCAATGACCCATACCCATACCCCCGATACACTGACGACTGGTTTAACAGGTAAAAACCAGCTGCCCCTCACCCCTCTAAAGTAATCTGCCCCATAAGAATTCATCACACAGTTATAGTTTTCTTACTGTTTTTCCATTTGTGTGTGTGTTTGTGTGTGTGTGTGTTTGTGTGTGTGTGTGCGCTACCTGTTAGTGTATTCAATTATATGTGTGTTAATGTGTATACTTGTGTGGGCATGTGTGTGCTACCTGTCAGTGTATTCAATTATGTGTGTGTGTGTGTGTGTGTGTGTGTGTGTGTGTTTGTGTTTGTGTGTGTGTGTGTGTGTGGTGTGTGTGTACGTGTGTATACGTGTGTGGGCATGCATGAATGTGTGTTTTGCAGAGGAGTGAGGCAGAGGAGTGAGTTTGAGCTTTGTGTCTGATAAACTCTGTTCTCCTTGGCTTGGCCAGGGTGTAGCAAGTCCCCTTGTCTGTATTGATTTTGTGCTGCCTTTAACCAGCACAAAAACACCCTGTGGCGAACTGCACTAGCATCGAATAGTCCCCGCGATATGCAACTTTTCAGGGAAGTTAGGAACCAATACACACAGTCAGTTAGGAAAGCAAAGGCTAGCTTTTTCAAACAGAAATTTGCATCCTGCAGCACTAATTCCAAAAGGTTTTGGGACACTGTAAAGTCCATGGAGAATAAGAGTACCTCCTCCCAGCTGCCCACTGCACTGAGACTAGGAAGCACTGTCACCACTGATAAATCCATGATAATCAAGAATTTCAATAAGCATTTCTCTACTGCTGGCCATGCTTTCCACCTGGCTACCCCAACCCCGGCCAACAGCTCTGCACCCCCCGCAACAACTGGCCCAAGCCCCCCCAGCTTCTCCTTCACCCAAATCCAGACATCTGATGTTCTGAAAGAGCTGCAAAATACGGATCCCTACAAATCAGCTGGGCTAGACAATCTGGACCCTCTCTTCCTAAATGTATCTGCCGCCATTGTTGCAACCCCTATTACTAGTCTGTTCAACCTCTTTTTTTGTATCGTCTGAGATTCCTAAAGATTAGAAAGGGGCCGCGGTTATCCCCCTCTTCAAAGGAGGAGACACTCTAGACCCAAACTGTTATAGATCTATATCCATCCTGCCCTGTCTTTCTAAAGTATTCGAAAGCCAAGTGAACAAACAGACCACCGACCATTTTGAATCCCACCGTACCTTCTCCGCTATGCAATCTGGTTTCCGAGCAGGTCACGGGTGCACCTCAGCCACACTCAAGGTCCTAAACGATATCATAACCGCCATCGATAAAAGACAGTACTGTGCAGCAGACTTCATCGACCTGGCCAAGGCTTTCGACTCTGTCAATCACCAAATTCTTATCGGCAGACTCAACAGCCTTGGTTTCTCCAATGACTGCCTCGCCTGGTTCACTAACTACGTCTCAGATAGAGTTCAGTCTGTCAAATCGGCGGGCCTGTTGTCCGGACCTCTGGCAGTCTCTATGGGGGTGCCACAGGGTTCAATTCTCGGGCTGACTCTTTTCTCTGTATATATCAATGATGTCGCTCTCGCTGCGGGGTGATTATTTGATCCACCTCTACGCTGATGCCGCCATTCTGTATACATCTGGCCCTTCTTTGGACACTGTGTTAACAAACCTCCAAGCGAGATTCAGCGCCATACAACACTCCTTCCTTGGCATCCAACTGCTCTTAAATGCTAGTAAAATTAAATGCATGCTCTTCAACCGATCGCTGCCTGCGCCCGCCCGACTAGCATCACTACTCTGGACGGTTCTGACTTAGAATATGTGGACAACTACAAATACCTAGGTGTCTGGTTAGACTGTAAACTCTCCCTCCAGACTCACATTAAGCATCTCCAATCCAAAATTACATCTGGAATCGGCTAACCTATTTCGCAACAAAGCCTCCTTCACTCATGCTGCAAAACTTACCCTCGTAAAACTGGCTATCCTACTGATCCTTGACTTCAGCGATGTCATTTACAAAATAGCCTCCAACACTCTACTCAGCAAATTGGATGCAGTCTATCACAGTGCCATCCGTTTTGTCACCAAAGCCCCATATACTACCAACACTGCGACCTGTATGCTCTCGTTGGCTGGTCCTCGCTACATATTCGTCGCCAAACCCACTGGCTCCAGGTCATCTATAATTATTCGCCGTATCTCAGCTCACTGGTCACCATAGCAGCACCCACCCGTAGCACGCGCTCCAGCAGGTGTATTCCACTCGTCATCCCTAAAGCCAACACCTCACTAGCTTTAAGTGTCAGCTGTCAGAGCAGCTTACCGATCGCTGCAGCTGTACACAGCCCATCTGTCAATAGCCAGTCCATCCAACTACCCACCTCATCCCCATATTTGTTTTTGTTTTTCTGCTATTTTGCACACCAGTATTTCTACTTGCTCATCCTCATCTGCACATCTATCACTCCAGTGTAATTTGTAATAAATTGTAATGAATTATTTGCCACTATTGGCCTATTTATTGCCTTACCTCCTTACTTCATTTGCACACACTCTATACAGATATTTATATTGTGTTATTGATTGTACGTTTGTTTATCCCATGTGTAACTATGTGTTGTTGTTTTTGTCGCACTGCTTTGCTTTATCTTGGCCAGGTCGCAGTTGTTAATTAGAACATGTTCTCAACTGGCCTACCTCGTTAAATAAAGGTGAAATAAAAAATATATATAAAAGAATCTCGCCACGTAGCTCTAGTCATTAATATCTTTGGGCCCTCATAGCTGCTGCATTACTGCAGTCCACAACACATACCGCCCAGACTAGTTATTAAGGAGATATATCATGGAAGGTAGGTACTGTGAGTTAGAAGATATTGTGTGTTGCAATTTATTCCTGCATATCTGTATGAGTGGAAGTGAAGATTGGCTGATAAATTATGGATTCATTTAGTTTGATAGCTTGTCATCTGTAGAGTATTTAGACACAGTTTAAATGTACTCTTTATTTGGATGAGTTGCCTACCTTGCTTTACATTCCGGTGATGTAAATCTACCTAGACAATGCACTCTGTGAGATCTTCTACAGGTATGAGAGATACACAGAGATACGGTGGCTAGATTGGCATTTGTCCACTCGCTCCTGTCTGCAGTGTTCACAGGGGCGACCTTATGTCCGATAGCGTCGTATCTTTCTCCCATCGCCAACTCAGACTTCATGACCCACTGCTGCCGAGGGCACCTCAAGGACTAGACGATTAAACATAGAGAACACCATCTACCCTCACTGCTCTCCATTCTCCACCACACGTGTGTGCGTGTGTGTGTGTGTGTGTGTGTGTGTGTGTGTGTGTGTGTGTGTGTGTGTGTGTGTGTGTGTGTGTGTGTGTGTGTGTGAGTGTGTGCGTGCGTGTGTGCGTGTGTGTGTGTGTGTGTGGTGTAGCGTCGCTGCTGCTGAATTAGTGCAGTGCAGGACTCTGTGGCTAATTAGCTGTTTGTTTATAAATAGCAGACTTTCTGTGGCAAAGCATGCTGGGAAAGCCGAGAGGGCTCACTGCAGCTACCCTGTGGGAAGCCCCCACACACACAAACACACAGGCACATAGGCATGTGCACACACACACAACGCAATTTTGCCTTTGTATGACCTTTTAAAATGCCATCTCCTCAACCAACCATCGGATTTTAATGCAAATCGGAGATTCTACCAATTTCTTAATCTTCTTTCGAATGAATGTGGTAGGAATTGTTGAAGCTAATATTATCCAGGTGGCGCAATGGGCTGATTCCTCATTCTAATTCTTATTGATTTGTGCCCCAACCGGTAATTTGTGTCTTCCAACCGGTAATCCTATTCCTGATAGGCATAATAGGTTTACACAGAAGTCACAAAGTCTACAATAGGTGGTTAAAGACCTGGTACATTGACCTAATACATCGATTCCCAATATGTTTTCCAACCTTAGCCCATTCCCCAATCTATCTGTGTGTTTCTGTGTGTAGTCATGGAACAAGGTGTGCTGGTGAGGTGTCTGCAGCAGCCAACAACAACATCTGCGGAGTGGGAGTGGCCTACAACTCTAAGGTGGCAGGTATGTAGACTACTCTAATACTGTGGTAAATAACAGCTGGCTTGGATGTAAAAGTACTAGTGATCACAGTCATCTTTGAAAACTTGTAAAAGTGGCAGTCATAATAACCTATCCAATGCTTTTTAACTTTAGTAGTAGATGTAAGAAGAATCAAGTTGGCTACATAGCCATTTTTTCAGCCCTTGTAGCTAGTGATAGCTGGTGACAGTGATTTTTGGAACCTGACAAAAAAAACATTATTTTCTTGGTATTTCATTTACGTTTCCTAAAAGTTAAAAAATGTATACGTTTCATTTCAATGTTGATAACCTATAATTTCCATTCTCAGAGTGTTAATAAAACCTCCCAGGAAGACTTTCAAGGAACCATAATAAACGTTCTCAGAACCTCCCTGCAAACTAAAAAGAAACATTCTCAGAACGTTTAAAAAACAGATTTACCAGTCAGGAAATGTATGGTTTGTTCCCACAACCAATTTGAAACCAAAAACAGGAACCAAATGTGCTAGCTGGGGATATTCAGTCAACAGTGGCTTAGAATTGTAATAGTGTGTACCTTACACTCTCTGTCTCTCCACACCTGCCTACTGTTCTCCTCCCCCCCCTCCCCCCCAGGTATCCGCATGCTAGACCAACCCTTCATGACGGACATTATCGAGGCATCGTCCATCAGCCACATGCCCCAGGTCATTGACATCTACAGTGCCAGTTGGGGGCCCACCGATGACGGCAAGACAGTAGACGGACCCCGAGAGCTCACTCTGCAGGCCATGGCTGACGGAGTCAACAAGGTACTCACACACGCACATGCACACACACACACACACACACACACACAAACACAAAAACACTGGTCTAACTGTGGATAGCAGGGTTGTAGAGTACTTGTCTTACTCAGATAACTGAGTTCTTTGAATAGGCACACAGTATATAAGACTCGAGTCACAAAATTGGAAAAAGAACAGCTTTACACAAGAACAGCCTTACTGTTAGACACTTTCAGAGACACCCTGGAACACACAGTTATTTAGCATACTGCCTGTGCCAGTGACAATTAGCTGCTTGATTAATCATAATACCACATGCAGAGGGGTAGTCTGGTCTGCTCTGACCAGATCTCAAGCAGCATTACTGAATAGGTGCAAAATGTGTTCTAAGCCTGGCTAAGATAAGCACAACTAATCAAGCAGTATTTCACTCAGCCTTCTAATATATATATAATATATATATATATATATATACAATATGTACACCATTACGTAGGTTAGGCAGGATGCACATTGTAAAACAACAACCCAAGATGAGAATCATTCAATTAGCATTTTTTCCATTGAGCAGCCATGCATGTTTCCTCAATTTTCTTCAACAGTTAGGGAACACTTGTCACCCCCACCCTGGTCCAATCACTTCACTCTAAACGAGTCACTTAGTTTGCATCTTGAGCGAGGCGGCTTCGTTTCGCAAATTGACGTGGATAATGGAAACAAATCACACGGAATGTTCCGGGACGGCGCTAGATATATGAGAGTGCTTGTTGGAGCGCCGGAGACAGAAGCCGTGCACATAGGTGATCTCACCGTATTTCAAACAGCACTTTGCAATGTAAATGGAAAGGGAGGTATAGATGTGAAGAGAGGGACGCGTACGTAACTCTGGTGAACCTAGATCCTCCACAAGTAAACCGAAGGGATTTGAGATGCAGACACCTCTCGTGCTAAATCTTCAACTGGAGTGGAATACTAAGTGTTTCATATCACCCAACTGGGCACAAACTGGCTGAATCAACATTGTTTCAACGTCATTTGTCAACATATTGTGATGTGGAATCTAAGTGGAAAATACTGTACATTGGATTTGAAAAAGGTAATCACCGTAAACTGTTGTTCCGAGGATGACATTTAAACCACAGGATTATGTCATTATGGTAACCAAATGTCAACATAGACAAACCTTTTACAACATTTGTTGAATTAGTACTTTGAAACCAGATTTTCTAAATTATATCTCATTCAGAAAATAAACTATAGGCTTGGCAGCACCTCCTACTGGATCTACCAACATCTACCCTTTAGTCTCCCATTCAAGGTTTTAACCAAGCCCAACCTTGCTTAGCTATGATATTTGTTACTGACTATTACCAATGTACTATCGTGAGAATGATTGTTGAGCTCTCCCCACTTAAAAAATAATAGATTCACTGTTGCTTTCGAAGCCATTCCAAAGGGTAGGTTTAACAGAGCCAATTAAATGTGCTATTTAGTCCTCTAGCATTTGTAAAGTCATCAACAGCAATCACTTCAATTCAACCCAGAATTCAACTAAAAATAGACAATACAATAGGTCTAAGGTTTCAAGCTCTGATTTACATTTAAAATGTGATACTATTTAGTGATGTTGAATTGTGTGTCGTTGTCAACGCAACCAAATATTAACATTTGAAGGATCTGTATCTTCTGCTTGGAAAATTCCATCTCTGCCAATAATTAGCCTGGCTTTAATTCCAGTTTGTCTCCAAATTAATCATTAGATTTCCATCTCCATCTCAACCAAAAATCCAAGTTAAAGAGTAGGACTAAATTAAATCTTTATTTAAAAAGGAATTTAAAGTTTGATTTAATTTGATTTAGTCCCATTCTTTTGAGGACTAAGTCAGTGGTTACTGTAACTATACATTTCTTTTTATGTAATCATATAAAGTGTGCATGTTCAGGATAGCATACAAATATCGTCACAGGTCTTTGGATCTTCACAATTGCTCCAATAATCTGTGCAGAATCTTGAACGGCATTGGTCATTTGAACCATGTAATTTTAATGTAATCTCAACTGCAATCCAGGTCATTTGGTTCTGCTATTAGATGAAGCACAGTGATAACATTTTCATCTGTTGTACAAATAAACAAAATATCTGGAATTTGTTTGTGCATTCAGTTGGCTGAAAGCATAGTGATACACATTGGAAATTCAACTAACTTTGGCTGTCTTTTTGAGTGGGTGAGTTCTAGGCTGTAATCTCTGTGATAAACGTCTCAACCAAATATTACCCAATGATCCATGTTGAAATGACATAGTGTGCCCAGTGAGAGCCCATTTGTCATCCCAAAACTGTTTTATGATATGAATATGTTGTTTGCTCTTTTCAATTCACATGGTGTATCTGTTTCGTATCTGATTGTTATGGTCGAGAAGAGAGTTGCTATAATAGAGAGAGAGAGAAAAAATAAGATGGTTTGGAACAATATAATACAATGCAATACCTTGTTCAGAGAACAGATAATGCCCTATTGGAACACTTAGTCCCCTTTTCTTAGCCCCTTTCTCAACCCTTTACTGAAATGATCAACCAGTATGCTAATTCGGATTAGATTGGGATTGGGTTCAACAGGGCTCAATCAGATTTGTAATTTTACATCCATGGACAGATTCCATATTCAATTGCATTAACCGGAAATGGAACTGACCCTGGCTTTGATGCTGAGGGTCAAGCTCAGTGGCTTTTCCACCACATTACCTCTCTGTATCCACTCCTATGAGCTCAGTGGCTTTTCCACCACATTACCTCTCTGTATCCACTCCTATGAGCTCAGTGGCCATACGTGTAAGGAGAGGAGAAAATGAAAGCAATCAAGAAAACTAATAGCATCCGACTGGGCACACCACATAATTTAAACCTGGATAATTGGATAATATTTGATTGAGACGTTGATCAATGAGATTAAATCAAATCAAATGTTCTTGGTCACATACAGTACACATATTTAACAGATGTTATTGTGGTTGTAGCGAAATGCTTGTGTTCCTAGCTCCAACAGTGCAGTAGTATCTAATAATTCACAACAATGCACACAAATCTAAAAGTAAAAGAATGGAATTAAGAAATATACTGAAAAATATTAGGACGAGCAGTGTCGGCCTGGCATTGACTAAAATACAGTAGAATACAGCATATACATATGAAATGTTTAGAACAGTATGTAAACATTATTAAAGTGTCTGGTGTTCCATTATTAAAGTGACCAGTGATTCCATGTCTATGTACATAGGTCAGCAGACTCTATGGTGCAAGGATGAGTAACTGGGAGTAACCGGGTGACAGTCTGATGGCCTTGAGATGCTGTTTTTCAGCCTCTCGGTCCCAGCTTTGATGCACCTGTACTGACCTCGCCTTCTGGATGATAGTGGGGTGAACAGGCCGTGGCTCGTGTGGTCGATGTCCTTGACAATCTTTTTGGCCTTCCTGTGACATTGGGTGCTGTAGGTGTCCTGGAGGGCAGACAGTGTGCCCCCGTTGATGCGTTGGGCAGACCGCATTACTCTCTGGAGAACCCTGTGGCTGCGGAAGGTGTAGTTGCCGTACCAGGCATTCATACAGCCCAACAGGATGCTCTTAATTGTGTATCTGTTTGGCTTTCTTCACCACACTGTCTGTGTTGTGGAGAATTTCAGATTATCAGTGATATGTACGCAGATGAACTTGAAGCTTTTCACCTTTTCCAATGCAGTCCCGTCGATGTGGATAAGGGCTTGCTCCCTCTGCTGTCTCCTCAAGTCCATTATCAGCTCCTTTGTTTTGTTGACTTTGAGGGAGAGGTTATTTTCCTGGCACCTCTCCGCCAGGGCCCTCACCTCCTCCCTGTGGGTTGTCTCGTCATTGTTGGTAATCAGGTCTACTACTGTTCTGTCGTCTGCAAACTTGATGATTGAGTTGGAAGCGTGCGTGGCCACGCACCCATGGGTGAACAGGGAGTACAGGGGGGCTGAGCACCACCCTTGTGGGGCCCCTGTGTGGAGGATCAGCATAGTGGTGCTGTTTCCTACCTTCACCACCTGGGGGCGGCCCGTCTGGAAGTCCAGGACCCAGTTGCACAGGGCAGGGTTCAGACCCAGGGCCCCAAGCTTAATGATTAGCTTGGAGGGTACCATGGTGTTTAAGGCTGAGCTATAGTCAATGAACAGCATTCTTACATAGGTATTCCTCTTGTCCAGATGGGAGAAAGCAGTGTGCAATGCGATGACGATTGCATCGTCTTTGAATCTATTGGGGCGGTAAGTCATTTGAAATGGGTCTAGGGTGTCAGGTAAGGTGGCGGTGATATGATCCTTAACTAGCCTTTCAAAGCACTTTATGATGACAGAAGTGAGTGCTACAGGGAAATGGTAATTTAGTTCAGTTACCTTTGCTTTCTTGGCCACAGGAACTATGGTGGGCATCTTGAAGCAAGTGGGGACAGCAGACTGGGATAGGTAGAGTATGTCTGTAAACACTCTGCGCATGCTCCGAGAACATGGCTAGGGATTCCGACTGGGCCTGCAGCCTTGCGAGGGTTAACACGCTTAAATATCGTAGTCATGTCGGCCACGGAGAATGAGAGCCCACAGAAGGTGTTTAGCTTGTCTGGGAGCAAGACGTCAGTGTCCGCGATGGGGCTGGGTTGCCCTATGTAACCCATGATTGTCTGTAGACCCTGCCACATCTGCAGTATTTCTTTAGTGCCTTTTTGCAAACAGGATGCATGTTTTAGAATATTTTTATTCTGTACACGCTTCCTTATCTTCACTCTGTCAATTAGGTTAGTATTGTGGAGCAATTAAAATGTTGTTGTTCCATTTTCAGTTTTCTCCTATCACAGCCATTAAACTCTGTAACTGTTTTAAAGTAACCATTGGCCTCATGGTGGAATCCCTGACGTTTTCCTTCCTCTCCAGCAACTGAGTTAGGAAGGACGCCTGCATCTTTGTAGTGACTGGGTGTATTGATACAACATCCAAAGTTTAATTAATAACTTCACCATTCTCAAAGGAATATTCAATGTCTGCTTTTGTTAACCCATCTACCTATAGGTGCCGATCTTTGCGAGGCATTGGAAAACCTCCCGGATCTTTGCGGGGTAATCTGTGTTTGAAATACACTGATCCACTGACCATAAAGATTATTGTATGTGTGGGATACAGCGCTACGGTAGTCATTCAAAAATCACGTTAAACAGTATTATTATACACAGAGTGAGTCCATGCAATTTATGTGACATGTTAAGCCCATTTTTCCTCCTGAACTTATTTAGGCTTACCATAACAAAGGGGTTGAATACTTATAGCCCCAAGACATTTCAGCTTTTCAGGTTGAATTGAAACAATAGCTGTTGATGACTTTGCAAGTGTTATATACAGTAGTCCTAAATAAAATCATTGATGATATACTGTCTGAATGATAGTGTATGGTCAGATTTAATTTGCTCTGTTAAACCTACCCTTTGGAATGACTTTGATAGCAACAGTAAACCTATTGAGTTTTTAAGTGGAGATCACTCTACAATTATTCTCATGCACATTGATAGCACATTGTCCAGTAGGAGGTGATGCCCAGCCTATATACAGTTGAAGTCGGAAGTTTACATACAGTGGGGCAGAAAAGTATTTAGTCAGCCACCAATTGTGCAAGTTCTCCCACTTAAAAAGATGAGAGAGGCCTGTAATTTTCATCATAGGTACACTTCAACTATGACAGACAAAATGAGGGAAAAAATCCAGAATATCACATTGTAGGATTTTTTATGAATTTATTTGCAAATTATGGTGGAAAATAAGTATTTGGTCAATAACAAAAGTTTATCTCAATAGTTTGTTATATACCCTTTGTTGGCAATGACAGAGGTCAAACGTTTTCTGTAAATCTTCACAAGGTTTTCACACACTGTTGCTGGTATTTTGGCCCATTCCTCCATGCAGATCTCCTCTAGAGCAGTGATGAAATTTACAAATGCCTGAAGATCTGTACACAAAGTAGTACGCAAGTATAAACACCATGAGACCACTCAGCCTTCATACCGCTCAAAAAGGAGATGCGTTCTGTCTCCTAGAGATGAACGTACTTTGGTGTGAAGGGTGCAAATCAATCTTAGAACAACAGCAAAGGACCTTGTGAACATGCTGGAGGAAACAGGAAGGAGAATTATTTGGATATATTGAAGCAACATCTCAAGACATCAGTCAGGAAGTTAAAGCTTGATCAAAAATGGGTCTTCCAACGGGACAATGACCCCAAGCATACTTCCACAGTTGTTGCAAAATGGCTTAAGGACAACAAAGTCAAGGTATTGGATTGGCCATCACAAAGCCCAGACCTCAATCCCATAGGACATTTGTGGGAAAAATGAAAAAGCGTGTGCGAGCAAGGAGGCCTACAAACCTGACTCCGTTACACCAGCTCTGTCAGGAGGAATGGGCCCAAAAAAATTGTGGGAAGCTTGTGGAAGGCTACCCTAAATGTTTGACTCAAGTTAAACAATTTAAAGGCAATGCTACCAAATACTAATTGAGTGTATTTAAACTTCTGTCCCACTGGGAATGTGATGAAAGAAATAAAAGCTGAAATAAATCATTCTATCTACTATTATTCTGACATTTCACATTCTTATAATAAAGTGGTGATCCTAACTGACCTAAGACAGGGAATTCTTAAATGTCAGGAATTGTGAAACTGAGTTGAAATGTATTTGGCTAAGGTGTATGTAAACTTCTGACTTCAACTGTATTGTTTTTTTTTCTTTTCTGATAGTGGATATAACGTTGAAGATCTGACGTTGTTTTAAGGAACAAATTCAACATATTTTATATAAGGTTTGTGTATGTTGACATTTGGTTACCATAATGACACAATCCGGTGGTAGAAATGTTACCATTTTTTCAAATCCAATGTATTTTCAACATAAATTCCACGTCACAATACGTTGACAAATTAAGCAATGTTGATTCAACCAGTTTGTGCCCAGTGGGATACAGCTCTGGTATGTTTGTACAACCAGGAATGGCTCCCTCCCACATCCTTTCACATTATTAGCTCAACAGCTAGAGCTAATGAGTAAACAATTATAGTGCTTTGACTAAACCTGAGATTTGTTTTGGTTGGTTTGTGACACTAGCACTAAAATACACTATCTGTACTGTTGCTGGAGTGAATAAAAGACGGTCTTTCTCTCCCTCTCCAAAATGCATTTTTTTCCCCTCTAACATCTTTCCTCTGCACGACTCTTCAAACTCCCACCTCTTTCTCGCGTTCTTTATGTAACCGATTGTCAGCAACAGAGGATGAGAGCTATCATAGCACAAATATGTGTCAGGTATTAGAGATTGAGGAAAATAAACCACAAACTAAAAGCTTGACACTGGTGATTCTCTACATGATACCGTTATGGATGTCTCTCTGACAAGGTAGCTACAGGTCTTGGTATAAAAACCATAAAATATGATCATCCAGAGGCGGAAATAACTTAACCCAACTATGGAAGCTGTCAGAGAGCAAGAGAACATTGCTTACATCTGCTATGACAGGCTCATTGTCCACCTTCCCTCCCAAATGCCTGGGAGGAATGAGAGAGCCTCAGGGTCAGTATTTTCAGCCTTACATCAGACATACACATTTATGTTGTCTCCAATGTATATCTATCGCTGATAAACTACCAAGGAAAGGACTAATAATAGCCCATATTAATATATGTTGCCTTTGAAATTATGTTAATGAAATCATTAACTTGTTAACATCAGATAACATTAATAAACGTGCCATCTCTGAAAGTCACTTAAATCATTCCCTTGATGACACAGCAGTAGCAATACAAGGATATAACATCTACAGAAAGGAATGCCTTTAGGGGAGGTGTTGCTGTATATATTCAGAGCCTTATTCCTGTGAACTTAGAGAAGATCTCCTGTCAAATGTCGTTGAAGTGTTGTGGTTGCAAGTTTACATCTAAAGCCTATTTTTTTGGCGTGCTGCTATAGGCCACCAAATGCTAACTGTCAGTATTTGAATAAAACTGTATGTGTGCAATGCTTGATAATGTGTGTGATGTTAACAGAGACGTCTATTTCCTGGGTGACCTGAATACTGACTGGTTAGCAACTAGCTGTCCTCTCAAGAGGAAGCTTGTAACTGTGACCCAAGAGGAAGCTGCAATATGACCCAGGTTATCACTCAACCAATTAGAGAGCATGCCAATAGTGTTGCATCTGTGACATCCACTTGTATTGATCATATCTTCACTAATGCTGCAGAGCTTTGCTCCAAAGCAAAATACATTTCCATTGGCTGAAGTGACCATAACATTGTGGAAATAACAAAAAAAGCCAAAGAGTTGTGCCAAAGGTGGGGACTAAAGTAATTTATAAGAGATCATACAAAATGTTTACTCAGGATTATTTTGATGAAAATGTAAAGTTTGTTGGTCTGATGTGTATGAGAAAGTGAATATAAATACAGCACTGGAAGTATTTGTAAAATGATTCACACCAATTGTTGACAAGCATGCACCTGTTCAAAAACTAACTGTGAGAACTGCTTAAAGAAAAATGCGAAAGAGGTGGCAAACAATTCAGGCTGCTCAACATACTGTAAATTGAGAAATGTTGTGACTGAACTTAACAAAAATTTGAATCAATAATATTACCAAACAAAGAGAAATGACATAAAACACAATGGAAAAATACTTTGGATTACTTTAAATTATATCAGCTGCAGAAAACCCAGTTCATCTCTATCATTCGTTGAAGTTGATGGGTTATTTATGTTGCCAATCATTTCAATCACTATTTCGCTAATCAAGTGGAAAAACTCAGAAGTGAGATGACAACATTGATCATTTAACAATCATATTTTTGTATAAAATATTTACTAATGAAAGAGAAGGATTACTGTTTTGAATATGGTCAAATTAGTATGGAAGAGGTGGAAAAACTATTGTTATCCATCAATAATGATAAGCCACCAGGTATAGACAACCTTGATAGGAAACTATTTAGAATGGTAGCAGACTGTCTTGCCACCACTATTTGCTATTTATTTAACTGAAGCCTAAAGGAGTGTGTGTGTCCACAGGCGTGAAAGGAAGCTAAAGTAAATCCACTGCCGAAAAATAGGAAAGCACCCTTTGCTGGTTCTAAAAGCCACCCAATCAGTTTGCTGTCAGTTCTTTGTAAACTGAAGGGGATTGTGTTTGGCAAAATACAATGCTATTTTCACAGAACATGTTAACTACTGACTTTCAGCATGCATACAGAGAAGGTCACTCAACTTGTACTGCACTGACTTAGATGACTGATGATTGCTTAAAATAAATGCATAATAAGATGATAGTTTTAGCTGTACTGTTAGATTTCAGTGCAGCCTTTGATATTATTGATCATGAATTGTTATTAAAAAACTCACTTGCTATGGCTTTACATCACCTGCCATCACATGGTTGGAAAGTTATTTATCCAATAGGACGCAGAGAATGTTTTTCAATGGAAGTTTCTCTAACATCACATATGTACAGTGCGGTGTCCCTCAGGGCAGTTCCTTGGGCCATTACTCTTCTCTATTTTGTTTTATTTTTTTGTTACAAAGGACTTACACAAAGCTAGAATGACACACTCTACAAGTCAGCACCCAAAGCCAGTGAACTCACTGAAATTCAAAATAAGGAGATACAGTCAGTATCAGAATGGGTGATTAATAATAAACTGGTCTTAAATACATTTAAAACATTCTCTTAAGATCTAAAGCTCAACTGGAGTTGTACATAAAGTGTATGCCCATTGAGCAAGTTGAGGAAGCTAAACTCCTAGGTTTAACATTGGATGGTCAATTATCATGGGCAAGTGATTTTGACAACGTTGTTGTGAAGATGGGGAGCGATACTGTCATAAAAAGATATTCCGAATTTTTCACACAAAAATCAACTACTAGTTGTACAGGCTCTGGTCTGGTCCCATCTGAGTTTTTTTGTAAATCGCTTTGGTACTGTTTTCACAAGTATGTGATACATTTTCACAACTCTTAGTACAAAATTTCAAACTGGCCATATTTGTAACGCAGCCAGTCTTTCATTCAAAACCTGTCATTGTGCATTCATTTGGATTGTAAACATCTCTCCCCAGACAACCATTGATTCAAAATATGCCTGTATTGTGAAATGTAATGAGAAAATTGTCTTAATCATCTAAATGCAACATAATGATATCTTTTCAATTTAGTCGTTTTAATGACCATTTAATCAAATAGCAAACAATGCAAGATACATGTTTCAAATTTCCCTTAGAAGTGTTGAAAGTAATATGCTACAGAACTGTAAATTTGACCATTTTCACATTAGGCAATACACTTACATTACCCAACAAAATTGACAGAAAATATATCATTTCCGTAATATCTATACAATGGGAAATCAAAGGTGTGGTCATTGAAGACATCCTCTACAATTATTCATGCCAGTTTTTATATATATTTTTCAGATAGAATTGAAACTGTCTGTAATCAAATGTAAGAAATTAAATGAATGAAAGTAAAACACAACGTTTAGCACGCATTCATTTGTATCAAATAAGTTCATATTCATTTTTAAACAACACCATACTAATGTTTTAACTTAGGAAGAGTTCAGAAATCAATATTTGGTGGAATAACCCTGATTTTCAAACACAACTTTCATGCGTCTTGGCATGCTCTCCACCAGTCTTTCACATTGATGTTGGGTGACTTTATGCCACTCCTGGTGCAAATTCAAGCAGCTCGGCTTTGTTCGGTGGCTTGTGACCATCCATCTTCCTCTTGATCACATTCCAGAGGTTTTCAATGGGGTTCAGGTCTGGAGATTGGGCTGGCCATGACAGGGTCTTGATCTGGTGGTCCTCCATTCACACCTTGATTGACCTGGCTGTATGCAGAATTGTCCTGCTGGAAAAACCAATCTTCAGAGTTGGGGAACATTGTCAGAGCAGAAGGAAGCAAGTTTTCTTCCAGGACAACCTTGTACGTGGCTTGATTCATGCGTCCTTTACAAAGACAAATCTGCCCCCATTCCAGCCATGCTGAAGCACCCCCCCAGATCATCACCGATCCTCCACCAAATTTCACAGTGGGTGCGAGACACTGTGGCTTGTAGGCCTCTCTACGTCTCGCACCCACTGTGGAATTTGGTGGAGGATCGGTGATGATCCTCCACCAGACAACCATTGATTCAAAAATGTCCACCTCTTTGACGGGTCCAATGCCCACCTGTTTGATGGGTCCAATGCCACCTGTTTGATGGGTCCCATGCCCACCTCTTTGACTCCTTTGATGGGGCCCATGCCCACCTGTTTGATGGGTCCCATGCCCAACTCTTTGACCCCTTTTATGGGGCTCATGCCCACCTGTTTGATGGGTCCCATGCCCACCTCTCTGACGGGCCTCTTGTCCACAATCTTTTTGATTTATTCCTTCTATCCTGCTCCATGTTGAAAGACATTGCAAGTGTTCACACACACCCTTTTATTTGATGACCCAGTGTGCTTAGCACAATGTTAAGTCAATTAGCAAAATAACCAGTAGTCATTATGTATGTTAATCATCTATCATACATGTCATTTAGATGTTTATACTTTACAAACACACATTTTATTTCTATAGTTCTCAATTTACATTTATAGTAGACACACCAGTTTAAAATCTATAGGTTTACCAAACAGTTAAGTGATTAACCAACCATTAAGCACAGTTGGATTAAGTGACAGTCAAATGTATTTCAACAAATGAGAAGAGAATCATATGAATAGTATTGTGAGCATTGCATTGTGAAAGGCAATTACTTTGTATGAAAGTTATTTCTAGATGAAACACTGATTAGGTTTGCTGAAAAAGTTACTGTATGATGTTGTGTGTTGTGCTTAACGTTTAGAAAAAAAACAGACTTTTGTTGAGTTTTGTACTAATAGTTGTGAAATTTTACCACATACTTGTGGAAATAGTACCAAAGCGAGAGAAAAAATAACTAAGAATTACTGTCCGGTAATATGGTCAAGTACAGCAAAGAAAGACATAGCAAAGCTGCAACTGTCTCAAAACAGAGCAGCGCACCTTTCCCTTAACTGCTGTCGTGGAAATGACCACCAGGGACACCTGAAGTCAATATTAAATGAATCATACGTTATTGACAGCAATCTGGAGAGGTTCCAACAAACTTAATGCACCATATTACACGTTGGTCGGGAGCTCCGTCGGGGCATTAGTTCTCTTATAAACTGCTTACGCAGACAAGTTATATTTGCATGATTTACAGTATTCATTATTCATTCAAAATTAACTTTTGGATCATGCATGTGACCGACCAATACCTAACGAGGCTTCTTCTCTCAAAGCTGAGACCTTAAAACTGAGATATCCCGTTCCGTTCTCAAAGCAATGTTCTGGACGTACTGCCAAATTGCTTGTACTGATAGTGAGGATTCCTCCCAAGCACGATCAATCAGTCACTTGCATGAACCCAGTCGAATTGGTTATTAGAAAGCACAAACATAAAATGTTCATTCACACTGCACATACAGAACTAACATCAACAACATGCATGCCAGTCTTTTCTGGTTGATGGTTGACAAGAGATGAACTTCTCTTAGAGTTTTTATGAGAAATAATACTGTGATGAAATTTCCAGATTGTCTGCATAATCAAATAACATTCAGCCCAGACACCCATACATACAGTACACGACAAGACATGCCACCAGGGGTCTCGTCACAGTCCCCAAGTCCAAAACGAATTCACAGCAACTGACATTTTTATGCAGAGCCATGATCGCATGGAACCCCCTTCCATCTCCAATTACTCAAGCAAACAGCAAAAGAACCTTTAAAAAACGGATTTAAAAACAACTCATGGAATGGAGGGGACTGTGAGGGGGGGGGGGGGGGTCACAAACACACGCACACACAGACACACTCTAACACACACTATGATTTAGTTGTATTGTTTGTATACTTTTTTATTTTAAATTTGTGTGACTTTTCTTTTCTATCAGTGTATCAGTGTTTTGTTACTTGTCATGTATTGTGATTTTTGTGGACAACAGGAAGAGTAGCTCTGCTTGCTTAAAAGCTAATGGGATCCAAATAAACAAATAGGCAATTGCAAATTTTTTGCTGTATTATTTGATAATAGTAGCAGTGGTAATAGTCATAGTAGCAGTTGTAGGGATAGTCAGGCAATGTTTAATTATACTGAACAAAAATATAAACGCAACATGTAAAGTGTTGGTCCCATGTTTCATGAGCGGAAATAAAACATCAATTTTTTTGCCATATGCACAAAAAGCTTATTTATCTCAAATTTTGGGCACAAATGTATTTACATCCCTGTTAGTGAACATTTCTCCTTTGCCAAGATAATCCATCCACCTGACAGGTGTCGCATATCAAGAAGCTGATTAAACAGCATGATCATTTCACTGGTGCACCTTGTGCTAGGGACAATAAAAGGCCACTCTAAAATGTGCAGTTTTGTCACACAACCCAATGCCACAGTTTTGAGGGAGCGTGCAATTGGCATGCTGACTGCAGGAATGTCCAACAGAGTGTCATTTAATGTTAATTTCTCTACCATGTCAGTTTTAGAGAATTTGGCAGTACGTCCAACCGGCCTCACAACCACAGACCACGTGGGGCTGAGAAGTATTTCTGTCTGTAATTTAAGCCCTTTGAGAAAAACTCATTCTGATTGGCTGGGGCTGGCTCCCAAGTGGGTGGGCCTATGTCCTCCCAGGCCCACCCATGGCTGTACCCCTGCCCAGCGATGTGAAATCCATAGATTATGGACTCATTTATTTATTTTTATTGACTGATATCCTTCTAGGAATTGTAACTCAGTAAAATCTTTGAAATTGTTGCATGTTGCGTTTATATCTTTTTTTCAGTATAGCATGATTGTAGTCTTCATTATTAGCAGTTTTTATGATCATTGTTGGAACATTGTAAAATAATGTAACTAGTTTTACTACTACAGCACTACTGCTAATGTACTGCTTCCACTACCACTACCACTGTTTCTACCACTATCACACATGCTGAAGTCAGTTGATGTGTTGTCTCGTAGGGCCGAGGAGGGAAAGGCAGTATCTACGTGTGGGCATCTGGAGACGGCGGTAGCTATGACGACTGTAACTGTGACGGTTACGCCTCCAGCATGTGGACCATCTCCATCAACTCAGCAATCAACGATGGTCGTACGGCTCTGTACGACGAGAGCTGCTCCTCCACCCTCGCATCCACCTTCAGCAATGGGCGCAAGAGGAACCCTGAAGCTGGCGTGGTGAGTGTGTGAGAAAGAGTGTGAATGACAGAGAAAGAGAGAAAAAGAAAAAGAGAGCATGTGTGTGTGGTTGACCAAGTTCATCTCATTGTTATCCTCAGTCTGAGTACATTGAGAACACTGAGTGCTCAGATTTGTATGATTTCTATCCCTGAATCCAACCCTACAAAGACAAGGTTGCATAATGATGTGGTCTTTTCAGCCAACTTTCCATTGTTCTGTGTCGTTACGAGACATTAACTATTCACTGAAGACTGAATACCTATCCCTAATTGTATGCACTCTTTCTCTGTGATTGATTGAGGGATTGTTCTATTTTCTTTCATTTGAACAATCCCCAGAGATGGAAACACGGCACTCAATCTATTCCTTATTTCAATGTATGTCAGCCCATTCAGCAGAAGAAAAGCTCTGGGATGAGACAGGGGAGGTTATAAGCCTGTGGGTTCACTGTGGGTGTGACATATCAGGTGGAGATTGAGGGGGCAGATGTGTGATCAGTTATACATCCCACTTTCTAACACAGTGTAACAAAGAACATCTGGGGTCCTCGAAGTATCGGGCACTGAGATAGACAGCTCACAATCTAGTGGTCCCCGATTTAATGTCTCCTCATGGTCTAGTTTTCATGGATAATGAAAGAAGATAGAAAAGAGGACTGGAAGGAGGGAGATTGTTAAACCCTTTTCATCTCTGCTTACTGTCAAACAGGACATACAAGTATAAAATAGGATTTTACTATAAGGAAGATGTAGGCAGGACACAGTATATTTTACTATTGTTCCCCATTTGTAGATTGTATGTGGTCTGGGATTTGTTCAGGTTATTGTTCATTTTAGAATACATAGAATATATATTGAGAACAAACTCTGTCCCTGAAATGATCTGTGGGTCTAGAAGACAAGCCAGTTGCTCAACAACCCTGTGACTGTTTCATATCTGTCATCAGAGTAGAGGATTGGGACAATGACTTAGCAGAGACACATGGGCTACAACTGTCTGCTTTGTTGTTATTTCAGTATTTATCTGGGGAATTATGTCACCGGGCAGAGTTATCACAAGACAATGTGTGAATCATCTGTGCCTTAGATAAATGCTCTGCGAGAGAGAGAGAGAGAGAGAGAGCGAGAGAGAGAGAGAGAGAGAGAGAGAGAGAGAGAGAGAGAGAGAGAAAATACCATCTGACCTTGATGGTCATACTACAGTCATTCTGGTCATTTTGGTCATACTAATCCGTTTCACTCACTCCTTTGAGTTTTCTCTTGCCACTTTGCCCCACGGTAGCTTGTTCTTCCGTTGTTTTGTTGTTCTGTAATTCGTAGGCAACTTTTTAAGAAAGCACTATATGAATACAATTTGATTTGATTGTGTTCAGTCAAGGCTATTCAATCAGAGAATATTCTGACAAATAAATCCCCCTCTCAGTGTATTGATTTTCAAGAGATGTCTCTCTCCAATATGAGAACCATATTTGGTATTTTGACTTTCACCAGGAAGCCAATGACGGTTGAGAGAGACAGGAATTCCCTCGTGTGCTTCTCTCTCTCTCTGACTAATTGTATATTATCTCTGATTATCTGTAATTAAATTACATATTATGAATCACATGTTTACTGAATCATTTGCATTTCTGAAGTCTTCTCTTCTCCACTTTCCACTCCACTCCTCTCATTGAATGTTGTTATTCCACTGATATGATTACAGTCTTCCATGGTTGTGTTATACCAGGCCACCACGGACCTGTATGGAAACTGCACCTTGCGCCACTCTGGAACATCAGCAGCAGCTCCTGAAGCAGCCGGAGTGTTTGCCTTGGCATTGGAGGCCAAGTATGCACACACACACACACACACACACACACACACACACACACACACACACACACACACACACACACACACACACACACACACACACACATTACTGGTCAGTGCCTGAAGGTCTTACAATCAGAGGAGAATATGGCTGTTCTAACTCTGTTAACATGGACAAGATGTGGTTCATATCTTCAGCTCCACACTGACTGAAACCTTGGCTGTCTCATTACATACGACCTATTCCCTTCACTGTCTTTCTCTCCCATATTCTCTCTCACCCTCCCCCCTCCGTTTCTATCCTTCTCTCCAGAACACTTCATATCTTCCCTCTTCACAGAATAATTTATTAAACAAAGCTACCATTAGGCCAACAGACCTACTCCATGAATAAAAGGGAAAGTTGTTTGTTGTCTTGCCCAGTTATTACTAAGTCTCTGTGTTCGTGCCAGGGATACAAATCATATTTGGCCTGGCGTGTGTTCTTTATACCTCGTTACATGGCTGAAACACAAGGTTTCTATTGTAGATTTGGCCCAAAGTGCACGTTCATGTTTTATGAATTACCAAATGGCCCATATACATGAACCAGAGCAACTCAGCGCTAGCTGGTGATGTAAGATGATGGTGAAGTGTTCTCCCAGCATAGCCAGCCGGGACGCGTATGTCACGATGTTGCCCAGTGAACCGTACAAATACCTCAGCCCATTTAGACGATGATAAAATCCATAATTAATAATGCAACGTTTTGTTTTGGGGTTTTATTATGTTCAACAAAGATTGCACTGTGGCAACAGCAACATTTACAAGTCTTTCATTTCATACATCATGAATTCACTGCGGATGTGAAAACTTAGCTTAATTTGGTCCTTATGGTCTCGAAAATGTAAAACATATGCTAATGAGGTCAAATGGCACATTTGATCTGAATAATATAATACATTTGACTTGATAGTTACTTTAGATACTATGGAAGCATGTAAAGTGAAGTCCTGTGAGCTAGGCCAGGCTCCAGCTGCTCCAGGAAGACCAAAAAACGATATAAAAGTAGTATATTCTGAACATTCTATCTCACGTACAAGATGCAAGTAGAAGGGTTTCTAGACAGGTTTCACCCACTGTCCCCAATCGTTTTCAATCCTTTTAACTCAGACAGCCCTTTTGCCATATTAAGGGCTGGTGTTTTTGTTCTCTATGCCATTAGCCAATGGCACAGACCAGGACTGTGTAAAGAGAAGCTGTTTGCTTAATACACAATAATGATGTTAGTGTCAGGGGCAGCGGATGCTAGCACTGGCTAGAGGTATAAAGCTGGTGTGTGTTAGTGAGTGCCGAGACCCTTTTTACTGGCCAAACACACTTGGACTGTGTGGTGTCAGGATTCAGTGAGTCAGCACAGAATAAAGCTGTTGTTCCACAGTAGAGATAAGCAGTAGAGACGTGCGGCCAGCCGTCTCAAAGCAGACCCTTTAATGTTCACACATCTGAGGCGTTATCATCAAAGTGTATCAAGAGATCAGACCTTCATTCCATTCATCACTTTTATGACAAAATGCACCAGAATCCATTCAGTCTCTTCTATTGGATGTGTTGATCATTTCCCTTACTTTGTGACTTAGAAGGAGATCTAGCACATGATTTGCTGGATTTGATCTTTATTTAACTAGGCAAATCAATTAAGAACAAATTCTTATTTTCAATGACAGCCTAGGAACAGTGGGTTAACTGCCTTGTTAAGGGGCAGAATGACAGATTTTTACCTTGTCAGCTCGGGGATTCGATCATGCAACCTTTTAGTAACTAGTCCAGCACACTAACCACTAGGCTACCTGCCGCTCCACTCCATCTGATACTTTCCTGTACTGTGCTGTGCTGTGCTGTAGATGGGTGGTTTGGATAGCTTGCTTGTCAAGGTGAATAGAATAGATTCATTAACATGTTATCATCTACTGCCCCTGTCTGTGAAGTACTGTAGTGTTGAACGTGTATATTATAACCATAATCCCTGATCAGACACCTGTGTCCACCTGGTACACACATCTAACTCTCCTCTCCCTCCCTCCCTCTCCCCTCCTCACCCCACAGCCCTAACCTGACATGGAGGGACATGCAGCACCTGTCTGTGCTGACCTCCAAGAGGAACCAGCTTCATGATGAGGTGCACCAGTGGCGGAGGAACGGCGTGGGCCTGGAGTTCAACCACCTGTTTGGTTACGGTGTGCTGGACGCTGGCGGCATGGTCAAGATGGCCAAGGAGTGGAAGACCGTCCCTGAGCGTTTTCACTGCGTGGCTGGATCATTGCAGGATGTCCAGTAAGTGACTGGGTTCTCTTCAGACTTAGCAAATTACCGACCAGGCTGAAACTAGAATTAGTACTAAGATGTTAGTTTGTTTTGATAGGTTTGTTTGTATTTAGCTAAGTCTGCTCCAGTACCTGACTGTGTGGTTCATCTGCAGTTAGACTCAAATTGTTAGCTCTATCTGTCTGTAGAATAGGCCTGTGTGTTACAAAGTGCTTTGATGCTGATTACAGTGGGTTTATCTGGTCTGTGCTGTGGGGTGATAGCCTCAGTGATATGATCCATACCTACCTGTTACAACTGCATGTCTGCCCTTGGTCTCCCCCTACCTCCCTCTCTCACTCCCCCTCACTTTCTCATTCACTGTACCCTCTGCATCAGCCCGTTTCTGGAGCTTTGGACTTATGTCCTCCAGTGTGTCCCTGCGTGAGGCTCACAAGCACCCACCCACACACACACACACACACACACACACACACACACACACACACTATAATTAGACCCCAACACATCGCTTGGCACAGCTTGCCCTAGCAACCCTGTCAATAAGACCGAGTAACAGGCGTGGAGGGACGTCATGACTGTCTGTGGGTGTGAAGGTGGATTCTATGTGTGTGTCTGGGGGCGAGGTCGGTGTGTGTGTGTGTGTGTGTGTGTGTGCATACATGTGTGTGCGTGTGACTGCCCACATCTTCCTATGCTGACCTTTCAATAGATATCACCCCTCTCATTTTCCTTCCTAATCTGTGGTCCACAGTTGGGATGGCCATGGCAACACAGCAGAATGGCAACCAGAGTGTGTGTGTGTGTGTGTGTGTGTGTGTGTGTCAGAGGAGCCCAGTCATGGCAGAGTCAGTCGCTGGTGTGTGTGTGAAGATAAGGTGTGTATCTAAGCTCCTGTAATGACAGCCTTTAAGTCCAGTGTAGAGGAGGCTGCTTTTACACAGCAGGCCTGAAGTAGGACATACCCAAATCTAAATGCCAGTAGCTCAGGACCTGAAGCAAGGATATGCATATTCTTGGCACTATTTGAAAGGAAACACTTAAGTTTGTGGAAATGTGAAATTAATGTAGGAGTATATAGCACATTAGATCTGGTAAACTTGTTTTTTGTTTGTTTTTTTGCATCATCTTTGAAATGCAAAAGAAAGGCCATACATTGACCTATGAATCTACTTTAGATGTTGTCCACAAGAGGGTGGCAGTGTGTGTGCAAAGTTTCAGACTGATACATTCAAGAATGACAGCTCTACATAATATTTAGTATCAAGTCTCCCAGGTGTCCCTCATGAGTTTGCCCAAATGTACCCAAGTGGCCGAATTGGTCAACTGATACATTTCCAAGTACATAACTATAGAGAATATACACAAATGCTATGGTAATAAAACATTTAAGTTTACATACTCCCAGGAATGTGATACATGATGGATCATTAGCTTCGCTACAAAAAAGGTACTCATACCTCTAGATGGCCGGGTGGGGTGGGTGTGGAGCTAGAGAGAGCAGAGGGGTCAGACTGGAGAAGCCAGTTCCTACATTTGAATGAGTGGGGGATGGACTTGAATGTGGTGTTGGAAGTTGGCTCCCACAAGTCATCTTACTCCCTACCACTATTGAACAATTCTGTTAGAACACAAGTTTTCTGTTACTTATTTTATTTAACCTTTATTTTTTATTATAGCAGGGGGTGAGCACTGCATCAATACATCAAATACACAACACATATCTATAAACATATATTATATAGAGTATGGGGAACACAATCACTATAATGAAATATGTGTATCAATAGGCAATAAGATGCATAGACTATACTAATATATTGAATGCCTCAGGTCTATATATTATATAAACATATATAGAAATCAAATACAAATATCTTACATGAATATGAAACCATTTTAAAAAAATGGATTAGCACGAGAAGCAAAAACTTATTTGACTTTTTACCGATATAAAAAAGTAAGGTTACCTTCTCCTTCCAATCTTTCTTGTGCGCAGGACTCCTCATGTCGCTCTCCTGGTCAATTTCTACAATAATCTCATCCAAATGTGTATACTTGAAGTTCGATTCAGCGTTTTACTCTTAGTAGCCATGTTGTACTTTTTAAATTTTGAGAAAACTTTGTAGAAGAAAACGAGTGCTGCGCAACGTAAACTGAATTAATCGCATTGCGGCAGCCATAAGTCATTGGCCGTTACTCCTACAAAGGGACATCACATACCCATGTAAAGCCCAGCTCATTGGCTATCTAGCTAGCTATGTTTCAAATGATAGGTGGTCATTGAACCAAGAGACTGTCAATCAAGTGACCACCGCCCGTCTCATTGGTGCGTAATGATGTCTGTCCTTCGTGAGCTAATAGACGTGTTGTGTAGCCAATACGTAATGTGGAATAATGAAACAAAGTTTGGTTGCATTCTAGAGTGTCTGAGGATTACACAGAAAACGAACTTGACTGGGTGAAACAAAGTTTAGCCATTTAGATTTCATAGATTGTTTTGTTGCATGTTGAAATAGTCGGAATTCATACGAAACTCTCTATACAAAATGGATCGTGTATAAAAATTGATTTTATTAAACAAAGCTACGCTACATTGTATCTCTGGGAACCCCAGGATGACAAATCAGAGCAACATTACTGAATGTACTGTCAGAGGTGAATGTATCAAACCAGTTGCCTTGATAAAAGTGGCTTGTTGTTGTGCACTATCCTCAAACAATTGCATGGTGTTTTTGTTGCTGTAATAGCTACTGTAAATTAGACTCTGCAGTTGAGAGAACACACCACTGACCATTTTACTCTCACTAGCAGAGCTAGTTAGGCAGTTTTCATGTTATCCAGAGCATTGGTGGCTGTAACTGTGCTACTGGCAACAATTTAATTACGTTTTTTTGACGACGTTTACCGACACCTGCCATATTCAACGGGTGTTGTGCGCTTGTAAATTCATCAGTTATTCTCCACTCTGGCACACTCAGACAAGAGTGCTCAACACCCCGAGATGGCCCGACTGAATTTACATATGCACAGAGAGATGACACAAAGAGAGTCTGCCCTCACACATGTAGACACACACACATGCACGCACACACACATACACACATCTCTAGTGAATAGACATGTGGGTGGAATGTGCTCTGTTCATACGTGGGTTGTTTGAGTCAAATACAGTGGCATGGCCATCGTTTGAAATGCAGAGGGTCTTTGATAAGAACGTTATTTTGGGCTGATATGAGGCAAAGGGAAAGTGGGGTACCTAGTCAGTTGTACAACTGAATGCATTCAACTGAAATGTGTCTTCCGCATTTAACCCAACCCTTCTGAATCAGCACTGCAGCGCAGTACAACCAGGACTCCATCTAGTACCAGTGCTACATCAAAGTGCAGCAGTCCCCATTGTGACAGTGAATTAATTTTAATACAGAGCATCAGGACTGGATAGCCCCTATGATAATGGAGAATGTATCACGTCACACACACAGATGCACGCACACACGCACACACGCACACAGACACACACACACCACTACTTAACATCACTTACTGCTGTGTGCGTTTTGGTCCGGCTATCTGGGTCAGAACTTCTGATTATCAGTCCTGCTGTTGTAGTGTCCTCGGCTCGGCTGAGTTTGGGTTTTACAATCTCGCCTGGTGTCTCATTTCAGATACCTCTTCTCTCCTCTATTCTCCTCTCCTCTGTGTATTTGTATTTATTATGGATCCCCATTAGCTGCTGCCAAAATTAAGGAAGTTATATAATTGTAAAAACATTACAACAAATTTCACAACATATTAAGTGTGTGCCCTCAGAACCCTACTCTACTACCACATATCTAAAACACAAAATCCATGTGTACGTGTGTGTATAATTCGTAGGTTATAGTGTGTTTATTTTGCTTCACAGTCCCCGCTGTTCCATAAGGTGTATTTGTATCTGTTTATATTAATCTAATTTTACTGCTTGCATGTGTTACTTGATGTGGAATAGAGTTCCATGTAGTCATGGATCTATGTAGTTACTGTGCACCTAATAGTCTGTTCTGGGGACTTGGGGACTGTGAAGAGACCTCTGGTGGCATGTCTTGTGCGGTATGTATGGGTGTCCGAGCTGTATGCCAGTAGTTCAAACAGACAGCTCGGTGTATTCAAGTAGTGATGGATTCTATCTACTTTGAGGCAGGATGATATTGACATAATATTCATGCATATTATTAATGTTAGCTCTCTGTGTACCTCCAAGGGCCAGCCGTGCTGCCCTGTTCTGAGTCCCTCTTTGTGACACCTGACCATATGACTGAACAGTAGTCCAGCTGCGACAAAACTAGGACCTGTAGGACCTGCCTTGTTGATAGTGCTGTTAAGAATGCAGAGCAGCGCTTTATTATAGACATGACTCCTCCCCATCCTAGCTACTGTTGTATCAATATGTTTTGACCATGACAGTTTATAATCCAAGGTTACTCCAAGCAGTTTATTCTTCTCAACTTGCTCAATTTCCACATTATTCATTACAATATTTAGTTGAAGTTTAGAGTTTAACGAATGATACAGTGCTTTTAGTTTTAGAAATATTTAACCATTTGATGCGTACAATCACGTATTTGTGATCATTGTTGAGTGGTCCCTGCAGCGTACGATCTCAAATACGTGATTGGAAGAGTAGCAACAGAACGTATGACACAACAAACGCGTCTGAACACCGTTGTTGTCTGAACAGCATCTGAATATTTTTTGTACTGATGGAAAATAAAGGTCTTAAACTCTATTCCTCAATTTGACCTTTTATTGTAAAAGATAAATGCGAACTTCATTATCCAAGCATCACACAGAACACATCCACAGCCAAACTGTGACCAGTCTAAATAAATAACAGGCGGCACTGACAAAAAAACTAAACATAAGTTAGCGACCTAACAGCTAGACTTGTTTACAATGTACCACATCTCTGGTAAGCACAAGATACTAATATAATGTTGTTTAGAAAATAAACATGTGTCAGCTAAGCTAGCAGCAGCTAAATTCTTTATGATGGCAGCCATGTTTGTTTACATTTGACAAGCGAAAACTCCCCAATCCCAGAATGCCGTTCACTATAAAACGTAAATAAACAAAGTCAAAGCTGGCTGTGCTCATTGCCTGAAAAATATGAACTTAGTTTAGCCACTTTCAGCATATTACAAATCGTCAATGTACTTGTTATAAAATCACAAAGCAAATAAAATGTTTTCACCTCACAGATCATCACATCGAATACAAGCGTACTGTCTAGCCTAAGCAATGCGCGAAACAAAACAGGGATGAAAGCATTTTAGGGCGGTTTGTGGTGGGGGTTAATTTAATTTGGTGGGGGAGTTTCAAGTCCTTGGGGGGTAGAAATGGGGGAAGATGTCGTGGGGGGATATGATGCAGGAAATATTACTATGATTGAGGAATTATCAATAAACGGGGGGAAAACACAATAAGTTTATACGCTAAATAAAAATAAACGTCTGAGCTGGCAACCCTGAGGTACCAAAGTTACAACTGGGAACTCTGGAAAAAATGAGCTCCGACTGGGAAAAATCCTTTTGAATGGTCATCCAACTTGGAATTCAAACTGGGGAGCTCGGGCCTCTTTCTAAAGCTCCGAATTTTCGACCTGAAGATCATTGACGTCATGATTTTACCTAGTATTTTTCCCATTTCACAGTTGTCTTGAAAGCACCATAAATCAGTCAAGTGAACTATCCCTTGTTATAACATCTTTGGTCTGACGGACACTTATATGACAAAGAGAATGCATTGTATGATGTCAAGAAACATGGCACCACAAATAGCCGGCAAATAGCTTAGCATTAGCTCATCATAATCAGTACAGCATTCAAGTATTTTACACACATCATATGTGTCCATTACAATCTATTCAAGAATCGGAATGCATGATTTGTCAGCAGTACTTGAACATTTGAATAAAACAGTAAATAAATGATGATCCATACATACGTGTGCTACAGCAGAAATGACAACACGCTATACTGAAAATAAGCCACTTACTTTGATAAGAAAGCACACATGTCACAAAGTCCAATTTGTAAGACAAACAACCATGAAGGCAATGCGGGCTCCAGTCAGAAAATGTGCTGGGGGAAAACGTTTTTGCAAGGCCTGTTCTGACTAGAGATCTGCAATGTCTTCATACTTGATCTGGGGAAACACTAGGGAAGTGCTTGGGCTCTCGTTGAAGAGAGAAGTTTGTCCACTCAGTAAAACCTCAAACATAAATTGTCCACAAGAGTGATATGCGCAACTTCGTATACGAATTAACAAGGAGGCGGAACACACCTCAATTCAAACTGTTGTTCTAAAATAAAACTTATTAGAAAATAATTTGAAATTGACTAATTGAAACATAGCCTATTGATAATTAGCAGGCAGCGTGCCTTGGTTTGAGGGCAGCACGGGTGACTGTCCTATTGCAGTAATTTCAGTCGGCTGTAGTAGCTGACGTGTATAGTGTTGAATCATCCGCATACATAGACACACAGGCTTTACTCAAAGATTAGTATAGACTGAAAAAAGTAAGGGGCCTAGAGAGGGAATTCCTGATTCTACCGAGATTTTGTTGGAGAGGATTTCCTTAAAGAACACCCTCCGTGTTCTGTTAGACAGGTAACTCTTTATCCACAACATAGCAGGGGGTGGAAAGCTTTATCAAATATGTTTTTCCAGCAACAGACTATGATCGATAATGTCAAAAGCCACTCTGAAGTCTAACTAAACAGCCCCCACAATTCATTTATCATCAATTTCGCTCAGCCAATCATCAGTCATTTGTGTAAGTACTGTGCTTGTTGAATGTCCTTCCCTGTAAACATTCTGAAAGTTTGTTGTCAACTTGTTTACTGCAAAATAGCATTGTTTCTGGTCAAACACATTTTTTTTCCAAAAGTTTACTAAGGGTTGTCTATTGGTTGTCTATTTGAGCCATTAAAGGTGGATTTACTATTCTTAGGTACGGAAATACATTTTACTTCCCTCCAGGCCTGAGAGCACACACTTTCTAGTAGACTTAAATTGAAGATATAGCAAATAGCAATGGCAATATCGTCCGCTATTATTTTCAGTAATTTTCCATCCAAGTTGTCAGACCCCGGTGGCTTTTCATTGGTGATAGACCACAATAATTTTTTCACTTCTTCCACACTTACTTTTAAAATTACAATGCTTGTCTTTCATAATTTGGTCAGATATACTTGGATATGTAGTGTCAGTGTTTTTTGCTGGCATGCCATGCCTAAATTTGCTAATCTTGCTAATGAAAAAATCATGAAAGTATTTTTTAACATTTAATTTATCCGTTATTTTACCAGGTAAGTTGACTGAGTACACATTCTCATTTGCAGCAACGACCTGGGGAATAGTTACAGGGGAGAGGAGGGGGATGAATGAGCCATTTGTAAACTGGGGATTATTAGGTGACCGTGATGGTTTGAGGGCCAGATTGGGAATTTAGCCAGGACACCGGGGTTAACACCCCTACTCTTACGATCTTTAATGACCTCAGAGAGTCAGGACACCCGTTTAATGTCCCATCCGAAAGACGGCACCCTACACAGGGAAGTGTCCCCAATCACTGCCCTTGGACATTGGGATATTTTTTTAGACCAGAGGAAAGAGTGCCTCCTACTGGCCCTCCAACACCAAAGTAGTTGTCAATATCAGTGGGTTTTGTGATGAATGAGCCATATGATTAAATTATTGGTAGCGCAGAGATTGACTTTTTGCCCAAAATGTAATTTAAGGTGCTCCAAAGCTTTTTACTATCATTCTTTGTCATTTAGCTTTCTTATGTCATTTATCTCTCATAATTTAGTTTATTATTCTCTTTATTCAGTTCACTCACATGATTTCTCAATTTGCAGTACGTTTGCCAATCGTTTGTACAGCCAGACATGGGTGCATGCTTATTAGTAACTGGGATAAGCAATTTCATAAATGTTTAAAGTGTAGCATCTGGTTACTCCTCATTACACACCACGGACCAACAAATATTATTTGGCAACGCAGTCGTGGGTGAACAGGGAGTACAGGAGAGGGCTCAGAACGCACCCTTGTGGGGCCCCTGTGTTGAGGATCAGCGGGGTGAAGATGTTGTTACCTACCCTCACCACCTGGGGGGCGGCCCGTCTGGGAGTCCAGTACCCAGTTGCTCAGTTACCTTAGCTTTCTTGGGAACAGGAACAATGGTGGCCCTCTTGAAGCATTTGGGAACAGCAGACTGGGATAAGGATTGATTGAATATGTCCGTAAACACACCAGCCAGCTGGTCTGCGCATGCTCTGAGGGCTCGGCTGGGGATGCCATCTGGGCCTGCAGCCTTGCGAGGGTTAACACGTTTAAACGTTTTACTCACCTCGGCTGCAGTGAAGGAGAGTCCGCATGTTTTGGTTGCGGGCCGTGTCAGTGGCACTGTATTGTCCTCAAAGCGGGCAAAAGACATCCTGGTCTGTGACTGGGCTGGTTTTCTTTTTGTAATCCGTGATTGACTGTGGACCCTGCCACATGCCTCTTGTGTCTGAGCCATTGAATTGTGATTCTACTTTGTCTCTATACTGACGCTTAGCTTGTTTGATTGCCTTGCGGAGGGAATAGCTACACTGTTTGTATTCGGTCATGTTTCTGGTCACCTTGCCCTGATTAAAAGCAGTGGTTCACGCTTTCAGTTTCACGCGAATGCTGCCATCAATCCACGGTTTCTGGTTTGGGAATGCTTTAATCGTTGCTATGGGAACGACATCTTCAATGCATGTTCTAATGAACTCGCTCACCGAATCAGCGTATTCGTCAATGTTGTTGTTTGACGCAATACGAAACATATCCCTGTCCACGTGATGGAAGCAGTCTTGGAGCGTGGAATCAGATTGGTCGGACCAGCCTTGAGCAGACCTCAGCGCGGGAGCTTCTTGTTTTAGCTTCTGTCTGTAGGCAGGGAGCAACAAAATGGAGTCGTGGTCAGCTTTTCCGAAAGGAGAGCGGGGGAGGGCCTTATATGCGTCGCGGAAGTTAGAATAGCAATGATCCAAGGTTTTACCAGCTCTGGTTGCGCAATCGATATGCTGATACAATTTAGGGAGTCTTGTTTTCAGATTAGCCTTGTTAAAATCCCCAGCTACAATGAATGCAGCCACAGGATATGTGGTTTCCAGTTTGCAAAGAGTCAAATAAAGTTAGTTCAGAGCCATCGATGTGTCTGCTTGGGGGGGAATATATACGGCTGTGATTATAATCGAAGAGAATTCCCTTGGTAGATAATGCGGTCGACATTTGATTGTGAGGAATTCTAAATCAGGTGAACAGAAGGACTTGAGTTCCTGTATGTTGTTGTGACCACACCACGTCTCGTTAACCATAAAGCATACGCCCCTGCCCCTCCTCTTACCAGAAAGATGTTTGTTTCTGTCGGCGCGATGCGTGGAGAAACCAGCTGGCTGCACCGACTCCGATAGTGTCTCTTGAGTGAGCCATGTTTCCGTGAAGCAAAGAACGTTACAGTCTCTGATGTCCCTCTGGAATGCTACCCTTGCTCGGATTTCATCAACCATGTTGTCAAGAGACTGGACATTGGCGAGAAGTATGCTAGGGAGTGGTGTGCGATGTGCCCGTCTCCGGAGTCTGACCAGAAGATCGCTTCGTTTCCCTCTTTTACGTAGTCGTTGTTTTGGGTCGCCGGCTGGGATCCATTCCGTTGTCCTGGGTGAAAGGCAGAACACAGGATCCGCTTCGGGAAAGTCATATTCTTGATCGTACTGATGGTGAGTTGACGCTGCTCTTATATTCAGTAGTTCTTCTCGACTGTATGTAATGAAACCTAAGATGACCTGGGGTACCAATGTAAGAAATAACACGTAAACAAAAAACTGCATAGTTTCCAAGGAACACGAAGCGAGGCGGCCATCTCTGTCGTAGCCAGTTATGGAGGGCTAAAACCATTTTGAACCATTCATTGACACGATTTAGGGAGGGCAGAGGGACAGATATTATGGTGCGTTTGTCAAATCAAATCAAATTTCATTGGCCACATACACATGATTAGCAGATGTTATTGCGAGTGTAGCGAAATGCTTCTACTGTAGATCCGCCAGTGCAGCAGTACCTAACAGGTAATATCTAAAATTTCTACAACAAAACCTAATATCTAACAAATTCCACAACCAAACCTAATACACAATCTAGTAAAGGAACGGGATGAGAATATATAAGCATAAAGTATATGGATGAGCAGTGACAGAGCGGCTAAGATGCAATAGATAATGAAGGATACAGTATATACATATGAGATGAGTAATGCGAGATATGTATTTATTTCTTAAAGTGGCTGATGATATCAAGTCTGTAGGTAGGCAGCCACCTCTCTGTGCTAGTGGTGGCTGTTTAACAATCTGATGGCCTTGAGATAGAAGCTGATGCGCCTTCTTCACCACACTGTCTGTGTGCGTGGACCATTTCAGTTTGCCAATATGTACACCAAGGAACTTAAAACTCTCCACCTTCTCTACTGCTGTCCCGTCGACATGGATAGGGGGGTGCTCCCTTTGCTGTTTCCTGAAGTCCACGATCATCTCTTTTGTTTTGCTGACATTGAGTGAGAGGTTATTTTCCTGTTACCACACTCCTAGTGCCCTCACCTCTTCCCTGTTGGCTGTCTCGTTATTGTTGGTAATCAATCCTACCACTGTAGTGTCATCTGCAAACTTGATGATTGAGTTGGAGGCGTAAATGGCCATGCAGTCGTGGGCGAACAGGGAGTACAGGAGAGGGCTGAGAATGCACCCTTGTGGGGCCCCAGTGTTGAGGATCAGCGGAGTGGAGATGTTGTTTCCTACCTTTACCACCTGGGGGCGGCCCGTCCGGAAGTCCAGGACCCTGTTGCACAGGGCGGGGTCGAGACCCAGGGTCTCGAGCTTGATGACGAGTTTGGAGGGTACTATGGTGTTAAATGCTGAGCTGTAGTCGATGAACAGCATTCTCACATAGGTATTCCTCTTGTCCAGATGGGTTAGGGCAGTGTGCAGTGTGATGGCGATTGCGTCGTCAGTGGACCTATTGGGGCGGTAAGCAAATTGGAGTGGGTCTAGGGTGTTAGGTAGGGTGGAGGTGATATGATCCTTGACTAGTCTCTCAAAGCACTTCATGATGCCAGAAATGAGTTCTACGGGGCAATAGTCATTTAGTTCAGTTACCTTTGCTTTCTTGGGAACAGGATCAATGGTGACCATATTGAAGCATGTGGGGATAGCAGACTGGGATAGGAATTGATTGAATATGTTCGTACACACACCAGCCAGCTGGTCTGTGCATGCTCTGAGGACGCGGCTAGGGATGCCGTCTGAGCCGGGGTTAACACGTTTAACCTCTTTCAGCTAGGGGGCACTATTTTTATGTTTGGAAAAATAACGTTCCTAAAGTAAATGGCCTATTTCTCAGGCCCATATGCTAGAATATGCATATAATTGACAGATTAGGATAGAAACACTCTAAAGTTTCCAAAACTGTCAAAATATTGTCTGTGAGTATAACAGAACTGATATTGCAGGCGAAAACCTGAGGAAAATCAAACCAGGAAGTGCCTTCTATTTTGAAAGCTCCATGTTCCATAGCCTACCTTCACTCCATTTAAAGGGATATCAACCAGATTCCTTTTCCTATCGCTTCCTCAAGTTGTCAACAGTCTTTAGACCTAGTTTCAGGCTTTTATTTGGAAAAATGAGCGAGAAAGATAACATTGCGTAGTGTATAGCTGGGTGTTCGTATGAGTTTTGCTTGCGCAACACAGTGGGGCAGCCATTGACTCTCTCTCCTACTGAAAAAGAGACAGTGCCGGTTGATATACACTGCTCACTAAAATAACACATCCTAGATCTGAATGAATGAAATATTCTTATTAAATACTTTTTTCTTTACATAGTTGAATGTGCTGACAACAAAATCACACAAAAATTATCAATGGAAATCAAATTTATCAACCCATGAAGGTCTGGATTTGAAAAATAACGTTCCCGTAGTAAACTGGATATTTTATCAGGACAAGATGCTAGAATATGCATATAATTGACAGCTTAGGATAGAAAACACTCTAAAGTTTCCAAAACTGTAAAAATATTGTCTGTGAGTATAACAGTACTGATATTGCAGGCGAAAGCCTGAGAAAAATCCAATCCGGAAGTGCCTCATGTTTTGAAAGCGCTGAGATGACAGGGTGATTAACAAAAGGCTAAGCTGTGACTCAATATATTTCACTTGTGATTTTCATGAATAGGAATATTTTCTCTGAATATTTATGTCCGTTGCGTTATGCTAATTAGTGTCAGTCGATGATCACGCTCCCTCATGTGGGATGGGGAGTCAAAATGAGGCTCAGTAGTGTGTGTGGCCTCCACATGCCTGTATGACCTCCCTACAACGTCTGGGCATGCTCCTGATGAGGTGGCGGATAGTCTCCTGAGGGATCTCCTCCCATACCTGGACTAAAGCATCCGCCAACTCCTGGACAGTCTGTGGTGCAACGTGGCGTTGGTGGATGAAGCGAGACATAATGTCCCCGATGTGCTCAATTGGATTCAGGTCTGGGGAACGTGCATAGCATCAATAGCATCAATGCCTTCCTCTTGCAGGAACTGCTGACACACTCCAGCCACATGAGGTCTAGCATTGTCTTGCATTAGGAGGAACCCAGGGCCAACCACACCAGCATATGGTCTCACAAGGGGTCTGAGGATCTCATCTCGGTACCTAATGGCAGTCAGGCTACCTCTGGCGAGCACATGGAGGCGTGCGGCCCCCGAAAGAAATGCTACCCCACACCATGACTGACCCACCGCCAAACCGGTCATGCTGGAGGATGTTGCAGGCAGCAGAACGTTCTCCACGGCGTCTCCAGACTCTGTCACGTCTGTCACGTGCCCAGTGTGAACCTGCTTTCATCTGTGAAGAACACAGGGCGCCAGTGGCGAATTTGCCAATCTTGGTCTTCTCTGGCAAATGCCAAACGTCCTGCAAGGTGTTGGGCTGTAAGCACAACCCCCACCTGTGGACGCCGGGCCCTCATACCACCCTCATGGAGTCTGTTTCTGACCGTTTGAGCAGACACATGCACATTTGTGGCCTGCTGGAGGTTATTTTGCAGGGCTCTGGCAGTGCTCCTCCTGCTCCTCCTTGTACAAATGCGGAGGTAGTGGTCCTGCTGCTGGGTTGTTGCCCTCCTACGGCCTCCTCCACATCTCCTGATGTACTGGCCTGTCTCCTGGTAGCGCCTCCATGCTCTGGAAACTACGCTGACAGACACAGCAAACCTTCTTGCCACAGCTCGCATTGATGTGCCATTCTGGATGAGCTGCACTACCTGAGCCACTTGTGTGGGTTGTAGACTCCGTCTCATGCTACCACTAGAGTGAAAGCACCGCCAGCATTCAGAAGTGACCAAAACATCAGCCAGGAAGCATAGGAACTAAGAAGTGGTCTGTGGTCACCACCTGCAGAACCACTCCTTTATTGGGGGTGTCTTGCTAATTGCCTATAATTTCCACCTGTTGTCTATTCCATTTGCACAACAGCATGTGACATTTATTGTCAATCAGTGTTGCTTCCTAAGTGGACAGTTTGATTTCACAGTAGTGTGATTGACTTGGAGTTACATTGTGTTGTTTAAGTGTTCCCTTTATTTTTTTTAGCAGTGTATTATCAATTATATATTTTAAAAACAACCTGAGGATTGTTTATAAAAAACATTTGAAATTTTTCTGTGGACATTACGGATACTATTTGGAATTTTCGTCTGCGTTGTCGTGCCCGCAGATTTCTGAACACAACGTGCCAAAAAAACAGAGGTATTTTGGATATAAAAATAATCTTTGTGGAACAAAAGGAACATTTATTGTGTAACTGGGAGTCTCGTGAGTGAAAACATCCGAAGATCATCAAAGGTAAGCGATTCATATTATTGCTTTTCTGATTTTCGTAACCAAGCTACTTTGATGCTAGGTGTTCATAATGTTTTGTCTAGTGATCGATAAATTTACACAAACGCTTGGATTGCTTTCGCTGTAAGCATATTTTCCAAATCTGACACAACAGGTGGATTAACAAAAAGCTAAGCTGTGTTTTGCTATATTGCACTTGTGATTTTATGAATCTAAAATATTTTTAATAATATTATTTGAATGTGGCGCTCTGCAATTTAGCGGTTGTTGATGACAATTATCCCGCTAACGGGATGGGTTGCGTCAAGAAGTCAATTACTCAAGTTTTACTCATGCCGGCCACAGAGGAGAGCCCACAGCCTTTGGTAGCGGGCCGTGTCGGTGGAACTGTATTGTCCTCAAAATGCGCAAAGACGTTGTTTAATTTGTCTGGGAGCAAGACGTCGATGTCCGCAACGGCGCTGATTTTCTTTTTGTAATCCATGATTGTCTGTAGACTCTGCCACATACGTCTCATGTTTGAGCCGTTGATTTGCAACTCCACTTTGTCTCTATACTGACGCTTTCCTTGCTTGATTGCCTTCCGGAGGGAATAACTACAAGTTTGTATTCGTTCATGTTTCCAGTCGCCTTGACATGATTAAATGCAGTGGTACGTACTTTCAGTTTTGCGCAAATGCTGCCATCAATCCAATTTTTCTGGTTAGGGAAGGTTTTAATTGTCACAGTGGGTACAACACCTCCTATACACTTCCTTATAAACTCGCTCACAGAGTCAGCGTATATGTCAATGTTATTATCTGAGGCTACCTGGAACATATCCCAGTCCACGTGATCAAAGCAATCTTGAAGGGTGGAACCCGAATGGTCAGACCAGCATTGGATATACCTAAGTACGGGCACTTCCTGTTTTAGTTTCTGCCTATAGGAGGGGAGCAACAAGAAGGAGTCGTGGTCAGATTTGCCAAAAGGAGGGCAGGGAAGGGCCTTGTATGCATCGCGGAATATCTACAATAAATGTAGCCTTAGGATATATGGTTTCCAGTTTGCATAAAGTCCAGTGAAGTTACTTGATGGCCGTCTTGGCATCCGCTTGCGGGGGGAAATACACGGCTGTGACGATAACCGAGGAGAGTTCTCTTGGGAGATAATACTGTCAGCATTTGATTGTGAGGAATTCTAGGTCAGGTGAACAAAGGACTTGAGTTCATGTATGTTGCTACAATTACACCATGAGTCATGAATCATGAAACATACACCCCCGCCCTTCTTCTTACCAGAGAGATGTTTGTTCCTGTTGGCGCGATGCACTAAAAATCCCGTTGGCTGAACGGACTCTGACAGCATGTTCCCAGCTAGCCATGTCTCCGTGAAACAGAGTATGTTACAATCTCGGGTATGTCTTTGGAAAGCAACTCTTGCCCTAATTTTTTTGACTTTGTTAACTAGGGACTGGACATTATCGTGTAATATACTCGGAAGCTGTGGGTGGTGTACGCTCATCCGAAGCCTCACTAGAGGACCGTTCTGCACCCTCTCCTCCTTCGACGGCGTTGTTTTGGGTCAGCCTCTGGAATCAGTTCAAATGCCCTGGGAGGTGCAGGCAAAGGATCCGCTTTGGGAAAGTCGTATTCATGGTTGTAGTACTGGTTGTGTTGGTAAAGTTGACATCTCTCTGATGTCCAATAATTATTCCCTGCTGTATGTAATAACACTTAAGATTTTATGGGCTAACAATGTAAGAAATAATACATACAAAAAACAAAATGCTGCACAGTTTCCTAAAGACTTGAAGCAAAGCTACCATCTCTATCGGCATCATCTTTTTGGTGTCAAGGAGTAGCCCAATCAGTTATTTTAAATCCAGCTTCAGCTGTTCTGAGCTGCCCTTCATAATGTCATTCAACCCCACATGAACCATGACAGTATCAGTCCCGGGTGACTGACGCACAGTCTCGGGAAGCAACCTGGTGATATCCTGAACTTTTCCCCCAGGAAAACACCAAGTATTTGCCCCAGGTACAGATATATGCCTCACAATTAAACTCCTATCACAATCGCCAGAATGATCCGGCCTCTACCATGTCTCGAAGCAGATTGCGAGGCCAGAGTCACAGAACTCCCCTGAGAAGAGAGCTGCTGAGACGCCAGCTGCGTGCAGGCCACAACAGCCAAAGGCATCAAGAGAGCACAACCTAGCGGAGGGGGGCCAAGGTGGACCAGGCTGTGCCCAGACAATTGATTGACTAGGACAGGGAGAGGTTGCTGGAGTGGCATCCACAGCCATGGAGCATCTAAGTCCACGGCAGAAGACAGGTGGTACAGGGGCTCTAAGCAATTTGAAAGTCCTAAGTCTGGATGCTGGGTAAGAAGGCAGGCACGCCGAGAACGATTATTCTACTTCTTTCTGGTTTCGACACGCATCCATTCACGCTCACCTGGAGTCGAACAATGAGCAGTCGTTTTCTGGTTCAAGTTAGTAGAGGGGTGCAGTGTGGGAAATTGATCATAGTCTAGGGTGGTCCCATTATGATCCTCTTGGATGTTTTGATTGGAAGCATTTAAAGATGCCGATAGTCTCATAGAATCCTTATTCAGTTCAAGGTGCTTGGTTAAATGTTTTATTTTTTCATGAAGAGTAATAATCCTTTCTTTAGCTGCGTCAAGTTCAATACATTTTACCCGTGACAACTACGAACATGTCGCAGATTATACACTTAATAGCACGTGAGTCCCCAGCAGATTCAAAGGAGTTTTCACTGCTGAACGGCGACAATCAAAGGGAACAAACATTTCCCGGCTTCGCTATAATACCTGTCTCGTACCAACGCTTCATTGTGCCTCGCAAAACTATGTTGTTGTCGGTTTCTCGTTGAATGTGAAGAGCGAGAGAGAAGCGCAGGGGGCCAGGTGATGCTACGTCGGTTGTCAGTGGCAGGACGCCGGCTGTTCCTTGCTACGCACCGGTCCGGCTGCGTGGTAGTGTTTGGTGTAGCCTCTCACAGCCGTGTTGGGCGTGTCCTCAGTATCTATAGTTGTGGGGAACACAAAATATACAATTACAGCATGTCCTGGCCAACAATTGTAGTCACATTCACATGCTGGAAATAGTTCTATAGAGAGCGTTATATGATTGGAGCTCTTGGTTGCCTGGTTTGATTGTTGGTATCCAGGTACTAAAGTGTTTGGGTGAAAAAGTTGAATGAAAAAAGTGAAGCGAGGAAAAAACAAAAAGTTGGCAAATGTGTTAAATGCAGAGTTTGGATTAAACGTTTATAAAAAATGTAAAAAACGAAAAGTTTGCAGGTAACCAAGACGCATCAAACAGCACAGCAGCATGGAGACAACGAGGAAGTGAGGAAGTGTGACGTTGCTGTGATGAGGTGTGGGAAGCACTAGTGGTGGGGTTTATGACCATAGGGAGTCATTATTCTCATACATTATCTGATGAGATTGCTGCACCTGCTGTTCAGGAAAATCATTTTGGCGACAAATTGATTTCTGCACACATTCATGAGCCCAGACACACACAGAGCAACACATATTATGTACTCGTGCACACACATGCACAGACAGACACACACACATACACACATTCTGCTTTTCAATGATAGATACTGTCATATCAGTGCAGAATGCAATATCCCTCCTGTCTCAGGATGTGATGTGATCCGGTGACATTTTGGTGGTGGACAGAGGCCACCAATGAGGTTCACAGTTCGACTCATTAACTTCCCAGCTGGGCCACCTGGCTGAAATGTATTCTGGGTTATGGATCTACAGGATACAGTTACATCAAAGCATCTACATATTACATAGTGGCCTTAAACATTAACTTTCAATTAATTTGTATTTCTATTGTAAAGGTATATTGGAATACAAAACATGTATGAATCTACACATATAATGTATTTATTATTATCTATGATAACATCTTTGAAAAACAGTTTTGAAGGTATTGTTGATAATCTATCATATGAATTATCAGAAAACAAGAAAAGCTCTCAACTAATTCACTGTTAAAACTCATTAACTTCTCTGGGATATGTGGGACGGTAGCATCCCACCTCGCCAACAGCCAGTGGAATTGCAGGGCGACAAATTCAAAACAACAGAAATCACATAATTAAAATTGCTCACACATACAAGTATTTTACACCATTTTAAAGATAAACTTCTTGTAAATCCAGCCACAGTGTCCGATTTCAAATAGGCTTTACAGCAAGAGTACACCAAATGATTATGTTAGGTCAGCACCTAGTCAAAGAAAACCATACAGCCATTTTCCAGCCAAGGAGAGGGCTCCCAAAAATCAGAAATAGCGATTAAATTAATCACTAACCTTTGATGATTTTCATCAGATGGCACTCACAGGACTTCATGTTACACAATAAATGTGTGTTTTGTTCTATAAAGTTAATCTTTATGTCCAAAAACCTCATTTGAATTTGGTGTGTTATGATCAGAAATGCATTGTCTCAAACAAACATCCGGTGAAAGTGCAGAGTGCCATATCAAATTACAGAAATACTCATAATAAACATTGATAAAAGATACAAGTGTTATGCATGGAAATATAGACAAACTTCTCCTTAATACAACCGCTGTGTCAGATTTCAAAATGGCTTTATGGCGAAAGCACACCTTGCGATTATGTTAGGTCAGCGCTAGTCACAGAAAAACATCCAGCCATTTTCCAAAGGAGAGGTGTCAGAAAAGTCAGAAATAGCTTTGTAAATATTCACTTACCTTTGATGATCTTGATCGGAATGCACTCCCAGGAATCCCAGTTCCACAATACATTTTTGTTTTGTTCGATAAAGTCCATAATTTATGTCCAAATACCTCCTTTTTGTTTGCGCATGTAGCGCAGTAATCCAAATGCATAATGCGTGATCACTTGTTCAGACGAAATGTCCAAAAAGTTATATTACAGTTCATAGAAACATGTCAAACGATGTATAGAATCAATCTTTAGGATGTTTTTAACATAAATCTTCAATAATGTTCCAACCGGAGAATTCCTTTGTCTTTAGAAATGCAATGGAACACAGCTACCTCTCACGGGCACGCACGTGATCAGCTCTTGGCCTTCTGCCAGACACCTGGTTGAAACAGCTCTCATTCTCTCCTCCTTCATAGTAGAAGCCTCAAAAAAGGTTCTAAAGACTGTTGACATCTAGTGGAAGCATTAGTAAGTGCAATATGACCCCATAGACACTGTATATTCGATAGGCAATGACTTGAAAAACTACAAACCTCAGATTTCCCACTTCCGGGTTGGATTATTCTCAGGTTTTTGCCTGCCATATGAGTTCTGTTATACTCACAGACATCATTCAAACAGGTTTAGAAACGTCAGAGTGTTTTCTATCCAAATTATATGCATATTCTAGCTTTTGGGCCTGAGTAGCAGGCAGTTTACTCTAGGCACCTTTTTATCCAAGCTACTCAATACTGCCCCCCAGTCCCAAAGAAGTTAACTGTAGGTCAGAGCCGTAACAGACTACATCTGGTTTTCAATGAAACCACATGACAGTGTATTGTACTGAATCCCATTGACCCACTAAATTCCACTAATTTAAACACCTCACCATCAGACAGCACACCTCTCTGCTCAGGATAATATCTAACCAATGTGCTTCCCAGAACATACCTCTCCTTCTTTCTTTCTCTTTCCCCCCCCCCCCCCTCTCTCTCTCTGTCCTTCTCTCTTGTGTGCTGTGCTAATCTGAGAGAGCTGTAATGGTCCAGAGATTTGGCCCCTGACTCTAATAATGCCATTAGGTCCACTTTACCCCCATCGTCCTCTCCTCAGCTCAGCTTCCCCATCTCTCTAGCTACCCAGTGGTCCACCCCTGCCCGAGTGAGCTCTTAACACCCTCACCGCCTCACCACAAAGCAAGGAGTCAGCAGGGTTCCTGTGTGTGCCTCTGAACCAGAGAATAGCAACAGAACATCCCTGCTCCTAAGCCTTTGGCTTGGGACCCTCAATCTGGACAAGGCAATCTCCCTGCACCAGCTCTCTGCCATGAGTTGAATAGGAAGGAAGATAATATAATTCTTAGGTGGTCCAATGTGACTTTGGGTTGCTATAGTGGTTCCTCCTTTAAAAGTTGCGTCATACTGCGGCAGACCTTGCGTGCTGCCGCAGCATTCTGTGGCACGTCATTTGATTTTCAGCCATTTTTTCTGTTACTGCTAGTTTGACCACCAGAGGGCATCTTTGAGAAGCATTTGATGGTATTCCGTATTGGCATTACCAGAGAATTTAAAACCTTTTGTTGTACTAACATAGTACATGGGATTGATTTGAAGAAATTTGGCTTAATTCATTTGATTAATATTATGGTGTTTCTATTCAGAGAAAAACAAAAAATGAAACCCCCAGGGTTTCCGTTAGGATGGAATGGAAAATATGGCGCTGTACAATGTGAAGGTCGGGAGTAGGCTACAGGATTGGAGGATTCTAAATTGTTTTCCTTCATTAGACAGCTTTGTTCCAATATTTCTGCAAATCAGTGATATTTATTGCCATAGTAATTTGTTATGGATCCATAACTAAATCAACATCTGTATTTTGAAAGAGTATTTGTTTATCATTATTTATTAACAAAATGTGATTATTTTTTATTAAGCTACTGTGCTGTCTACAATACATACTGTGGTAAACATGGGAAAGTGCCTAATTCCTTACATAAGGGAAAGCAGGCCATGGCTGTACTACAGAATGCGGGGCACGCGGGAGACCGGTGTTATTTCATAGTTGTGATGTCTTCACTATTATTCTACAATGTAGAAAATAGTAAAAATATAGACAAATCCTGGAATGAGTAGGTGTGTCGAAACGTTTGACTGGTACTTACTTAATTTGATTAATATTATGGTGTTTCTATTCCATGAAAAATGAAAAACCCTCAGGGTTTCCTTTAGGATGGAATAGAAATATGGCGCACTCGTAAATTCAGTGTTGTCAGATTGTCCGTTTGTAAATTCAGACCGCTTCGCTCTCGGAGCGCACACTGGACGTTCGGGCCGAGGAGTAGGGTTGATTTGAGCGTTCTGGCCTTACAACGGCAGTCAAGCGCCCAAGCTAACGTTGGCTAGTTTGCTAGCTACTGTAGGCCCTTGTAATCCTGGAGTGAACAGTGAAATTCTGTGGGCGTGATTGTGTAGTAGAGCCTGTTGCTTTGGGCAAGATGGAGAAAAAAACTGTTGAATAGAGTGACATTTAGTTTATGTAAATGTTATTCTGTCCTTTTCTTGTTTAATCTATGTTCCTTTTGAAATACAAGTTCAATAGTAGGATGCAAGTTCAATATCTGAAAGGAAAATAAACCACAAGTCTTTTTTCATCCTAAACATTACATAGCATAGTAAGAATAAATGGCATGAGCTTTCATGACATGACATATTATTCTGAATTACATATCATGAAGATGACTGGCAGATTTCTGAAATGGACCTAGATTGTTTATCCATCCATTTATTAATATATGTTAGAACTACATGGTAGGCAATAGGAGACAGGCTCTGTCATAGTATTGTTCTTTCTAGGGTGGTCCTAGTGCCTGTGGCTGGCCTCAGGGCGACTCCATGGAGTTCTACTGTGCTACACACTTTCTCATTCTCCTCCATTCAATATTCAACACTAGTCATTAACATTTTCATAACAGTTCTTGCTTATTCAAAAAGGGCTAGAATATTAGGTGTATTTTTCAGCCGGTCTCTCTGGGCAAGGGTAATGGTGTTGTCGATGGTATTTTCTTGGACACAAACAGTGATGTGTCCTTGAGACAAACATCCTCAAAGCATTTTGAAATGCATGAGTTATTTCAGGTACTAGCCATAGTATTTAAGTTCATACAATCACATCAAAATTACGTATAAATGCTTTATTTTGATGTATCAAGTGAATCTCAATCTGTAATAAAGATTGGCAGCTAAGATAGTGGTCGCAGGAAGGTAAGATATTAGTCTAAGTCAAAAAGCCTGCACGCTTCGGTTTATTCTAATAATTGAATGGCAAAGAAAGTGTTGTTTCTGTCATTGTTGTGTTGCCGTGCGGGATCAGGATTTGAGGCATCACCAGTGCTGTATCAGGGTCTACTGGGTCCATGCTAAGTAGGTCAGGTAATAGCAGGATATTTGAGGGTGGAGGCGTAGACAGAACTAGACCGACTGGGCTATGGTAAATACTCTGCACCCCCAGGCTAAATCTCAGATTGAATTAGATACAGGGACACCAGCTTTCTCAAGGAGCTGACCAGAATACTGATAATGTTGCTATTTTTCTCTCTCTCTCTCTCTCCTCTCTCTTCCTTAATACATCTTTATATTAGCCTCTTTTTTTGCGACCTCCATCTTCCTTTTAATTTATTTCTGTACTGTTTTTAATTTCTCCATTTTCCAGGGTGTTTCTCTCATTCTCTGACCCTCCCTTTCCGAACTTTCGTCTTCTGTCTCCCTTTCACGAGTCTTGTTAATCCCTCTTTCCATCTCTCTTTCTGTTGTCCCTTATCATTGTCCTACTTGTATCACTTTCTTATTTCCCTTTGGGTCTCTCTTGACTCTTCTTCTGCCTTCACCTTCCTAATCTTTCTCTCTCCTTTCTCCTCCAACCCTCTCTCCCTGCAGTAAGATCCAGTCGGGTGACAAGCTGATCCTGGCCATCTCCACTGACTCCTGCCAGGGGAAGGACAACTTTGTCCGCTACCTGGAGCATGTTCAGGCCGTGATCACCGTCAATGGCAGTCGCCGTGGTGACCTCAACATCAACATGACCTCCCCCATGGGCACCAAGTCCATCCTACTAAGCCGCCGGCCCCGGGACGACGATGCCAAGGTGGGCTTCGACAAGTGGCCCTTCATGACTACCCAAACCTGGGGAGAGGACCCCCGCGGGACCTGGGTCCTGGAGGTGGGCTTCCAGGGAAACGAGCCACAGAGGGGTGTCCTGAAGGAGTGGACCCTCATGCTGCACGGAACACAAAGTGCTCCTTACATAGACCAGATAGTGCGTGACTACCAGTCTAAATTAGCCATGTCCAAAAAGGAGGAGTTGGAGGAAGAGCTGGACGAGGCGGTGGAGAGGAGCCTGAAGAGCCTGCTGAGTAAAAACTAGCTGACGTAGCTAACTAAACACCGTCTGGTCAGGTCAGCATGCCGGGCCACTCTCTCTCTCTCTATTTCTTTCTCTCACTCCCCCTCTCTCATCTCTCCTATCTTTCTCTCACTCCCCCTCTCTCATCTCTCCTATCTTTCTCTCACTCCCCCTCTCTCATCTCTCCTATCTTTCTCTCACTCCCCCTCTCTCATCTCTCCTATCTTTCTCTCACTCCCCCTCTCTCTTCTCTCCTATTTTTCTCTCACTTTCCCTTTCTCTCACTTTCCCTTTCTCTCAACAAATGACTTTCTCTCCCTCTCTTGCCCTCTCTCACACTTTCTCTCCTCCCTCCTTTCTCTCCTCTCTCATTGACTTTCTCTCCTTCTCTCCCCTCCCTCCCTTTTCTCTGCTTTTTGTTTTTCTGTGTTTATATTAGCCCTCCACTTTCGATAGATGTTTCTTGTAATCCGATTATGATAAAAGTGTAACCTTCAAATAATCTGTTCTATAGAGAAAACTAAAAGATCCCATCTTGCTTTCTGTCTATGTTTTTTACACTTTACTAAAATGTATATAAACAGAATATATCCACTATATGGTGTTATTGCATTTCCCCGCCCCTCCACCTCTGGTAAAACAACTATTGTACAGTTTGTGACTGTAAACGATTTTCTGTGTCATTCTTAAAGTTGAATATCTTGCAATCAGAGCAGTGATACTTCTTTCTGTTTATATTTTTGTGACAAGCAACTGTTTCTATATAAACAAGACAAGGAACGTGTGATTAATTTTGACGCCTGTGCACCTAAAAAGGAATACCATAATAAATCTATTCAGCTGTTTGTTAAAGTGATTTGCCTCACTCGGCAATGCACATTCAGGTAGCAGACATGTCTTCAATCTCTTTGTCATTTGAATAAGGATGAGAAATAAGACCAGCAGAGAGATAGAGGTCAGAACCTGCGTACGTGCCTCTGTATTCCAATTCCACTTTTTAAGGTAAGTCATTTTGCCTTACAATGGTCATTGCCAGTCAACTGAAGTCTATGCGGTAATGGGAAGCCCTTATCTGTTAACTCGAGAGCACAAAGCACAGGGACATTTAGATCACACACTGTGTAAAGAGACTATATCGTATAAAACACTATTAGCTTCTCTTTCTCTCCCCTTTTTGTCTTACTTTTGTCTCTCTGTCACACGCACACACACATGCTCTCTCTCGTTCTCTTTTTCTCTCTCTTGTCTGTCCCTCTAAGGGAGAGTGGATTATGCAGAGTTCAGAGGTCGCTGTCTGCTCCTCCAGATCACCCCAATGAAACATTTATGTCTTTCCTTCAGTAGCTGCAGAGTTCAAGGTAACATCTTTCACTCTGGGCTGGGAGACTCCCGATGTTTACTAAACACTGCACTAGCTTACTTAGTGTAGTGTCCTCACTTTGGTGCAATTAATATTCCTCTAGTATCTAAGTAAAACAGGATCGCCTCTACCCTTCAATCATCTTTATAAAGCAGGTAAAGAGTGCTTAAACTGCATACAGTACATAGAAAGTACAAGTATGAAACATCAGCTGTTATTATTCAAAGAATATAATATGAATCGTTTCATCTTTCTTGGAACTACATGAGATGATGAGAAGGACTGGGGGCGGGGCGTTTGTTTGTAAAGCAACCGTGTGTCATAACAGCGGTCTTAACATTAAAACACAAAGACAGGAGAGCTTTATGCTTGTGAAATGTGATTATTTTTTATTATTAAAGCAGTTTTATACACAGCAAGACTGTGTCGAGGGAGGTCAATGGCATTCAATTGAGCAAATTAAGTCTTGGGTGGAGGTTTGGGTTAAGGTTTGATTTGGAAGGGTGGCAAACATCCATGAGGGCAGTAGCATGTAATCCATTTTTTTTCACACATCAAAGTCATGTTTTTATTCACTTTATTTTTGGGGGGGGGGGGGCGAGAGGGCTTGTTCTGTTGTTTCGATGCTGGTACTTTGAGTTTTCAGACAGTAAAGGCATAAGGTATTGGCGTAGGTAGAAACAACAACAGCAGCATTATGGAACCAGCTAACTCTTGCTTTAGCAGTTTCCTATGTGAGGACTGGCTCATAGCAGTTGGTCTCATCCACGGTTGAACAGTGTTTTTAGAATGTCTTTAGCAGAGTCTCATATTGGTCTCATTGTTTGTTCTTGCTGGCATAAGGTTAGGTGGAACTTGTGAGGAGTCTGTCCAGCTCTTTTGGTCGAGGCCAATCTCCTCAGACTCAGTGCTTCTTCTTGCTGGTCTTCTCAATCATGGTCTCCACCACCATGGCTGTCTCCTCATAGCCCTTGGTCTTGCGGTCGTTGGAGAACCTTTCCACTGACTCCACCATCTCCACCTTCTCGTAGCTCATGGAGTCAGGGGGCATGCTGCTAGCGCCACGGGGGGAGGGCATGGGAGGAAGGCCCCTACGGCGACTGTCATCTTTACCCCCCTTGGGTCCGGAGGGATTGCTGGGGCATTTGGGGTCTTTGGGGTCAGGGCCTGGAGCTGGGGCAGGGTTGGGCTGTGGGGGGGGAGTAGGATCTACGTCCCTAGATTTCCCCTTCCCACCACCTTTTCCGCCCTTATCGTCACCCTTGCCACCCTCTCCATCGGAAGGTGGGGTGGGAATACAGGGGCAAGGGGGTGGCATGGGCTGTGGATGAGGGGGGTCAGGGGAGGGGGTGTATGGGCTGAAGGGGTCATAAGGGGAGACCATGCCGTCACAGATCGTGACAAAGACGTGTCCAGCGGAGGGGCTGGAGGTGTAGAAATGGGGGTGGGGGTAGCTGCCGTCGCCCGTCACCAGCACATAGCGCCCCTTAGTATAGAAGTCAGCAATTGGCTCTGGCTTCTTGTACTTCCTCATGCGGTCTCTGACGATGTTACAGAGCGTGTCGAAGGCCTTGCTGATCTGAGCTCCGTCTGGGACGTCCTGGGGGGACACACCCGTGTACAGCGAACTCTGCTTCTCCCTATTCACCTCGTCCTCCTCCTCCTCCATCCCTCCCTTCTCATCCTCCATGTGTTCAGCTCCACCGACTCTTTCGTCCTGGCCACTGTCCATCACGTCTTTGGGACTGATCTCCTTCTTCTTCATGACCTTCTTGGCCAGGTTCTTCTGGCGAGGCTTGACACTGCTGATGTCCTGGATGGCTTGGGTGATGTCTGGCAGATAAACAAAATAAACATCTTATATGAGACAAAACACTTAAAAAATTCTAAAAAATATTATTGAAGGGGGAAAGGACTTCCGCGGGACCTGTATCATCCTAACCTGGATCATGAATAGAAACCTTTATATAAGACAAAACACACTTTAAAAATTCAAAACACATTATCGAAGGAGGAAAGGACTCCTGCAGAACCTGGATCCTCCTAACCACGATCACCATTATCCATGTATAGACCTCAGGAGGATCCATTGTTTGTTGTTTTAACTGGGTGGGAATCACATCACTGTGTGGCTGTATTCATTAGGGCTCTAGCTAGTGTGGTTATAGCCTATGATGACAATGGGTTGTTACGTGTCTGCTCTGTATGTATGGAAACTATCAGCGTGAAGAAGCTGTGGAATGAGACGTGGCATGTCCTCACCTCTGCCCCTGCTCGACACGGTGGGTGTGTGGGTAAAGCGGTAATTGGTGGTGAACAAGGTAATGGGAGTCCCAATTATCGCTGAATTCAACCTGTGGAAGAGAATGAGGAAGAAACATCAGTTAGGACACCACCACAGAAGCAGCATGTGATAGTGTATTTGTATGTGTTAGTACTAAACATTATATTAGTAATTCTAAGAGGAAAATTCCTTTGTCCTTTTTCTAATTACTTTCCCATTTTTGTATTGTGAGTCTGTAAAGAAAATGTGTATTGATAAAGTAAACAAAATAAGGATTAGGCCATATTAAAGGGGATTAAATATTACATTAAAAATAAATAACCTTCCTGAAGAGATATTCAACCATGATTGAACAAATCTGAGGTGGAAAACACACAGAATATAATATCCAACGTTGCCACCATGTGGCTGATATATACTACTACAAGATTTCGTGAGAGTCAACACATTGAAGTGCTTCCTAATATCCAGTAGCAGGACACTGGTCACTGTGTGTTGTGGTTAGTAATTACCTGTTGTCCTCATTCTCAATGATCCTCTTGTACCTCTCCAGCTCATTCTCCAGAGAGATCTGGTACATGGCCAGGTGGCGGCACTCGTTGGTGTATTTCTCCAGGGACCTCTCGGCCTCCTCAATGTCCTTCCTCAGAGACTCAATTTGCTCGTTGTACAGCTGGATCTCATCGTCATAGCTCTCCTGGGTGCTCTTGATGGAATTCTCCAACACTGACGTCTGACACACACAGAGAGAGAGAGAGAGAGAGAGAGAGAGAAATCTGATTATCATTTCAATATAGAGGTGGGAAACATTTTATCATATGGTATGCTACTGTACACTGCTTATTAAAAAAAATAAACTAAAAAAAGAATAGATGTCATATAAAAAAGTTCAACTTAATTTTTTATTATTTAAGCGATCGTTGTCATTCCTGCTTGGTCATCGAACTATGCTAACGTGCCAGCTGTCTGACTACTGTACTCTCTGAGGATGTTGTGGTGACAACTGTAGTACTACACAGGTGTTCAACCCACGTACATATTCAACCTTCATGGCAACCTGTCTCCGAAATATATGATAATTATTTCATTAAAATATTCAGATTTCTTGCAATTATAGTCACAAATGTAAAAAAAAGTCTGAGTTATAGAATGCCATTTGAAAATGTTTTGCTAGGAAACACAAACAGTCATGAGGTACAGGCTACAGAAAATGAACAAAGTGAAAAGCATAATTTGGGAAGAAAGCAGAGGTAGGGACCAAACAACTAAAATGAAGGGATGCTCATTTAAGAAATGATTCAATAGATTCACAACTTTTGGAGAAAATAAACATGGACTTATGCATCAGTTTGAGGTAGACATTGAGAGTTGTTTTTTTGTCCTTCTATGTCTTTTAGTTTTTACTAGTATTTTTCTAAGAGATACACTTGTATTTTCCCGCTTCTCTGTTGCTTGTATCGTCTTTACTCACTAATCTAAAGGTGATGACTGACACCTACTGGCGCCCCTGTGCAACTACACCCAATTTATGTACTGTCCTCCATGGGTACATGTAAACTGTCTTCCTCAATTCAAGTGGCTACCTCATCTCCCTTCCTCACTAATATGCATAGAGAGTAGGGCCTAGGGGTTGATTTGGAATGTGACACTTTCAAACACTTGAGCATGAGATGTTCGCTAAGTTATCATAGTAATGGACAGGAACCTACCTCGGTCTGCAGATGCAGCTTCTGTGCCTGGAGCTGGCAGAGGGCGCTCTTGTACTCCTCCAGCTGGCTTTGCAGGGCTGGAACTCTCCTCTGGGCCAGCTGCTTTTCCTGCTCCTTCACACAGAGACAGTTATAATACACAATGATCACACAGAGACAAGACAGGCCAGTTATAACACATAGCGATCACACAAAGGGACCACAGGCCAGCTATAACACATAGTGATCACACAAAGGGATCACAGGTCAGTTATAACACATAGAGATCACACAAAGGGACCACAGGTCAGTTATAACACATAGAGATCACACAAAGGGACCACAGGCCAGTTATAACACATAGCGATCACACAAAGGGACCACGGGCCAGTTATAACACATAGCGATCACACAAAGGGACCACAGGCCAGTTATAACACATAAAGATCACACAAAGGGACCACAGGCCAGTTATAACACATAAAGATCACACAAAGGGACCACAGGCCAGTTATAACACATTGAGATCACACAAAGGGACCACAGGCCAGTTATAACACATAGAGATCACACAAAGGGACCACAGGCCAGTTATAACACATAGAGATCACACAAATGGACCACAGGCCAGTTATAACACATAGAGATGAAACAAAGGGACCACAGGCCAGTTATAATACACACTGAACAACTAGACAGGCATTCAACATGTACATTGAGTATACCAAACATTAGGAACTTCCTAATATTGAGTTGCAATTGTCTCTAGGCTTAAAAATACATCTTTAAGCTGTCTGCTTCCCTTTATCTACATTGATTAACGTGGATTTAACAAGTGACATCAATAAGGGATCATAGCTTTCACCTAGATTCACCTGGTCAGTCTGTCATGGAAAGAGCATGTTTTGTACACTCAGTGTACATTAGATTACAGTGCTTTACTTGCAACTTCATAGACAGACAAGCAAACAGCTTACAGACTGACAGCATCAACATACTTTCTATAAAGGGACAACATGCCACACAGAGCTGGGATTAACTGTCATAATAATAAACAGAAGAATATTATTTCACAGAAATGTCAGTACACATTAACACATTGGAACATATCACAACACATGTTCCATTCAAAGACACAAAGTTCAGCTCACATAGCTGATTCCACTGGTGGTCCTTGGGGCTTTATTGTTATCTGGTCTGACACCCCTGGTCTGACTCAGCTGGTTCCCCTGGACACAGAAAGATGCCTGGTGACCTTACCTCAGAGATGCCCACGGCCACGTTGGGCACCAGGGATATTGTCTGGTTGATCTGGTGCAGGATGTTCACGTAGGTCTGGATCTCTGCCAGGTTCTACAGTGAGAGGGTGGTGGGGTGAGAGGAATAGAGGAGGAGAGGGGATGAGTTAACATGATATTTTACTTGAAATGATCTTGTATACATACTGCTGCTGTATCAAATGAAAAATAAACTTAGCCTTTAAAACACAAACATTGCATTTAAGACGTTCCCCAATACAATATTAGATCCTGGACTATAACAAATAAAGAGGACTGCGTTACAGGGTGGGTGTATTTAATATGGTTGGGATTAGAGTAAAGTGCACAACGTCTATGTACTCTAATCCTAACTTTATTAAATATACCCACCCTGTATGTCATCCCTTTATTTTCCTCAGTATTACATGTGCGTGCACTGTGTATTTTGAATCCAGGGTCTGTAGAGAACACAATATCCATAACCAACTCAGTGTCCGTGTGGTTAGGGTCCGCCCTGATATCGAAAGGTTAGGAGCAGGATCGGTCCTTGCCATTCTGCCGCCCTAGGTGAGACCAAAAAAAGTCACCCCTACAAAACTAGAATAGTGTATTGTATGTATCTTGTATCTCAAATATAAATTATATTTTGATTTGTTTAACACTTTTTTGTTATTACATGATTACATATGTCTTATTTCATAGTTTCTACAATGTAGAAAATAGTAAAACTAAAGAAAACCCTGGAATGAGTAGGGGTATCCAAACTTTTGACTGGTACTGTATGTTAGATCATATTTTTGACAGAACGTTGGTGGACGCCGCAGCGATACGTCTCTAGAACAGCACACTGGAGAGGCACGCTGGGAATGGAGAAGCAAAATATTTTGTGCCCCTGCCTTTGACAAAGTGGGCCCTGCATATCACAGGTTTGCATCAGCACTCACCTAAAAAGCCCATATGCCACAGGATGAGAGAAATTGAAATTGTTTTTCGATAGAATTACGTGAGGCTTTATTTGTACTTGTTGGAGGTGCGTCTTGGTCCGTTTAGCTCAGAAAATGCTGCCCTCGTCAATCTGCCGCCATTGGTGGCCGCCTAATCCTGCCTGATAGAGGGCTGGCCATGGTTGGGAGTTCAATCCCTGGCCAAGTAATACCAAAGACTGTAAACATGGAACCATTCAGCTTAAGTAGCTAATGTAGATTGGGGGTAAGGCCCTGTGATAGACTAGCGTTCCCTGTCCAGGGGGTGTACTACATCAAGCTGCCTCACACTACAAAAACAGGAGGTAGGCTCCTGCTCCTATGAGCTGTTCCAAGCTAAGGCTTGTGCAAGACAACTTACTTCCCAGCTACCATATTTGAAATCTGTAACTAATTCTAGTAAATCAGGGGGATTTACATTTACATAATTTAGCAGACGACTTATAGTGAGTGCGTACATTTTCATACTGGTCCCCCGTGAGAATTAAATCTTAAACCAAATCAAATCAAATTTTATTAGTCACATACACATGGTTAGCAGATGTTAATGCAAGTGTAGCGAAATGCTTGTGCTTCTAGTTCCGACCTGTGATATCTAACAAGTAATCTAACAATTTCACAACAACTATCTTATACACACAAGTGTAAAGGAATGAATAAGAATATGTACATATACAGTGCCTTTGCGAAAGTATTCGGCCCCCTTGAACTTTGCGACCTTTTGCCACATTTCAGGCTTCAAACATAAAGATATAAAACTGTATTTTTTTGTGAAGAATCAACAACAAGTGGGACACAATCATGAAGTGGAACGACATTTATTGGATATTTCAAACTTTTTTAACAAATCAAAAACTGAAAAATTGGGCGTGCAAAATTATTCAGCCCCCTTAAATTAATACTTTGTAGCGCCACCTTTTGCTGCGATTACAGCTGTAAGTCGCTTGGGGTATGTCTCTATCAGTTTTGCACATCGAGAGACTGACATTTTTTTCCATTCCTCATTGCAAAACAGCTCGAGCTCAGTGAGGTTGGATGGAGAGCATTTGTGAACAGCAGTTTTCAGTTCTTTCCACAGATTCTCGATTGGATTCAGGTCTGGACTTTGACTTGGCCATTCTAACACCTGGATATGTTTATTTTTGAACCATTCCATTGTAGATTTTGCTTTATGTTTTGGATCATTGTCTTGTTGGAAGACAAATCTCCGTCCCAGTCTCAGGTCTTTTGCAGACTCCATCAGGTTTTCTTCCAGAATGGTCCTGTATTTGGCTCCATCCATCTTTCCATCAATTTTAACCATCTTCCCTGTCCCTGCTGAAGAAAAGCAGGCCCAAACTATGATGCTGCCACCACCATGTTTGACAGTGGGCATGGTGTGTTCAGGGTGATGAGCTGTGTTGCTTTTACGGCAAACATAACGTTTTGCATTGTTGCCAAAAAGTTCAATTTTGGTTTCATCTGACCAGATCACCTTCATCCACATGTTTAGTGTGTCTCCCAGGTGGCTTGTGGCAAACTTTAAACAACACTTTTTATGGATATCTTTAAGAAATGGCTTTCTTCTTGCCACTCTTCCATAAAGGCCAGATTTGTGCAATATACGACTGATTGTTGTCCTATGGACAGAGTCTCCCACCTCAGCTGTAGATCTCGGCAGTTAATCCAGAGTGATCATGGGCCTCTTGGCTGCATCTCTGATCAGTCTTTTCCTTGTATGAGCTGAAAGTTTAGAGGGACGGCCAGGTCTTGGTAGATTTGCAGTGGTCTGATACTCCTTCCATTTCAATATTATCGCTTGCACAGTGCTCCTTGGGATGTTTAAAGCTTGGGAAGCTTGCCGTACCAGGCGGTGATACAGCCCGACAGGATACTCTCGATTGTGCATCTGTAAAGGTTTGTGAGTGTTTTTGGTGACAAGCCAAATTTCTTCAGCCTCCTGAGGTTTAAGAGGCGCTGCTGCGCCTTCTTCACCACGCTGTCTGTGTGGGTGGACAATTTCATTTTGTCCGTGATGTGTACGCTGAGAAACTTAAAACTTTCCACCTTCCCCACTGCTGTCCCACCGATGTGGATAGGGGGGTGCTCCCTCTGCTGTTTCCTGAAGTCCACGATCATCTCCTTTGTTTTGTTGATGTTGAGTTTGTTCTCCTGACACTACACTCCGAGGTACCTCACCTCCTCCCTGTAGGCCGTCTCGTCATTGTTGGTAATCAAGCCTACCACTGTAGTGTCATCTACAAACTTGATGATTGAGTTGGAGGCGTGCATGGCAAAGCAGTCATGGTTGAACAGGGAGTACAGGAGATGGCTGAGAGCACACTCTTGTGGGGCCCCAGTTTTGAGAATCAGCAGAGTGGAGATGTTGTTTCCTACCCCCACCACCTAGGGGCGGCCCGTCAGAAAGTCCAGGACCCAGTTGCACAGGGCGGGGTCGAGACCCAGGGTCTTGAGCTTAATGACGAGTTTGGAGGGTACTATGGTGTTAAATGCTGAGCTGTTGTCAATGAACACCATTCTTACATAGGTATTCCTCTTGTCCAGATGGGTTAGGGCAGTGTGCAGTGTGATTGTGAAAGTGTCGTCTGTGGACCTATTTCGACGGTAAGCAATTTGGAGTGGGTCTAGGGTGTTAGGTAGGGTGGAGGTGATATGATCCTTGACTCATCTCTCAAAGCACTTCAGTATGACAGAAGTGAGTGCTACGTGGCGATAGTCGTTTAGCTCAGTTACCTTAGCTTTCTTGGGAACAGGAACAATGGTGGCACTCTTGAAGCATGTGGGAACAGCAGACTGGGGTAGTTATTGATTGAATTTGTCCGTAAACACACCAGCTAGCTGGTCTGAGGATGCGGCTAGGGATGCAGTCTGGGCCGGCAGCCTTGCGAGGGTTAACATGTTTTACTCACGTTGGCTGCGGTGAAGGAGATTCCGCAGGTTTTGATGGCGGGCCGTGTCGGTGGCCTGTATTGTCCTCAAAGCGACAGAAGAAGTTGTTTAGTTTGCCTGGGACCAAGACATCGAGGTCCGCGACGGAGCTGGTTTTCTTTTTGTAGTCCGTGATTGACTGTAAACCCTGCCACATTCCTCTCGTGTCTGAGCCATTGGCATTGCAAGCGCCATGCTCTACCAACTGAGCCACACAGGACCAGTTATTTGTGCCAGAAGGGCATGGGCCGGAATCAAACCCACGCCGACACCTATATGTGGGTGTGGAAGGCAGCAGCCCTAACCGCTAGACCACCCCAGGCCACTATTGAACTAAATGTTGACAGTTCAATCAAAACCTTAATTTCATTGCGACATTTTTATGTCGTAGCCTAGTGGAGACCAATATCTAGCTTGTGTCATTAAGCTATATAAAACAATGGTTGTTGATGTGTACGGCTGCATTTCAGATAAATGTTTGTACATTTGAATGTTGCAGTAATAGGATCTAGGCCTAGCGTTTGAGTGAGTGAGAGAGAATCTTATTTTGAAAGCAAGTTCTGATCCCAATGACTCGACTTCCCCCGCATGGAGAAAGAGAACTGCTCATTTTCAGAGAATCACAAGGCTCATTTGAATTTCCTGATGCATCAGGAAAATTATCTGTGAAAAACGAGTGATCAAGTTAAAATCCGACATCTGTAGCCTACTTCAACAAGGTACGTCCATTAGAAAAAGGTTTAGCAAAATGTGGTACAGTATGTGGTAATATTGTCTATTTACAAGGGGCTGTTAATACCAGCAGCCTATGTAGCCTCTGTAAATGAGGGCAGTGGTGTGAAGAGTTTGGTAGACCACTGGGCTCATCATTACAGCCTTTAAATGTGTCTAAATTGTTTGACTCTCTGAGGTGTTCTACCTGACCTACATCAGTACAGGCCTAACCTGATTAAGAATTTAAGAGTAAATATGTGTGCAATTACACATTTAATAGCCTCGTTAAGTATGTTTCCTAAGCAAATAAAATGTGTTTGCAGGATAAACACCAACACACTGAGGTGGGTTGTTAAATTCACTAGTCATTGATTTAGTTTCAGTATTTATTAATTGGATTTATATGGTCCATCTGGTGGATGTAAACAAAGCATTACGGATGTGGCATCTTAATTTGATCACAGAAAAATCAAATAATCCTTGTGATTTACCTAAATTCACTGAAAACCTCCAGTTCTCTTTCTCTCTTGCTCGCTCAAAAGCTAAAGAAGCAGACAGAATAAAAATCCTACTACTGTACATCCTACTGCTGCCACATTCAAATGTAAAAATGTTTACCTGAAATGCCAGCGTGGTCTCATAGACTAGACATAACATATTAAATGTAAACGCGGGACACTTAAAATAGTATGGTTTGTAGTACGTTTGGTATTGTTACATATGCCAGAAGGTTACTTAAGGCAAAACAAAAGTAAGGTTGTTGGTCGGGGTGCAGAGGTGGCGAACGTCTAGCATCCCAAAGGTTGCATATTTGAATTTCATCACGGACAACTTTAGCAAATTTGCAACTACTTACTACTTTTTTGCTACTTTGCTACTTAGCATGTTAGCTAACCCCTCACCTAACCTTAACCTTTTAACCTAACTCCTAACCTTAACCTTAACCCTAACCTTAAACCCTAACACCTAGCCTAGCTAACGTTAGCCACCTAGCTAACATTAGCGTTAGCCACCTAGCTAACGTTAGCCACCACAAAATTGGGATTCATAACATATCATGCATTTTGAAAATTCGTAACATGCATATCGACAACTGTTGTTTTATATAGCTTAGTAACACAAGACAGATACACTCCTTTCCATATATATGTGACCGACCAGCTCGATTCGGTCTTATGTATCAAAATTTTAAATTGTAGAGACTCAGAGACTCAGAGAAAGAAAATGGTATATCATACACTACAGTTGAGGAACAATGGGAAAGTAATTCTGCTTTGAAAGTTGATAAACTTGTAACCTCACATTTGAGAAAATGGTATTTGAATGTTTTAGTACACCTACTGGAGAGCTCTTCTTTGTCTATACCCATTCAGCATCACACCCTGTTAAGTTTTAGCCTCACCCATCTCTTTAAGGATTCACATGTGAATACTAAACAACAAACGATTTTAAGACTAAAGGCTGGTTTATACTATGGGTTTGTAAATTTAATCTGGAGTGCCAGAGTGTGCTCTGGGCATTCATAAACTCAGAGCGTTTTCAGATTGTCCATTTGTAAATTCAGAGCGTTTTGCTCTTTGATCACACTGGACACTGTGGCCAAGGAGTAGGGTTGATCCGAGCGTTTTGACCTAACAACAGCAGTCAAGCACCCAAGTTAACTGGCTAACGTTGGCTAGTTTGTTAGCTACTTCCAGACACAAATGAGAGAACAGCTCACTCTGACCATTTTACTCACCCTAGCAGAGCTGGTTAGGCTGCTTTTATGTTATCCAGAGCGTTGGTGACTGCAACTGTGCTGCTGGCAACAATTTAATTACGCTTTTTTGCCAACATTTACTGACACAACGCATGTTGAGCGTTCGTAAATTCGTCAGTTATTATTCTGCGCTCTGCTACACTCAGATGAGAGTGCACTGAAATCAGAGTAGATAGCCAGAGAGAATTTACCAGCTATGTCTATAGACAGTTGTCACAGTGACATCATGAACATTCTATTGAAATGGTTACTTGCATAGTGGAGTCTTTTGTTTAGACATGTAGCTAACTAGCTAAACAATAAACCATAATACCAACTCATAACGTTACTACCCTGCATGAATTTGCAGGTAGCTAACCAACCAGGTTCAATGTTAGCTAGCTAACTTTGGCTACAACTAGCAATGCAAATGGCTCTGGGAAACAAATAATATTACTACACAGATCATACATGTAAGGTTAGCTAGCGAGCCAGCCAGCTAACGTTAGATAAATGTAGCTAGCTAGACTCTCTTACCCGTATAAATGGATGGACGCTTCTCCCTCTCTGTCATGGATGCCATGGTTGCCCTTAGTTTGAAGATGTAATCCGGAAACAGGTGTTTTATACAACAGCCTTCTGTGTGTTCTCTTTTCGACTCTGTCTGCATATTTGCAATCAAACACCAGAATTTCCTCCATCTCCTTAGCTATCATACTCTAATTCCACTGATTTCAAAACTCGGTCCTCCAGAAAGTGGAGAGCAACACTTGTGCAGTTCTACTATGTGATATCTTTCAAAAAAGCTGGGTTGGAAAGGATTACCTACACATACTGACAGCTCATGTAACAGCTCATGTTATAGACAGAAGCCTGCTACACGACAGACCAATCCGAACTCATCTCTCGGCATGTCCAGCCCACTCATTGTCTCAGTTGACTTTTTCCGTGGCTAAACCAACTAGGCTCGTTATTTAACAATTTTATTCGTATTTACAGATATTTTATTCGTATTTACAGCAGACAAGTTTGTTTTTAAGGCACATGAAAGTTCACATGTTCCAGAAGGCTCTCCTGTGAAGTTGTGATGTGCGAAAAATGCCCTAGTTTCCTGAAACTAGTCACATATTGACAGTGAGGCTAAAATGTTTAATTTGGCTCTATACACCAGCATTTTGGATTTTTACTTTGTGATAAAGTCACAGACGGATAAATATCATAACCCCCCAAAATTCTAATCTCCCCTGTTATTGGTAATGGTGAGAGGCTAGCATGGTTTGGCAGAATGATCTTTGTACCTCTGTAACTTTCTCATTCATCATTATTCACAATTCATTCATGATTATCCGAAATCATGTTAGCATCCACATGAATGTAGAAGTGTTCAGAAACATATTCTGTTCTTATTTACAATAAAAGTGAGTCCAAAATTAATTAATATATATTTGGCACAACATAATCCATAACCCAACCAAATCTAACTGCAAATGCACCCAACAAGTATGTAGAGTCGTAAGCTTGATGTAGTCATTACATGCTAGGATTATGGGACCAAATACTACACTTTTGACTACTTTAATACACTATAAGTGAATTTGTCCAAATACTTATGACACCTTCAAATGGGGGGACTAGATACAAAAAGTGATCTCAAATCCAAAATGCTGGATTATAGAGCCAAATTAAAAGTTGTAGCTTCACTGTCTAAATAAATACAGAAGGGAGTGTATTGGTCTCCAGTGCGACATGCAAGTGTATACAGAAATGCAGCGCTAGGCTACACCTAATAGCCTACTGTGGCCTATGAAAACAAATATTTTTTATAATCAAATCCTCTTGCTGCAGGATTATGTTACTCCTGTTGCGAGACTGGTCAATTTAACCTTTTGCGTGTAGGGGGCAGTATTTTCGTTTTTGGCTAAAAAACGTACCCATTTGAAACGGCCTATTTCTCAGCCCCAGAAACCAGAATATGCATATAATTGTCTGATTAGGATAGAAAACACACTAAAGTTTCCCAAACTGTAAAAATATTGTCTGTGAGTATAACATAACTGATATTGCAGGTGAAAACCTGAGGAAAATCCAATCAGGAAGTGCCTCTTATTTTGAAACCTCTCTGTTCCTATGTATGCCTATCCTCCATTTAAAGGGATATCAACCAGATTCCTTTTTCTATGGCTTCCCTAAGGTGTCAAAAGTCTCTAGACATAGTTTCAGGCTGTTATTTGGAAAAATGAGTGTGAAAGATCACATTGCGTAAGTGGATAGGTGGGGGCTCTCAGAGTGAATTTTGCGCTACAGAGTAAAGTGGCCATTGTTTCTCCCGGTGTTATTGAAAAACCTACACACCCGGTTGATATATTATCAAATATATATTTTAAAAACAACCTGAGGATTGATTATAAAAAACGTTTGACATGCTTCTGTGGACATTATGGATATTATTTGGAATTTTCGTCTGCGTTGTGATGACCGCTCTTTCCTGTGGATTTCTGAACATAACGTGACAAACAAACAGAGGTATTTTGGGTATAAAAATAATCTTTATGGAACAAAATAAACATTTGTTATGTAGCTGGGAGTCTCGTGAGTGAAAACATCCGAAGATCTTCAAAGGTAATTGATTAATTTGATTGCTTTTCTGATTTTCGTGTGCTAGCTACTGAACGCTTAGTGTACATAATGTTTTGTTATGCTATCGATAAACTTACACAAATGCTTGGATTGCTTTCGCTGTAAAGCATAATTTCAAAATCTGAGACGACAGGTGGATTAACAAAAGGCTAAGCTGTGTTTTGCAATATTGCACTTGTGATTTCATGAATATTAATATTTTTTAGTAATATTATTTGACTGTGGTGCTATGCTATTCAGCGGTTGCTGACGAAAATAATCCCGCTAACGGGATGGGTAGCGTCAAGAAGTTATGATCCTACATCTGCAGGTTGAAAGGCGATATGCTATGCACACTGTACCGGTTTCCTTTCCAATAAGTATTTTTTTAATGATTAGTACACTCCACTGACCTAAAATACTTCCCCCAGGGCTAATTGTATGATTGTACAATATAAAGGCAGAATGAGTTTGTAATAGACTGCAGATGATATGTAGGTTGTATACCTCTTACCTTCCTGTGTCTGTCTTTGGTGGAGTTGATGTCGTCCTGAAGGAACTGGGACTGGATCTGAAACTCCAGGTTCCTCAACAGGGCATAGTCAGCCTCCTAGGAGAGGAGAGGAGAAGAGGGGAGGGGAGGGGAGGGGAGGGGAGAGGAGAGGAGAGGAGAGGAGAGGAGAGGAGAGGAGAGGAGAGGAGAGGAGAGGAGAGGAGAGGAGAGGAGAGGAGAGGAGAGGAGAGGAGAGGAGAGGAGAGGAGAAAAGAGGAAAAGAAAAGAGGGAAGAGAAAATAAAAGAAGAGAAGAAGATGGGAGCAAAAGAGAAGAGAGAGAGAGGCAAGTCGATAGGTAGATATCCACTCCTCATAAAGCCTCACACAGTATTACACTGCGGTTATTATTCATCTGAACACCACACAAAGCCTTTTCTTCACTAGTACATTCCTCCATTATGTCTAAAGCCTCTGATATCACTAACCCAGAAAGACAGCGATATGATAAGACATTTTAATTCAGTTCCATGAGCTCACTGTATTGTCCTGATCTCTTAAGCTTTGTCTCTCAGCCCCAAAGTCCTATCAGGATTGCAGTTACACAATATAATTATGATTCTAATTATAATCTACAAAGCTTGTAGATTATTAACCAGACAGAAAATATATTTGATATTTTTGTTTTTCCACATTGCAAAGCCGCTTTCATGCACAGGGCTTATGCAGAAAACTTTGCTCACAAGTTGTGTTTTATGGTTAGGGCGCTAATAATGCAGCAGGACAGTTTAGCAGTTGTATTACAGTTTAACATTTTAGGAGGTTTCCCGCAAACAGATTAGGCCTAGTCCTGGTCTAAAAAGCATGCCCAATGGAGAATGTCCATCAAATATTTTTTTTGTCTGGGAGTAGGTTTAATTTAGTTTTTTTTTACATTAAATTAAACGGGTGAAATTGTCATAGGACTCACACACATACCTTGTTGAGTTGTTCCAGTGTACCCCGCAGCTGTTCTTGATACTCACATTCATTTCTGTATCTTTGGAGTACAAAAACATAGTCACAAAACATACATTCAAGAATTTTGTGTGACCTATCTTCTATTGCTCTGTTTTACATGAGTTTGTGTATTGAGCACATTGAGAGGATCGACTTTTCTCTATCTGGCTTTTCTGACTTTACAATGTCTGTAAAACAACACATTTCACTACACCTATCTGTGTGACAATAAAACATTATTTTTTTCGTTTTTATTAACTCTTAATTTTCCTAAATCAACCTGACTCCCCTTGAGAGCACTTGAAAGGGATGTTTGTTATCTTTTCTTAGTACTGTCTTGGTGTTAGAAGATAAAAATCCATGACACTTACCATGACTGAACTCACAGCACCTGCCATTTCCATGTCAATAAACCCCTTTATTGAAGACAGACTTTCAACAGGTGGACAATGTATCACAATGTATCACAGTCAGATTATCTGGGAAACTAAGCCTTCACCAGCATACAAACAGTTTACTCTGCATCTGGTCTAGAGAAGGGCACCTCACCCCTGCACTGGTTACTCACAGGCGGTGGCCCATCCACACTTTCCTTCTCTCTGACCCACACATCAGTTTAAAAAACACACTACCCTTACTGACGCACGCACACAAATACAAGCACGCACACCTTCAAACTCACGGACATTACTTACTTGTTGGTGAACTCGTCCAGCATGCGGCATGAGTCCTTCAGCTCTCGCTCAAGCTTGGCACGGTCAGCGGAGAGCTCGCGGATGCGCTGCTGATTCAGGCCGATCTGTTCCGTAAAGGCCTCCTCGAGCCCGCTAGCCTCCTCCATCCGCTGCAGCGTCTCTAGCTGCTTCCGGAACACGGCATTGCGCTGCTCCAGCACGCGTGCCCGGTTGATGTAGCGGGCGAAACGGCTGTTGAGTTCCTGCAGGCTCTCCCAGCCCTGGATGGCCGAGGCGCCCGCCGACGCGTCAGGGCCGTAGGGCTCCTCGAAGACATCGGAGCGCTCATACTTCTCCTTGCGCACCTCGTGCATGTAACTGGTCTGGTGCATGGTGGTGGTTGTCGCTCTCCCGCTGTCTCGGTTGGTGTTATCCCCGGAGTGCGTTCTCCCCTTCGCACCTTTAGTGTGTGAAAACTCGGGTGCTCACCCTTGGCTGTCTCATGCTAGACTAAAGGCTGCCCGGCCCCTGCCGGCTGCGAAATAGACCCCCACAAATCTCCTGCTGGCCTGATCCCACGCAAGCCGCGCGCATAGGGCCTTCCAGAGTTTGTTAGCCTTTGTGGCTGACATTACAAAAGCTCTGCCAATGATGATCGAGCAAAAAGACAAAAACAAACGACAGACAGGCGAGGGAGAATATTGCTGTGTCAAATGGACCATTATCAGAAGCCTCATTGTTTCCAATCAACTGTTTTTTCTAGATCTCGGTTTGATTTATGGGGAATTTTGGACTATGGACTAGTTTTACCACATGACCAAGTGGAAATAGCATGCTGTGCAAGTTTTTGTTACAGGCCATAGCCAATTACTAATGTGCCAAAAGTACCCTAGTAACCCCTAAAGCAGATTTTAGCTATGTTGTTCTCCTACTGATTATTATACAAACGGTTACAAATTGGCAAACCCTGTCACATTATTCATCACACAAGTGAATTGAATATTCATAGATCCGCAAACATTAAATTATTACACACAATAACCCACAGCATTGGCCAAGATCCAGCTCAAATAATGAAAATGGTCAGTCATACATTATACAAACCGTTCCAATTGCATAAAGATTATACGAAATTACAATCCCACTGATGGGAGTCACAACAATTGAATAACTGTCCCATGGGTAAAAATAAATACATTTTTATCAACTGCATGAGAAAAATACATATGGGACCAAAGGGCTTGGTCTTATGTAAACTGCAGACGATCTTGGAATGTTTGGTTTAGCTCTCCACTTGTCTACTGAATATTCTGAATGGATTGACTGTACACAAATCGACAGCCTGCTTCTGTTTCACATATGGGGATTGGTGTTACTGTAAAATGTGTATTCCTCTGTGGAATTAGCCAATTCAAGGCCAGGTGCAGCCACAGTAACACTAGTATCTGTACAAATTAGCTTATGTTGCATCCACCCTCACCTCACAACAACACACCAAAAGCCAAAGAGCTCTCTCTCGCTCACCTAAGTTTATATGCGGATGGTGTTGCTGCTCCCTTAAGGAAAGCTCTCAACCTGAAATACCTCAGAAATTCACTGAATGTTTACATAAACTGTAAAAATGTCAAATAGAGCCCAGACAACAGCTTTTTTTCAGGGAGGCTGATAAATGCTTGTGCCTCAAGCAATGCTATTTAAACTGTGTCTGGTGGGTGGTGTGTGTGTGTGTGTGTGCATGTGTGACCTCACTTCACATTGCAGCAGACCAGTGTTGGTTGAGTAGCACAGGTTGAGTGCATAAATTACTCATCTTGTTCCAGGGCGGTAGCAGTGCTCTGCTATGTACGTTTTCATGACTTCATGACCTCAAGACCTAACCCAACTGTGTCAGTTTGTGTGTTGACATATATTGTATTTATATATTGTATGTGTATTTTGTTCAAATGGTGTGTATGTGCATTAGGGCATTGTCCTGTGTGGTGGGTGGTCACACTCGACAGATCTAGAGGGGCTGTCTGCCCATATAAGGCTGAATGGAGCACATGCCACAATGTATTACATCAGCACTTCTGACCCTAGAAAAGCCAGGGGTTCAGAGAAAAAAAGGCATAGGCTCTGAGTTCTGTTAAAGATATGTTAGTATTAGTATTACTGAACAAAAATATAAACACAACATTCAACAATTTCAAAGATTTTGAGTTACAGTTCATAGAAGAAAATCAGTAAATTGAAATAAACTAATTTGGCCCTAATCTATGTATTTCACATGACTGGACAGAGGCTAAGACATGGGTGCCCCCCCCCCACAAAATTTGAGAGAAATAAGCTTTTTGTGCATATTTATTTAAACTCATGAAAAATGGAAAGAACATGTTGCTTTAAAATCTTTGTTATTAATTTGTTATTTATAGATTTTCAAGTTCAGTCCACTGTAGGCCCCTATTGATTTACCTTACTATAACACTGTCACACTGTATAATGATAGGAGACAAGCGCAGGAATACGTAATAGGGTTTTTTATTTTCTCCACCCAAACAAAAGAGTGAGGTGTAAACCTCTAAATAATACACAGGACGAGACCTGTAAAACAAGTGCACAATAACACGCAGCATGGAAGCCGATACAACACAGGTACTCACAAGACTAATGGACACGATAACAATAACTGACAAGGACAATGGGAAAAAGAGGGCACATATACACTAATCAGGGGGAATGGGAATCTGATGTGCGTAATGAGACAAGACAGTCCGGGGTTGATGGTATTTTTTTTATTTATTTCACCTTTATTTAACCAGGTAGGCCAGTTGTGAACAAGTTCTCATTTACAACTGCGACCTGGCCAAGATAAAAAACAAAGCAGTGCGACACAAACACAGAGTTACACATGGAATAAACAAATGTACAGTCAATAACACAATAGAAACATCTAGTATATACAGTGTGTGCAAATGTAGTAAGGTTAGGGAGGTAAGGCAATAAATAGTCCATAGTGGAGAAATAATTACAATTTTCCATTAACACTGGAGTGATAGATGTGCAGGAGATGTGCAAGTAGAGATACTGGGGTGCAAAGGAGCAAACAAAAATTAAAATAACATGGGGATGAGGTAGTTGGGTGGGCTATTTACAGATGGGCTGTGTATGCTGCAATGATCAGTAAGCTGCTCTGACAGCTGATGGTTAAAGTTAGTGAGGGAGATATAAGTCTCCAGCTTCAGTGGTTTTAGCAATTCGTTCCAGTCACTGGCAGTAGAAAACTGGAAGGAAAGGCGGCCAAAGGAGGAGTTGGCTTTGGGGATGACCAGAGAAATATACAGTTGAAGTCGGAAGTTTACATATACTTAGGTTGGAGTCATTTTTAATTCTCCACAGCCAAATGCAACCTCCAAAGAAAACTGCTGGCAACAGATACTGTATATAGTGTGTATTGTCTTTTTAATTATGGCATATTTTGCCATGTTAGCTGTCAGTCAAACTGTGCAAAAGTTAAAATGAAACATAAGTTTAGGCATACATTCCTACTAGTGAAGGTTAGCTTTAACCCCTTAGCTTGTCGCGAGACTACTAAATGGTAACTGGCACTTTCAACAAACTAAATATGGCTGGACAGCACATAATCCACTGGAGTTTGGGCTGCTTCAGCCACTGTTTGTTAGAGTTTCATTCTCCTCTGTTCAACATTGGATCTTCAGCTTGTCAGAGCACTCAGAAGGAAATGCTCACGTACATTATACCTCTTACCTGCAGAGAGAGAGAGATGATAGGTGAGAGATGATAGGTGTTCAGTTCATCCAGGTAACTCTGCTTTCAGCCACTAAATAGGACTTCACAGAGAAGGACACTCACACACAATCCAATATAGTCTTTAAATGCGCTATCACTGGTCACTGCAGACACACTCATAGCGCACGCACACACACACAAACTCTGCATACACTCCCAACATTAACAGAGTGTTGCAAAATCAGCATCCCGGAACAAAACAAAATCCAAGCCAACGGGCTGCACAGAGCCACAGTCTGGCCATTTTTACACTGGATATACTGTATATCTGTGTACACCACTGATCTCTATCCTCAAAGTGGCCATAAATACACCAACTATCCGCAGGATTCATTTCAGAAGGAATTTATGTTGTTTGCATAATGCGTCCACGTGAGAAATGGGATAAGGTGCAGGCTAGGTTCCCGGACACTTGTCCTTCATATATATTAGATAATAGTGGTCGTAAATCTAGAGCCTTGCCTAAGATTAGAAAGCTGGTGGAAATGAGAGCCTTGTGTTTATACTGCCCGTCAGGTTTGCTTGGCTCTAACAACAGACTTGACCTGAGGCTTTGGCTGTGTTAGTGGCGCTGTAAATTTTAAGGGTGTTAAAAAGAACAGAAAAACCCAGCGGCTACTTTATTGTGCGTCAGGCCTTAAAAACAGTCTGTCGATACAAGAAGATGACCAAAATAGGTAGATGCACCTAAGCAGGGAATCATATAATGCTTTACTCTATAGTTAAAATGAAACATGAAATAGACCCATTTATTTTCCCTCCTTGACTCTCAGTTTAAAAAGTCGATATATCCAAAGGAATAAGATTTTTGAAGCCGGCCTGCAGCTCTTGACGTCTGAGAGAGGGATAGAGCATGATGAGCGAAGCGGGGACAGTGACAATGATGATTGATTTTCAAATCCCACAGCTGCCATCTGTCCATCTGTTTATCTGGTCTGTACGATGGATTACTATAGAAACATTTCTGTTAAGGCTTTCTACAGCTTGGTCAATGCTATGCCTCCAGAGAATCAGAAAAGTTCCAGCAAAGTAAAATCAAATCAAATCAAATTTTATTTGTCACATACACATGGTTAGCAGATGTTAATGCGAGTGTAGCGAAATGCTTGTGCTTCTAGTTCCGACAATGCAGTAATAACCAACGAGTAATCTAGCTAACAATTCCAAAACTACTACCTTATACACACATGTGTAAAGGGATAAAGAATATGTACATAAAGATATATGAATGAGTGATGGTACAGAGCGGCATAGGCAAGATGCAGTGGATGGTATCGAGTACAGTATATACATATGAGATGAGTATGTAAACAAAGTGGCATAGTTTAAAGTGGCTAGTGATACATGTATTACATAAAGATGCAGTAGATGATATAGAGTACAGTATATACGTATACATATGAGATAAATAATGTAGGGTATGTAAACATTATATTAAGTAGCATTGTTTAAAGTGGCTAGTGATATATTTTACATCAATTCCCATCAATGCCCATTATTAAAGTGGCTGGAGTTGAGTCAGTGTGTTGGCAGCAGCCACTCAATGTTAGTGGTGGCTGTTTAACAGTCTGATGGCCTTGAGATAGAAGCTGTTTTTCAGTCTCTCGGTCCCAGCTTTGATGCACCTGTACTGACCTCGCCTTCTGGATGATAGCGGGGTGAACAGGCAGTGGCTCGGGTGGTTGTTGTCCTTGATGACCTTTATGGCCTTCCTGTGAATTCGGGTGGTGTAGGTGTCCTGGAGGGCAGGTAGTTTGCCCCCGGTGATGCATTGTGCAGACCTCACTACCCTCTGGAGAGCCTTACGGTTGTGGGCGGAGTAGTTGCCGTACCAGGTGGTGATACAGCCCGACAGGATGCTCTCGATTGTGCATCTGTAGAAGTTTGTGAGTGCTTTTGGTGACAAGCCAAATTTCTTCAGCCTCCTGAGGTTGAAGAGGCGCTGCTGCGCCTTCTTCACGATGCTGTCTGTGTGGGTGGACCAATTCAGTTTGTCTGTGATGTGTACGCCGAGGAACTTAAAACTTACTACCCTCTCCACTACTGTTCCATCGATGTGGATAGGGGGGTGTTCCCTCTGCTGTTTCCTGAAGTCCACAATCATCTCCTTAGTTTTGTTGACGTTGAGTGTGAGGTTATTTTCCTGACACCACACTCCGAGGGCCCTCACCTCCTCCCTGTAGGCCGTCTCGTCGTTGTTGGTAATCAAGCCTACCACTGTTGTGTCGTCCGCAAACTTGATGATAGAGTTGGAGGCGTGCGTGGCCACGCAGTCGTGGGTGAACAGGGAGTACAGGAGAGGGCTCAGAACGCACCCTTGTGGGGCCCCAGTGTAGAGGATCAGCGGGGTGGAGATGTTGTTACCTACCCTCACCACCTGGGGGCGGCCCGTCAGGAAGTCCAGTACCCCGTTGCACAGGGCGGGGTCGAGACCCAGGGTCTCGAGCTTGATGACGAGTTTGGAGGGTACTATGGTGTTAAATGCTGAGCAGTAGTCGATGAACAGCATTCTCAAATAGGTATTCCTCTTGTCCAGATGGGTTAGGGCAGTGTGCAGTGTGGTTGAGGTTGCATCGTCTGTGGACCTATTTGTGCAGTAAGCAAATTGGAGTGGGTCTAGGGTGTCAGGTAGGGTGGAGGTGATATGGTCCTTGACTAGTCTCTCAAAGCACTCCATGATGACGGAAGTGAGTGCTAATTGGTCCACCCACACATTACCAAAAAAGGCAGTCGTTTAGCTCAGTTACTTTAGCTTTCTTGGGAACAGGAACAATGGTGGCCCTCTTGAAGCATGTGGGAGCAGCAGACTGGGATAGGGATTGATTGAATATGTCCGTAAACACACCAGTCAGCTGGTCTGCACATGCTCTGAGGGCGCGGCTGGGGATGCCGTCTGGGCCTGCAGCCTTGCGAGGGTTAACACGCTTAAATATTTTACTCACCTCGGCTGCAGTGAAGGAGAGTCCGTGTTTTGGTTGCGGGCCTTGTCAGTGGCACTGTATTGTCCTCAAAGCGGGCAACATTTTTATTTAGTCTGCCTGGGAGCAAGGCATCCTGGTCCGTGACTGGGCTGGTTTTCTTTTTGTAATCCGTGATTGACTGTAGACCCTGCCACATACCTCTTGTGTCTGAGCCGTTGATTTGCGATTCTACTTTGTCTCTATACTGACGCTTAGCTTGTTTGATTGCCTTGTGGAGGGAATAGCTACACTGTTTGTATTCGGTCATGTTTCCGGTCACCTTGCCCTGATTAAAAGCAGTGGTTCGCGCTTTCAGTTTCACACGAATGCTGCCATCAATCCACGGTTTCTGGTTTGGGAATGTTTTAATCGTTGCTATGGGAACGACATCTTCAATGCAAGTTCTAATGAACTTCGGTATTCGTCAATGTTGTTGTTTGACGCAATACGAAACATATCCCAGTCCACGTGATGGAAGCAGTCTTGGAGCGTGGAATCAGATTCATGCATGGGGTAGTGTAGCTATATCTAGCTAGCACACTATGAACTATTGTAATATTGTAAAATATGAAGTGTATTCTTACTGAAGGACCAACATTGTCCATAACACATGTCATCAAAATAATGCATACAAAAGATATTGTGAAACAACCTTGTGTTGCTGAGGACATGTTGAGAAAAACTAGAAGGAACATTGTAAACAGGAAACACAACATTATCACACAGTAAATGTTCTCTCAAGGCTGCCTTTGGAAATGCTTTGCCACGGAGGTTGCTCATTCTGCTTGTAGCAGATGAAGGTAAGACTTCTCAGTGCCAAAATCCATGGACATGGCTCTATGAAAGTTACAGTCATTATTCTTTCCAACATAATAGAATGGACAATATCCCCAAACCTAGTACCATTTGTACAACTGACAATGGAATCGTTTAGTCACTGCTGTCAATAGGAATCAGAAACATACAGCTTTGCTTAAAAGGGGGACTTGGGGAAGTAATCTATTACTGAACAAAAATATAAATGCCACATCTAAAAGTGTTGGTCCCATGTTTCATGAGCTGTTTGATAGAAAAGTTACATATTTAACTGATCTATTTGATATTGATGGTTAACAATTCATATTTAACTAATAGAAATACATTTCTGTCCTACTAGTGTCTGTGTTTTCATGGGCTCCACTCTAGTTCCCTGCAGCCAATCTGGGCGTATGGTCACCAGAGATGGCTTGAGCTGACAAATGAGTTAAAGACTGCATTACATAGACAATAATGTGTTTTACTAGAGATAGTTTAGGAGCAGAACAATCCCTCATTGTCTCAAAATCATCTTTGCATCTGGGATACTCAGCCAGGGAGGGGATAAGACAACAACCTACGCGCAGATAATGATAGGATGAACCCAGAGTGGCTTATGATGCTCCTTGGTCTGCATGAGGGGGGTTGAACCAACCATGACTGAACATTGTTAGTGTCAGCTATATATAGTAACATGCATTTGTGTTACTCGGTCCAACACTCAAGGGTGGTGGGTTGACCAGCCTCATTATTGCAATAATTCATCAATATTAAATACAGATGATTGTTTGAAGAAATGACCAAGTCTCTCTCAGTACTGAATTTCCACCACAGCTGAAATACAAGATCCCAGAAATAGTCCATACGCACAAAAAGCTTATTTCTCTCAAATTTTTAGCATACATTTTGTGCACATCCCAGCTAGTGAGCATTTTTCCTTTGCCAAGATAATCCATCCACCTGATAGGTGTAGCATATCAAGAAACTGATTAGACAGCACGATTTCTTCACAGGTGGACCTTGTGCTGGGGACAATAAAAGGCCACTCTAAAATGTGAATTTTTTTAAACAACACAATGCCACAGGTGTCTTAAATTGAGGGAGCATGCAATTGGCATACTGACTGCAGGAATCTCAGTTCACTGGTCACGATGGCAACACCCACCCGTAACACGCGCTCCAGCAGGTGTATCTCACTGATCATCCCTAAAGCCAACACCTCATTTGGCCGCCTTTCGTTCCAGTTCTCTGCTGCCTGTGACTGGAACGAATTGCAAAAATCGCTGAAGTTGGAGACTTTTATCTCCCTCACCAACTTCAAACATCTGCAATCTGAGCAGCTAACTGATCGCTGCAGCTGTACATAGTCTATCGGTAAATAGCCCACCCATTTTTACCTACCTCATCCCCATACTGTTTTTATTTATTTACTTTTCTGCTCTTTTGCACACCAATATCTCTACCTGTACATGACCATCTGATAATTTATCACTCCAGTGTTAATCTGCAAAATTGTAATTATTCGCCTACCTCCTCATGCCTTTTGCACACAATGTATATACTCTCCTTTTTTTTCTACTGTGTTATTGACTTGTTAATTGTTTACTCCATGTGTAACTCTGTGTTGTCTGTTCACACTGCTATGCTTTATCTTGGCCAGGTCGCAGTTGCAAATGAGAACTTGGTTAAATAAAGGTAAAAAAATAAATTAAAATAAATAAATAAAGGAATGTCCACCAGAGCTGTTGCCAGATAATTGAATTGTAATTTCTCTACCATAAGCCACCTTCAACATAATTTAAGAGAATTTGGCAGTATGTCCACCCTGCCTCACAACTGCACACCAAGTGTAACCATAACGCCAAGTACTAAGACATGCGTTTTCTGGATTTTTGTTGTTGTTATTATGTCTCTCACTATTCAAATAAACCTACCGACTGATAATTTCTTTGTCAGTTGGCAAAAGTACAAAATCAGCAGGGGATCAAATACTTTTTTCCCTCACTGTATCTACTACTGTCATGTTCCAGCACAACTTGACCTGATATAATAATGGAAGCATTTCCTCATCACGTACAGTACTGTACAGGTGTTGTAACTTTTAATGGGTTACAGAGTTAATGTTTACAGTTAATTCATTGAGCTGTGTCTAAATATATTTTCTTTACAGTTATTTACATATGTATTGTATTAGAATTCATGTGATGGAGATTGAGAGAACTACATACATATTTATATTGTATTGGTAGGTACTGGATTAGGCTATTGACTGCAAGTACCAGAATGCCTTGCGACAGGTAGTAGAAAAGCGAAGACTGCGCCAGTTATGTGACAACTGATTATCCGGACTTTCCCTAACAACTTTATTGTATTGTTTGTAGAATCGAAAGTTGTTAAATGTAATGTGAACAAGTATTATTACTAAAAGAAGAGTTCACTTCACAACCCGACGTCCAGAGTCATTACTTTGAAGATAGTTATTTTCGGTGCCAAAACCTGGGAAGAATGAGCTGCAACGAAGATCATAGGGATGAAGAGGCTGAAATGGCTGAGGAGGAACGTCAGCATAATGCAGAAAGAATGAGACGAAAGCGGGGTACCAATCGAGGTGCCTCAACACGGATTTTGAATCAGATTGACGTGGAAATAATCCAGTCAAGTCCGGATACCGATCACTTGAGTACATTGTTGGAATTGCTGTCAGCTAAGGAGGACAGCTTGTTTGAACTTGATCATGGAATTGAACAGTTAACGCCATTGGACGGATTGGAGGCGGAGATTGCATGCATGGAGGATTACAAAGAGCGTGTTATCATGCTGAAGAGCCGTACACAATGGGTGATCAAAACAGGACCTCAATCAACTATCAGCATGGGTGATTGATGCTAACTCAAACAGATCACAGAGACAATCAGTAAGGCTACCAAAGTTGACTATTGAAAAATTCTATGGAGATGTCAGTATGTGGCAGGAGTTTTGGAGCCAGTATGAGACTGCTATTCACAACAATGATTCACTGTGTAATAAAGAGAAGTTTACCTATCTGAAAACGTATCTCACTGGACCAGCTGCTGAGGCAGTAGCAGGACTGATGTTAACAGACAGAAACTATGATGATGCAATCGCTCTGCTCAAGAGCAGATTTGAAAGGAGAGATCTTGTGATTAGTGCTCACATGGTAAAGCTGCGGAATCTTAATCCTGAAAAAATCCTCTGTTCTAAATGCATTGAGGCAGCTATATGATGAATGTGCAATTCAGATTAAGAGCTTGGAGTCACTGGGTGTAGTGTCAGAAACCTATGGAAGCCTACTATGCCCAATCTTACTGTTGATGATTCCAGAGGACATAGCTCTTGACTATAGTCATCCTAGGTGAGTAGATGATGGATGGAATCATCAGTTTCCTACAGAAGGAGGTTCAGAGCAGGGGGAGAGCACTACAAATGACAAGATCATGCAACCAACAGAAAGAGAGCAAACCATGGAACAAGTCTTGCTCCTCCAATGAAATTAAAATAAAAAGACCCAACTGTGGGCTGTGGCACTGCATACAGCCAGCAAGAAGGAACAAAACTGTCTATTCTGTGATAGTGCAGACCACAAACTGCCCTGACCACAATATTGCTACACGCAAAGAGAAACTAAAGAATGGGAAGATCCTTTGTATGTTTAGGACAGAAACACATAGCAAAATTCTTTAAATTCAAAGATGTGTCATGTGAAACAAGTGGAAGCATTGCTGTGTGTACTGTTAAGAGGAGTGAGGTGCAACCCCCTACTGTTTCTGCAGATGCTGTTGTTTCCTCAGTTATTCCCCATTCAGTGAAGATGAAACTAGATGGACAGAACACTGTGTTGCTACAAACGACAAAGGCATGGGTAGAAGGCTCATCGGGCAGGAAGATAGCTCATTGCTTACTAGATGGAGGCAATCAGAGAAGCTTCGTACATGAAAACCTTGTGAAGGGCTTGATGCTACCAGTAATCAGACAAGAGGCACTCACTCTTCACACGTTTGGCTCCTCTGCTTCAGCAACGTCCCAACGCAACACAATGAAAGTCGTCTTGGAGAATGTCTGGGACACACAGCAGAGAATAGTAGTAGAGGCAATTGAAACCACACAAGTGTGCACAGCTGTGATGAAGGTTCCCGGTGAACAGGTTAAACATGAGCTCAATAGAAAGGGACTGCAGCTCGCAGACTTTCCAGGAGATGACAATGATCCTGAACTCTCTGTCCTGATAGGAGCAGACTACTACTGGCAGATGGTATCAGGCAGAGTGGAGCGACGGACGGAGACGCTGGTTGCTTTAGAGAGCACCTTTGGATGGTCGGTGCAGGGACCAGTGTCCATGTCAAGTGACGCCGAGGCAACATGCAGGTTCATCCCACTTGATGAAGACACACTAGTCTCCAAACAACTGCATGCATTCCGGGAGCTTGAGTCTCTGGGTATTATAAGCGAGAAAACCCAGAACCTAGAAGAAAACAAGGCTCTACAGAGGTTTGAGAAAACAACCACCTTCAAAGATGGACGATACCACATGGTTGCCATGGAAATGAGACAACGATAGAATCGCCAAGAAACGGTTGAAGGACTGAATAAAAGACTGAAGAAGGATGTGATGCTGTATAGCAGATACAATGAAGTAGTAGAGGACTACTTACAACAGGCAGAGGATGTGCACAAGGACAACGCATCAAGCACAGACAACGTAAAATACTACTTACCTCACCTCACCATCTGAGAAGGTAAGGTTATGACAAAACTGAGAGTAGTGTTTGATGCCTCGTCCCATGAAGATGACTGTCCATCCCTCAATGACTGTCTACTCACAGAAACGAACCTGAATCTTGATCTGCTCAGCGTTCTGATAAGGTTCATACTACATGAGATCGCATTCATGGCAGACATCAAGAAGGCTTTCCTGCAGATATCCCTAGCAGAGAGGGACAGAGACGCCATGAAATTCCAATGGCTCACAGGCCCACCAAGGGGAGAAAATGAAGAGGAGCTGCGTGTGCGTAGGTTAAAAAGAGTGATATATGGAGCTTCCCCAAGTCCATTCTTGCTGGCAGCTACAATCAGGAAGCACCTGAAACAATATGAAACAAAGTAACCAGAAGTTGTAGACATATTAAGAGAGTCACTCTATGTACATGACTTCATTGCAAGTTCACGAGATGTTGAAGAGGCTTACCTTGTGACAACAACTGCAAAGCGAATGCTGCCGATTGCAGGCATGGACCTCTGCAAGTGGATGACCAACTCACCTGAACTGAAAACAAAATGGGAGAGTACGACAACTGACCACCCGTTGGCGCTAGAAACACATGGATTAGTGCTGAAGGTTTTAGGTTTAGTATGGAGACCGGGAACAGATTACTTTGTGTTTGAACCTCAGGCCGCTACTGCACATTCTAAAGCAAAAGGAAAACACAAAGAGAAGTGTTCTGCAGTCGTCTGCACGTATCTTCAACCCACTTGGTTTCCTGACCCCCTTCACCATCAGGATCAAGTGCATGTTCCAGGAAATGTGGGAGAGGGGACTCAGCTGGGTTGAAGAATTACCACCTGATCTAACACGAGAATGGCAACAGTGGTGTTCAGAACTAACCCAGTTACACCAGCTCGCCATACCAAGGAGTTACAGAACAGACATGCGGCCACAGAACAGCCACACACTGAAACTACACGTGTTCTGTAGCGCAAGTGAATGGGCTTACGGTGCAGGGTGAATCACAAGACACGGAAACAATGACAAGTCTAGGCGCATCCAAGTCCATTCAAGAAAATGAATCCGCCACGCCTGGAGCTCATGGGAGCTGTGATTGGAGTGAGATTAGCAAACAACCGGATGATCACACTGCAAATGGAACAAAAACAGATCTCTCTGCTAGGGATATCTACATCCTCTCTGTTAGGGATATCTACATCCTCTCTGCTAGGGACATCTACATCCTCTCTGCTAGGGATATCTACATCCTCTCTGCTAGGGATATCTACATCCTCTCTGCTAGACACTCAGCATCCAAAGGAGAAAATCACACGCAGATGGAATACAGGCAGAGGTTTGTGACCAGCTTCTGGAACAGCTGGCGAAGAGGCTACTTGCTGGATCTAAAGTCAGCACACCGCTGTGACACACCACAGCCCACCCCACTGGAAGTGGGTGACGTTGTACTCATCGGAGAAGATAACACACCCAGACAAACCTGGAAACTAGGAAAGATTGAGGAACTGTTTCCAGGCCCAGATGGCCTGGTTAGGTCATATTCAGTTCGTACTGCTTCAGGTACTTTGTTGAGAAGACCTATTCAGTTGATATACTGCTTAGAGATTTAGTTGAAGACAGTTTTTCATCAGTGGGAGGATGTTGTAACTTTTAATGGGTTACAGTGTTAATGTTTAAAGTTAACCCATTGAGCTGTATCTAAAGATATTTTCTTTACAGTTATTTACATATGCAATTGTATTAAAATTTGTGTGATTGAGATTGAGAGCACTACATACATATTTATGGTGTATTGGTTAGTACTGGATTACGCTACTGACTGCAAGTACCAGAATGCCTTGCTACAGGTAGTAGAAAAACGAAGAACACGCCAGTTATGTACAAGTGACAAGTGATTATCCGGACTTTCACTAGCAACTTTCTTTTATTGTTTGTAGAATCTAAAGTTGTTAAATGTAACGTGAACAAGTAGTATTACTAAAAGAAGCTTTCACTTCACAACCCGGCGTCCAGAGTCAATACTTTGAAGATAGTTATTCTCATCACTGGTACAAAGGAAAACTAATACCCTCACTAACTTGCTTTCCAAACAAGATACATTCACAAATGAGCTGTGAACATGTGAAACATATTCAGCAAAGAGGACAGTGGAACTTTCAATAGAATATAATAAAACTTTATTGTCCATCCAGGATGGACATTTTTCTTTGGCATCACCTTCATTGAAAGAATCACATACACACACATTCTCACATCATACACATTTAAATATGCATATTCATTATCAGATGCATGTTCATTATCAAAACTAATGAGTTAAAATGTATATGCTTCATCTGTATATTTTCACATTTATTCAACCACCAGTGCATGTATTTCTAATGGAATTGCTTCCAAGGGTAACATGCAGTCTGGCCATTGACATAACTGATTGCTAAAATACGTGCTCTAATGCCAAAGTGTTATTCGGAAGGACATTTTGTGATTATACAAACTAGCTAATTTGTTAAAATGTCACTTAGAGAATAGAAATGTCACCCATTAGGCCTATGAATAGTCTTGAATTTGTCTTTTAGAAACGTATTAAACAGTGTGGCCCCATGAGTGAGCAAACTGTGACCTCTGCCAAGGTACTGGAAAATCTCCCCATTGACTATAACGTTATAACAGGTGCACCACAATTCAATTAGCAAAGCCAGTGATGTCATGTGTGGTGGTTAGTTTCTTTACTATCAAATGAGAGACAAACTTATCACGCAAGTCAGAGTTATACTTAAACTAAATCTTGAATCACTTAAGTGCTCTACGGTAATGATGGCTGGTCATGGCTGGTCGACGATTCACACTCAGATGATTCGTTGAGAGCCCCGAGATTAAAGTACAAAGGTCTTTTATAGCCAAGATACACCCCTTTCAACCTACATGACGAACAGATATATAGAATGGGTCACAAGTTTAAGATTTGTATGAAAGATACCTATAATACATAGCAGATAGTATATGCTGTGTTAACAGTTTTCATTGTGTCTGTGTCTGGCCCTCTGACTCCAAACTGGAACCATCTCTTCCTGGTACGGTATAGAGCAGAAACATTAACTCATGCACTGGAATGCTCTTTAGGTTTTATCACCCAAAATACATTGTAAATCTCTCCTGTCAGTGTTATCTCCCAGAGGCCAATCCTCAGTAGAACACACTCACAATAGTTAAGAATACTCTATTCTGTTGCATAAAACAACCATTTGATGCAATACAAGTATTATAACATAGTCTTGCAATTTTCCACCATACGTGCTAGCTGTCAATACAGGGAACTGGACAAGATGTATCCAACCCTGCATTCAAGACTTGAGACAGGACACCTTTATAAAACACCTTCTCAGCTAGAAAGGAAGCCTCTCTGCTAGAAAAGAAGAAACAGTATGTGTCACATTGCCAGAAGAGGGAGAGGAGGAGGAAGCATCATTTTTTATTCTCTAGGAGCACGTTGGTGGAGAGGAGTGAACAGCAGGAAGGACAGGAGCGACAGTGCATTTGGAGGGATGAAGAGGAGAGGACCTGTTGTTTTCTTACAATAGCCTACGGAAAGTAATTGCCTGGGGACGTGGGCTAGACTACATGCTAAATACATGAACTGCTCAAGATGAGATTGATAATGCGAAAAGACAACACTTCCTGGGATCTTCTGAACGCAAGTCAGTATTCTGGATATATTTTCAGTTTCTTATGTATCAAATTGGTGATCTTTTTGAGAGACGAGTTTAAATGTTACTTTCCACAACGGTAAATCTTAGCAAAATGTAATTTACACTGCGTTGTTGAATAATGTACCCACAGTGACGGATTTCTTTGTTTTTCTCTAGCCCACGTCCACTTGCTTATTTCATTCAAAGAGGTTTAATGGGATGGAATCCATTTCACATGTTGAAAACGCATGTAGGAAAATACCTTGTGCGTGCATAGTCGGGTGTTTGTAGCCTATCAGTCAGGATAACTCAACACAGTGGTGCAGCTTCAGCTCATTAAATGTTATATAGACCAATAACATTTTGAAAGTTAAAGCTTTAATCTTACATGTCTGTGTGATGCTTAATTGGACAGTGCATAAGTCCGAATTCATATTGTTTTCCATTGGTGTGAGAGAAAGATCGGATGTTTTCTGCACTTGATAATTCGACATAGCCTAACAGTCTAATCATGGAAGAGCACAGATGTAAATTGAGTCAGCTGGAACTCCAAAGGTGACAGGTATGCCGTGGTTCATTGTAAAGTAGGGCTAAATGATCTAGTCCCAGTGGTTTGGTTAAATAGAGACGAGCCTGTTTGTATGAGAAAACATTTAATGCAATATACCACCTCCTCACTTTTTCAAGGTGCAATTAGCAAACTCAGTTTGCATTTAATTGCAACAAGTGATTATTTAATTTGTTGATTTGCATATGTGTGCATGATTGTTGCTTTATTTTCCCAACAGCTTTAAATTGTATTATTTGCGTGATTGTACTCTCTCTCTCTCTTCCTCTTTCTCTCTCTCTTTCTGTCCCTCTCTCGCTATCTCTCTCTTTCTTTCTTTCTCGCTATCTATCTCGCTATCTATCTATCTATCTATCTCATACAAGTGATATTTCTTCCCCCGACCACTCTGTCACTTGCTTCCTCTGCCCTCCACACACACTCTCTCTCCCTTGCCAAGAGTGTTGATGTTGTTTGTGGAGGGCTTGTCTATTGAGTCAGTGTTAAGCCTTTTTTCTGAGTGTTTCATAACACTCTATTGTGTGTCGGATGGTGTCCAGGTTATTACAGCTGGCTCTTATTCCACATTATTATTCTAACAATGAGAGTAAATTGGCTAATTCTCTTTCAGCTTTGTCATGGTTATTCTATGTCCTGACCACAAATCACTCTGACGCAAAGTCCATTCATGTGGATTGAAGTGAATAATTTTACAACAAACTTGCTAGGTACAGTGCCTTGCGAAAGTATTCGGCCCCCTTGAACTTTGCGACCTTTTGCCACATTTCAGGCTTCAAACATAAAGATATAAAACTGTATTTTTTTGTGAAGAATCAACAACAAGTGGGACACAATCATGAAGTGGAACGACATTTATTGGATATTTCAAACTGTTTTAACAAATCAAAAACTGAAAAATTGGGCGTGCAAAATTATTCAGCCCCTTTACTTTCAGTGCAGCAAACTCTCTCCAGAAGTTCAGTGAGGATCTCTGAATGATCCAATGTTGACCTAAATGACTAATGATGATAAATACAATCCACCTGTGTGTAATCAAGTCTCCGTATAAATGCACCTGCACTGTGATAGTCTCAGAGGTCCGTTAAAAGCGCAGAGAGCATCATGAAGAACAAGGAACACACCAGGCAGGTCCGAGATACTGTTGTGAAGAAGTTTAAAGCCGGATTTGGATACAAAAAGATTTCCCAAGCTTTAAACATCCCAAGGAGCACTGTGCAAGCGATAATATTGAAATTGAAGGAGTATCAGACCACTGCAAATCTACCAAGACCTGGCCGTCCCTCTAAACATTCAGCTCATACAAGGAGAAGACTGATCAGAGATGCAGCCAAGAGGCCCATGATCACTCTGGATGAACTGCTGAGATCTACAGCTGAGGTGGGAGACTCTGCCCATAGGACAACAATCAGTCGTATATTGCACAAATCTGGCCTTTATGGAAGAGTGGCAAGAAGAAAGCCATTTCTTATAGATATCCATAAAAAGTGTTGTTTAAACTTTGCCACAAGCCACCTGGGAGACACACCAAACATGTGGAAGAAGGTGCTCTGGTCAGATGAAACCAAAATTGAACTTTTTGGCAACAATGCAAAACATTATGTTTGGCGTAAAAGCAACACAGCTCATCACCCTGAACACACCATCCCCACTGTCAAACATGGTGGTGGCAGCATCATGGTTTGGGCCTGCTTTTCTTTAGCAGGGACAGGGAAGATGGTTAAAATTGATGGGAAGATGGATGGAGCCAAATACAGGACCATTCTGGAAGAAAACCTGATGGAGTCTGCAAAAGACCTGAGACTGGGACGGAGATTTGTCTTCCAACAAGACAATGATCCAAAACATAAAGCAAAATCTACAATGGAATGGTTCAAAAATAAACATATCCAGGTGTTAGAATGGCCAAGTCAAAGTCCAGACCTGAATCCAATCGAGAATCTGTGGAAAGAACTGAAAACTGCTGTTCACAAATGCTCTCCATCCAACCTCACTGAGCTCGAGCTGTTTTGCAAGTAGGAATGAGAAAAAATGTCAGTCTCTCGATGTGCAAAACTGATAGAGACATACCCCAAGCAACTTACAGCTGTAATCGCAGCAAAAGGTGGCGCTACAAAGTATTAACTTAAGGGGGCTGAATAATTTTGCAAGCCCAATTTTTCAGTTTTTGATTTGTTAAAAAAGTTTGAAATATCCAATAAATGTCGTTCCACTTCATGATTGTGTCCCACTTGTTGTTGACTCATCACAAAAAAATACAGTTTTATATCTTTATGTTTGAAGCCTGAAATGTGGCAAAAGATCGCAAAGTTCAAGGGGGCCGAATACTTTCGCAAGGCACTGTACATAACCCAGGGTTGCTCTTCAGTAGAGTGCAGACTGGGGGCAAGAATCTGTGTCATTGACCAATAATAAAACTGAGCTGAAAATAAATTGTCATAGCGGTTTTCATTATTATTTTACCAGCTCTGCAATGTCAACAGCGGCACCCACAAGATGCTACATTTATTCATGCTTATTTGATCTGGGGAGCATGTTTGAATCTGAAATCAATGTTTAATGAATTTTCACACATTCTCTGGTCTCTCTGTGAGTCTAAGTTGAGAACAACTGTGTTGCAGGTCAGTCGAAGATGTTCTCTTGGCTGTCTGAGTGACAAGTGGGATCTTCTCTACACTCAAAAAGACCCTCCCTCATCCACCTCCATAGTTCCTGCAATACACTGACACCATGACCCAAAAACCTTCTGAAATGGTTCCTGGAAGACACTGAAATAATTTAGAAAGAAAACACAAATTAAAACAAGAAATCTAACACTTATTGGGAATTCACCATGGGAGATCCCAACATCAGCCAGCTGGCTGCAGTGTACGCTGAGACCCCTGGCCACGTGCTGGGAGGAAGCGAGCTGGACCCGTTTACGGATAACTACGACACAGACTATGGTATTCCCGACAATGAGATTCCCGACACTACGCAGGGCACAGCCTTCTTCGTTGCCACCATCGTCATCGCCATGGTGCTCATCTGCATTATGCTCGTCTGTGGTGTAGGCAACTTCCTGTTTATCGCTACTTTGGCACGGTACAAGAAGCTACGTAACCTCACTAACCTGCTCATAGCTAATCTGGCTATATCAGACTTCATAGTGTCAGTGGTGTGCTGTCCGTTCCTGGTGGATTACTATGTGGTGAAGCAGTTGTCCTGGGACTATGGCCTGGTGCTGTGTGCCTCTGTCAACTACATCAGGACTGTGTCTCTCTACGTGTCCACTAACGCACTGCTGGCTATCGCTGCAGACAGGTGGGTCAGTGCCTTATCCCCTTTTATTAGCATCTTTCAATGACAGGTGTGTGTGTGTGTCCACTAATTGCCTTGCACTTGTCAGGAGTTTTATCTTGTTGAAGTTACCTTGCCCCTTGTTTCAGCCTTGTAGCAATCAATAAGTGACTTAGCTAGCATAGTCTGCCATCAAAGTCAGTGTCAATGTCTCAAAATATTCCCCTGTAAGTGTCTTCCTTCCTTTTTTGCAGCTTCATTAAATAGTACCCGCAAAACACCAGTTTCAACGTCAACAGTGAAGAGGCGACTCCGGGATGCTAGCCTTCTAGGCAGAGTTCCTCTGTCCAGTGTATGTGTTCTTTTGCTCATCTTAATATTTTGTTTTTATTGGCCAGTCTGTTGACATTGAGACTGGTGTTTTGCAGGTACTATTTAATAAAGCTGACAGTTGAGGACTTGTGAGGCGTCTGTTTCTCAAACTAGACTCTCTAACGTTCTTGTCCTCATGCTCAGTTGTGCACCGGGGCCTCCCACTCCCCTTTCTATTTTGGTTAGGGACAGTTTGCTCTGTTCTGTGAAAGGAGTAGTACACAGTGTTGTATGAGATCTTCAGTTTCTTGGCAATTTCTGCAATGGAATAGCCTTAATTTCTCAGAACAAGAATAGACTGACGAGTTTCGGAATAAAGGTCTTTGTTTCTGGCCATTTTGAGCCTGTAATCGGACCTACAAATGCTGATGCACCAGATACTCAATTAGTGTAAAGAAGTCCAGTTTTATTGCTTTTTTAAAATCCGAACAACTGTCGCGTATACTCCCTCTTCGGCCTCTAGGTCATCAGGCTGTTGATTATCCCGCACACCTGTCACCATCGTCAAGCGCACCAGCACCTCATGACACTCACCTGGACTCCATTACCTCCTTGATTATCTTCCCTATATATGTTACTCCCCTTGGTTCTTTCTTCAGGTGTTATTGACTCTCTTTCATGTCAGTGCGTTGTTTGTGTTTCATGTTTATTGTTTTCTTTACTTATTAAAACACTCACTCCCCGTACTTGCTTCCCGAGTCTCAGCGCACTCATTACAGAATAACACCTCACCTAAGAGAAGCATCAGGGAGTGTTTTTTTTGTGACAGTGTAAATTACTTTGGGTCTGGGAGCCGTTACAGGCTCTCATGCCTCAGCCAGATTGCCAGACTCCCCTGCCTCCACCGGCTTGTCAGGCTCTCATGCCTCAGCCGGATCGCCAGGCTCCCCTGCCTCAGCCCGGCTCATCGGGCTTTCATGCCTCCGCCAGATCGCCAGGCTCCCCTGCTTCCACCGGCTCGTCAGGCTCTCATGCCTCAGCCGGATTGCCAGGCTCCCCTGCCTCAGCTGGTCTGGCAGGTTACTGCGCCCCAGCCGGCTCGACAGGTTCCCATGCCTCAGCCGGTGTGACAGGGTCCCGTGCTTCAGCAGGGGTGACCGGTCCACTCCTGATCCCTGGGTTCGTCCCCTTTGTCAGCGTCCTGCGACATGAGCTGCGTGTCGGGGAGGGTTTACTGTCACCTATACACTCTCCGGCCTCAAGGTCATCAGGCTACTGATTACGCCGCACACCTGTCACCATCGTCAAGCACACCAGCGCCTCATGACACTTACCTGGACTCCATCACCTCCTTGATTATCTTCCCTATATCTGTCCCTCCTCTTGGTTCTTTCCTCAGGTGTTATTGACTCTGTTTCATGTTGGTGTGTTTGTGTTTCGTGTTTATTTATTAAAACACTCACTCCCTGTACTTGCTTCCCGACTCTCAGGGCACACAACAACAGTTTTCAGCTGTGCTAACATAATTGCAAAAGGGTTTGCTAACGATCATTTAACCTTTTCAAATGATAAACTTGGATTAGATAAGACAACGTGCCATTGGAACACAGGAGTGATGGTTGCTGAAAATGGGCTTCTGTACACCTATGTAGATATTCCATTAAAAATCAGCCGTTTCCAGCTACAATAGTCATTTACAACATTAACAATGTCTTCACTGTATTTCTGATCAATTTGATGTTATTTTAATGGACAAACAATGTGCCTTTCTTTAAAAAAACAAGGACATTTCTAAGTGACCCCAAACTTTTGAACGGTAGTGTACAAACTTTCCACAAACCCACAGGTTACATACAGTTTCCAACTTTCAAATATTTTCTAAACAAACTAAAAGAGAGAGGAGGAAGGTAAGTTATTGGGGCACATCTTTAATAAAAGATCAGCCTGCTGTACAGGAAATAATCGACTACCCTCAAGCGGCATTTAGCTGCTTTATTTGTTGTCTCATGTTTTCTTTGCTTGAACACCATACTTTAAATCCAAAACTGTATCAAAACGCAATTATGAAAGAAGAATGTTCTATAAAATGCTGTTAATGTCAATAGCTTGTCTATATTTATAGTCCTCTGAATTAGCCACAGCAGCAACCATTGCAATTGTACCTCAATGTACTTTGAACATTTCATGACTCTAGGACCAAATGTCTTAAAAGAAAGCTTCTGAAGTTTCATAATTGGCCCTGCAAAGAAGGGCATCTATAGGTAGATGGAAAAAACAAAGCAGACATTTTGAGCATGGTGAAGTTATGAACTACACTTTGGATGTTGTATCAATATACCCAGTCACTACAAAGATACAGGCATCCTTCCTAACTCAGTTGCTGGAGAGGAAGGAAACCGCTAAGCGAATTCACCATGAGGCCAATTTTGACTTTAAAACAGTTACAGAGTTTAATTGTAGTTACTCTACAATACTAACCTAATTGAAATAATGAAAAAATTAAGCCTATACAGAGTACAAATATTCCAAAGCATGCATCCTGTTTGCAACAAGGCACTAAAGTAATACTGCAAAAAAAGATGACAAAGCAATTGTCTTTTTTGTCCTGAATACAAAGTGTTATGTTTGGGGCAAATCCAATGTAACACATTACTGAGTACGACACTCCGTATTTTCAAGCATAGTGGTGGCTGCATCAGTTAGGTTATGCTTGTAATCATTAAGGGATGGGGAGTTTTTCAGGATCAAAAAAATACAAGGAATGGAGCTAAGCACAGGTAAAATCGTAAAGGAAAACCTGGTTCAGTCTGCTTTCCACCAGACACTGGGAGATTAACCTCTTTGATCTCTAGGGGCGCTATTTCATTTTTGGATAAAAAACGTTCCCGTTTTAAGCGCGATATTTTGTCACGAAAAGATGCTCGACTATGCATATTCTTGACAGTTTTTGAAAGAAAACACTCTGAAGTTTCAGAATCTGCAAAGATATTGTCTGTAAGTGCCCCAGAACTCATTCTACAGGCGAAACCAAGATGATGCGTCAACCAGGAAATGAGCAGAATTTCTGAAGCTCTGTTTTCCATTGTCTCCTTATATGGCTGTGATTGCGCAAGGAATGAGCCTACACTTTCTGTCGTTCCCCCAAGGTGTTAGCAGCATTGTGACGTATTTGTAGGCATATCATTGGAAGATTGACCATAAGAGACTACATTTTCCAAGTGTCCGCCTGGTGTCCTGCGTGGAATTCGGTGCGCAATTGCCAGCTGCTTGTACTTTTCCATTTGATTGAGGGGAGAAACCATGCTTCCACTAATACACAAATAATATTTTTGGGAAAAACTGAGCATCTGCTATCTAACTGAGAGTCTCCTCATTGAAAACATCCGAAGTTCTTCAAAGGTAAATGATTTTATTTGAAGGCTTTTATGTTTTTGTTGAAATCTTGCGTGCTGGATGCTAACGCTAATGCTAACGCTAAATGCTACGCTAGCTAGCCACTTTTACACAAATGATTGTTTTCCTATGGTTGAGAAGCATATTTTGAAAATCTGAGATGACAGTGTTGTTTACAAAAGGCTAAGCTTGAGAGATGGCATATTTATTTCATTTCATTTGCGATTTTCATGTATAGTTAACGTTGCGTTATGGTAATGAGCTTAGGTCTGTAAATAGAATCCCGGATCCAGGTTTGGTAGACGCAACAGGTTAAGGAGAAGTATATCTTTAATTCCATGTATAACACTTGTATTTTCATCAACATTTGATGAGTATTTCTGTAAATTGATGTGGCTCTCTGCAAAATCACTGGATGTTTTGGAAGCAAAACATTACTGAACATAACGCGCCAATGAAAACTGAGATTTTTGGATATAAATATGAACTTTATCGAACGAAACATACATGCATTGTGTAACATGAAGTCCTATGAGTGTCATCTGATGAAGATCATCAAAGGTTAGTGATTCATTTTCTCTATTTCTGCTTTTTGTGACTCCTCTCTTTGGCTGGAAAAAGGCTGTGTTTTTCTGTGACTAGGTGCTGACCTAACATAATCGCATGGTATGCTTTCGTCGTAAAGCCTTTTTGAAATCGGACACTGTGGTGAGATTAACAACAAGTTATCTTTAAAAAGGTGTATAATACTTGTATGTTTGAGGAATTTTAATTATGAGATTTCTGTTGTTTGATTTTGGTGCCCTGCACTTTCACTGGCTGTTGTCAAATCGATCCCGTTAACGGGATTTCAGCCGAAAGATGTTAACAGCACGATTGGCCAAGGCAGGATACTCTGAGCGCAGCCCAAACCAGAAATCTGGCAGCCGCTTCTGATTAAATTACATTTTCACAGAACCGTTTGCTGCAATTTTGTTACAAGTGAAAATTATAGTCATTAAAGAAAACTTTTTGCACATTTCTCAATTAAAAAAAAAACATGTCAATACTTTGCCCCCCAGCGCACTTCTGTATGTTGTAAAAGTGTTGCATGGTCGCTGCCCATATTATTGCATTCAGCAGAAAATAGAACATTTTGTAGAAAATTTAGAAAATTTCAAGCTGTCAGACATTCCTTTGGCAGTAAGAGCCTCTCGGTAGATGCTGCAGTGTACCCAAGCGGCGTCAGGAGCAACTTCTTTAACGCTCGTTACCACTCCACTATGACTCCCTGTCATGGCTTTTGCGCCATCAGTACAGATACCAACACATCTTGACCACCAAAGTCCATTTGATGTCACAAAGTTGTCCAGTACTTTATTAAACATTTCTTCTCCTGTTGTCCTGGTTCCCAGTGGTTTGCAGAAGAGGATGTCTTCCTTAATCGATCCCCCATAAACGTAACGGACATATAACATGAGCTGTGCCAGGCCCGCCACGTCTGTTGACTCATCCAGCTGTAACGCATATAATTCACTGGCTTGTATGCGAAGCAGTAATTGTTTCAAAACATCTCCTGCCGTGTCACTGATGTGTCATGAAACAGTATTGTTTGATGAAGGCATTGTCTGTATAGTTTTTTGGGCCTTTTCACCCAGCATTGTCCCAGTCATATCGCGGCAGCAGGAAGAATTAAGTCCTCCACAATAGTATGGGGGTTCCCTGTCCTAGCCACTCGGTAGCTCAACATATAAGACGCTTCAAGCCCCTTCTTATTAATGGTATCTGTTGCTTTTATATATGTTTTATATACTACTCGAAAGTATTTTTAATTCTTGCTCAAAAACTCCTGTGGCTTATTTTTCAAATTGGCATGTTTTGTTTCTAAATGTCTGAGCAAGAGTGAAGATTTCATAGAGTTGTGAGATAGTACTTGTCCACATATAACTGTGGCTGAGAAAAAGGCACTAATCTAAATATAAGTGAACCCCAAATCAATGTAGTTCTCATCATATTTGCATCTCTTCGATGGTCCAACGTCCATGTCTGTTGTTCGATGCTTTCCCGGGTAAGGGGGCAGTAACTCTTCGGCTGCATCAGATTCACAACTGTCAGTGTCCATGCTAGCTGGGCTAACAGCAAATGTACAATTACTGATGCTAGCATTGGATGTGTTCGTGGAAGCAGAACAACTTGTGTCGTCGACAGGTGCAGGTGTAGTACTGCTGGTAGTAAGAGTACTTCCAGTAGAGCTGGTATGTGTCTCTATGGACGCGGGTCTTACTTTAACCATTTATCAATTTTCGAGCAAACAGAATGAGCAGCAGCTACGTTTGGCTACATACAGACCGCTATTGGACTTCCTGCGAGAGAGTAACAGTTCATGTGATTGGATGTTAATTATTTAACTAGGCTACCTGTATTTGACATTGTGTTGTTGTTTTGCTGAACACTAGATGGTTTCATTTTATTTTTCACAGTGAAATGAGGTTACTCAGGCGAGAGAAATAACCTCACTCAAATGTATAGCCCTGTTGGAAAATATAAATGCACTGTTTGAAAATGTGAGAAAAAAAACAAAAAAAACATAATAAAAAATATATATATTGTGAGTCACATTTTATTTGGCGTACCCCCTACAGCTACTGCCCCATTATGCGTACCCCAGTTTGGGAATACCTGGTCTACTGGTATCATTCTTAAAATGAGAACATGTAGCTCAACAAAATGTAAAAAATGTATGAGTTAAGCTATTCTCTGCTTCAGATGCACAATGTCAAGGGGTGCATTGCAAATGCCCATAAGGCTAATCTCACGGTTTCCTAAACTCAGTCCTCGAAGGGGTGCGCATTTTAGATTTTGCCTTAGCACTACAAAGCTGAGCTGATTCAAATAATCAACTAATCATAAATCAATCAAATGTATTTATAAAGCCCTTTTTACATTGGCATATGTCACAAAATTCTGTACAGAAACCCAGCCTAAAACCCCAACCAGCAAGCAATGCAGATGTAGAATCAGGCTAGGAAAACTACCTAGAAAGGCAGGAACCTAGGAAGAAACCTAGACAGGAACCAGGCTCTGAGGAGTGGCCAGTCCTCTTCTGGCTGTGCCAGGTGGAGATTATAAGAGTACATGGTAATTTAAGGCCAGATTGTTCTTCAAGATGTGCAAACGTTCATAGATAACTAGCAGGATCAAATAATAATCAGTGGTTATAGAGGGTGCAACAGGTCAGTACTCAGGAGTAAATGTCAGTTGGCTTTTTATAGCCGAGCATTCAGAGGTCGAGACAGCAGGTGCGTTGGAGAGAGATCAAGCTTGGATCATTTGAATCAGTTGGGCAGTGTTAGTGCAAAACCAAAACATGCACCCTTTGGGGTCCCGAGGACAGAGTTTGGGAAACTCTGCGCTGATGCCATCATACTGTAGGGCCAGTGGTCCGGTCCTCAAGTACCCCCAACAATACACAGTTTATTGTTTTCCCAGACAAGCATACCTGATTCAACTTGTCAACTAATCATCAGACTCTCAATGAGTTGAATCAGGCATGTTTGTCTGGGACTGCAACACAAATGTTCTGTTGAGGTACTAAAGGACTGGAGAACCACTGCTGTAGGCTTATGGCTGTATTGGCATTGCACGCCATTATCAGCTGCAAAATGGGTTCACATGGCTGATATCCGGAAAAAAAGAGTGGTAATCAAACAACACTATTAGGAGCGTTTACAACTATACAAAAAGTTAGTTAATGTTAATTTGAGAATACAACACAGACATTAGTGGCAGATTCCCTTACCCGCTTTACTGCAGAATTGTGAGCTGTGATGAATCAACAATGACGCTGTTCACCTTGAATAATAGTTTTAAGTTAACATTGGTCTTCAAACATGGTGCCTGGTACGGTTTCTAGGTGATTTGTGACACAACTACAAGCCCTCTATTATTTTCACGTCTATCTTCTTCTTCAACCAGGGTAACAGCAGTTGGCATCAAATACATGTTGCATTACCGCCACCTACTAGACTGGAGTACAACTCCTTTATACATTGCTTAATTTTTTTTTTTAAAGCAGATCAACAAAATCAACAAATACCCTACTATCTAACCCTACTGTCTATCCCTACTATTTAACCCTATTATCTAACACTACTGTCTAACCCTACTATCTAACCCTACACTAAAAACCCACCACACCTTACTCCACTATTTAAATCTACCTAGTCCTACCTCAGGTCAACAGCCTGAAAGGACGGGACACCACCACTCAAAACACCCTGTAACTCTTCTGACTCGTACACCCAAATCCCTCTCTGCAGCTGCCACCACAACTTCAAATTTCTGCCATTTATGTTCCATCCCTGCAGTACAGTTGATAAGCATTGCTATAATCTCTAAAAATCAGATTTTACTGAAGCCTATATGACTTGCATGTATCCCTCTGTACTGGTACAGATCTACTACTCACACCACCCCTCTCAAGATCCTTCCCCCTTGATCCTTCTTCCTCTACTTTCCTCACTGCCTCAGCATACGACAACTTCTGCACTAGTCTAACCCTGGAAACCTCAACCGGCCCCTCTCGCACCGGACATTTCTGATCCCCAGCCCATGGTCACCCCTACAATTAACACATACCACTACTTTCCCCAATGCTACACATTCCTTTGTCTCATGCCCTTCTGCACACTTCTCACAGCTACAGTAGGGACCTTCCTCCTACAAACTGCTGCCACATGCCCATAAGCTTGACACCTGTAACAATGTAATGTATTTGGCACAAAAACCTGTACGGGATAACTTATGTATCCTAACATGCATATGTCGGGCAAAGACTCAACATCAAAACTCAAAGGAACAGACAATTACTTTTTTGTTTCACCACTCACGCCCCTCTGTCTGCATCACACTAAACAACGAGCATCACAAACACCGGGAATCTTCCCGTTCAGTTGGTCAACTTTCACATTTACCGCTACCCCATAATCAGTCATTTCAATGGCACCCTTTTCTTGAGAGCAAAACAATTCACATCTCTTTTCCCCATTCGTTTAACATGAAGCGCCTGCGCCCTCTGACCTGCAGAAACACAAACAATTGATATAAGACCACTTCTGGATACCTTCACTGACTCCACAGCGTCCAAATCTGTTTTCACCCAGTCTGAAACCACAAATGGATCAGCCAAAAGGCAAGGATCCACTTTTTCCAAAAATGGCACAGAGGGTCTTTATCCTGACACTCGGTACAAGACCCTCGGAGTAAAACAAGGTTGTCCAATATCAGCATATCTATTTATTATGGTCATCAAAATGTTAGCTATTAAAATCATATCCAACAAAAATATATAGAGGGTCTAGAAATCCAGGGCTTAAAAACAAAGGTGGCATTGTATGCTGATGACATAGATTTCTTCTTAAATGTGCAATCTGGATCCCTGCACAACCTCAATGTGGATCTGGATTACAACCAAACTATGATAAGTGTACCATATTACGTATTGGATCTTTAGGTTACTGTGTAGTTTACCAATAAAATGGTCTGACGGTGAAGTGGACAGACTCGCTATTCCTATCCCTAACGAAATAAAGGAACATACTACAACTCATTTTTACAGAAAGTTAGCCAAAATAGATAAGCTCTTTCTAACATGGAGAGATAAATACCTGTCTATTTGTGGAAAAATCACCCTGAGTAAATATTTTGTCATATCCCGGTTTACCTATTTACTTATGGCACTGTCTACGCAAAACTATTTTTCTTTCGAATGATTTGGAATGGCAAGCCAGACAAAATAAAACGGGCTAATTGATATAATAAACATGAGTTTGGGTGGCAAAAAGTACTAAATATGAATGCATTAAACCTCTCACTAAAAGCATCAGTCATACAAAAGACCCAAACTGGTTCTCCAGTAGATTAGTAAGAATGTCTCATCCCTTGTTCAAAAATGGTCACTTTCAGTTAATTGAAAATGGAACCTTTTTCACAATATCACCCTTTCTAAAACAAGACATTCAAAGCTGGCTGCAATTCCAGTTTCATCCCCCAGAAAACACAGAACAAATAATATAACAAATTATATGGTTAATTTCAAATATACTAATTGATAAAAAAAATATATATATTTATGGAAATACATTTTGTTTTAAGTAATTCTCTTTGTTAAATATTATGAATAGGAAAGGTGGAGTTATGTCACATGTGAAGTTAACAAACATACTGTATACGGAAATGTTTGCTCTCTCCAAAATTAGATTTGGGAATAGATTTTTGATGTGCTGATTCCATGGCACCTGGTTAATAAACTGATACACAAAACAACGCTTGATTCAAACAGAGCTTTTCAAAAGAGAGTTTTTCTGTTTAAATTATTGTACAAAATGATTGCCACAAACAGAATGTTATCTATATGGGGCATACAACCATCTCAGCTCCGCAGATTTTGCTACCAAGTGATAGAATCATTTGATAATTTGATCACTTATTTTCTGGTCACAGATATGGGAATTTATCTCAAATTAATCCTGCAATAGTACTGTTGGGGGATGTGGAGAACCATTGTAAATCAATCAACAATATAATAATACTTTTAGCAAAAATAATTATCTTTAACTCACAATCTGTATATGGTATACTATGCAACTAGACAGGTTCAGAATTTATGTCAAACATCATAGCACAGTAGAAAAATATATGGCACATGGAAATCATAAGAGGGTGGTTTACAAAGAGAGATGGGATGGAGGGAGAATAGATGAGAGGTGGGTTTAAAAGCTCAGTTTGACCAAAAACATGATTTATAATATAAGTATAGATAATACTTATACTATATATCTAGATGTAACATATATCAAAATATCAAATACTTTTATTCTTGCTATGTAACTATTGAAAAAAAGGGCCATGTACGTATACCGCTACCCCATATACAGTGGGGAGAACAGGTATTTGATACACTGACGATTTTGCAGGTTTTCCTACTTACAAAGCATGTAGAGGTCTGTAATTTTTATCATAGGTACACTTCAACTGTGAGAGGCGGAATCTAAAACAAAAATCCAGAAAATCACATTGTATGATTTTTAAGTAATTAATTAGCATTTTATTGCATGACATAAGTATTTGATCACCTACCAACCAGTAAGAATTCCGGCTCTCACAGACCTGTTAGTTTTTCTTTAAGAAGCCCTCCTGTTCTCCACTCATTACCTGTATTAACTGCACCTGTTTGTACTTGTTACCTGTATAAAAGACACCTGTCCACACACTCAAATAGACTCCAACCTCTCCACAATGGCCAAGACCGGAGAGCTGTGTAAGGACATCAGGGTTAAAATTGTAGACCTGCACAAGGCTGGGATGGGCTACAGGACAACAGGCAAGCAGCTTGGTGAGAAGGCAACAACTGTTGGCGCAATTATTAGAAAATGGAAGAAGTTCAAGATGACGGTCAATCACCCTCGGTCTGCGGCTCCATGCAAGATCTCACCTCGTGGGGCATCAATGATCATGAGGAAGGTGAGGGATCAGCCCAGAACTACACGGCAGGACCTGGTCAATGACCTGAAGAGAGCTGGGACCACAGTCTCAAAGAAAACCATTAGTATCACACTACGCCATCATGGATTAAAATCCTGCAGCGCACGCAAGGTCCCCCTACTCAAGCAAGGGCATGTCCAGGCCCATCTGAAGTTTGCCAATGACCATCTGGATGATCCAGAGGAGGAATGAGAGAAGGTCCTGTGGTCTGATGAGACAAAAATAGAGCTTTTTGGTCTAAACTCCGCTCGCCATGTTTGGAGGAAGAAGAAGGATGAGTACAACCCCAAGAACACCATCCCAAAATGAAGCATGGAGGTGGAAACATCATTCTTTGGGGATACTTTTCTGCAAAGGGGACAGGACAACTGCACCGTATTGAGGGGAGGATGGATGGGGCCATGTATCGCGAGATCTTGGCCAACAACCTCCTCCCCTCAGTAAGAGCATTGAAGATGGGTCGTGGCTGGGTCTTCCAGAATGACAACGACCCGAAATACACAGCCAGGGCACCTAAGGAGTGGCTCCGTAAGAAGCATCTCAAGGTCCTGGAGTGGCCTAGCCAGTCTCCAGACCTGAACCCTATAGAAAATCTTTGGAGGGAGCTGAAAGTCCGTATTGCCCAGCGACAGCCCTGAAATCTGAAGGATCTAGAGACGGTCTGTATGGAGGAGTGGGCCGAAACCTGCTGCAGTGTGTGCAAACCTGGTCAAGAACTACAGGAAAGGTATGATCTCTGTAATTGCAAACAAAGGTTTATGTACCAAATATTAAGTTCTGCTTTTCTGATGTATCAAATACTTATGTCAAGCAATAAAATGCAAATGAATTACTTAAAAATCATACAATGTGATTTTCTGGATTTTGTTTTAGATTCTGTCTCTCACAGTTGAAGTGTAAGTGTACCACAGTTGAAGTGTACCTATGATAAAAATTATAGACCTCTACATGCTTTGTAAGTAGGAAATCCTGCAAAATTGGCAGTGCATCAAATAATTGTTCTCCCCACTGTATACCGCTACCCCAGTATACATGTAACAGCAAAGTTTACGGTACCGGAGTGCCAAGTCTAGGACAAAAAGGCTTCCCAACAGTTTTTACCCCCAAGCCATAAGACTCCTGAACAGGTAATCAAATGGCTACCCGGACTATTTGCATTGTGTGCCCCCTCCATGTACATACTACCTCAATTGGCCCAACAAACCAGTGCTCCCGCACATTGGCTAACCAGGCTATTTGCATTTTGTCCCTCCCACCACCCGCCAACCCCTCTTTTACGCTACTGCTACTCTCTGTTCATCATATATGCATAGTCACTTTAACCATATCTACATGTAGATACTACCTCAATCAGCCTGACTAACTGGTGTCTGTATGTAGCCTCACTACTTGTATAGCCTCGCTACTGTATATAGCCTCTCTTTTTACTGTTGTTTAATTTCTTAACCTACCTATTGTTCACCTAATACCTTTTTTGCGCTATTGGTTAGAGCCTGTAAGTAAGCATTTCACTGTAAGGTCTACACTTGTTGTATTGGGCGAACGTGATAAATAAACTTTGATTTGATCTACTAAAGATATTCAACCACTCTAGGTGGAGCATGGAAAACTGTTTCTATATTTTCATTTGAATTTTTGTTTGTTCCTTCAAGAGCAGCTCAAACTTGTTTGTAGATCCCATTAGGATTGGTTCGCTCATAATGTTATGCACCTTGGTTAAATTGCAAGGACTAGCGACAGTATACTTTTCATTTGCATGTGTCCTAGTAGCCTGATGAAAATATATACTGACAAAAATGTCCTTTTTGCTAATTTTTATGTACCTTAATACACCCTCTCCTCTGTCCTCAGGTACATGGCCATCGTCCATCCTCTGAGGCCTCGTATGAAGTACCAGACGGCATACTGTCTGATCACTGGTGTCTGGGTTGTACCAATCCTAATCTCCATCCCTTCTGCCTACTTTGCCTCCGAGACCATGTACCCTCATGGCGGTGCCAGCACCTCTCAGAACACCCACAAGACCTTCTGTGCCCAGATCTGGCCTGTGGACCAGCAGGCCTACTACCGCTCCTACTTCCTGTTTATATTTGCCCTGGAGTTCCTTTGGCCCGTTTTTGTCATGGCGATATGTTACGCACGGATCTCCCGAGAGCTCTGGTTCAAGAGTGTCCCGGGCTTCCAGACGGAGCAGATCCGGAAGAGATTGCGTTGTCGGCGGAAGACAGTCATGGTCCTGATCGGGATCCTGACAGCATACATTCTGTGCTGGGCACCATATTACGGCTTCACCATCCTACGAGACTTCCACCCGACGATCATCTCCCGCCAGAGGAACTCCCTGGTGGCCTTCTACATTATTGAGTGCATCGCCATGAGCAACAGCATGATAAACACCTTCTGCTTTGTCAGTGTCAAGAACAACACGGTCAAGTACCTGAAAAGGATTGTGCTGCTGCGCTGGAGGTCCACCTACGCTCCCAGTAAGACTGTGGACGAGGCAGATATCCGGACGTCCTCCATGCCGTTGACCGAGGAGGTCGAATGCATTCGCCTGAGATAAACGAGGAGACGCCATTTTGAAACATTCAGATCTTGTGATGTTGTCAGGGAGATAGATGTCTTTGTTGGTGTTTTGGCACAACAGAAACTTTTACAGAAACGACAGAAACTAATGTTAATATTATTTTATGACATCCTCACACCATCTCAGTGATCACATACACAATACTGTTGAAAAGGGATATTTCAATACCTGTTTTGGCAGCATTCAGTGAACACACGAGTCGGCCAGCTGCTCTTAACAAACATTTAATTTCAAATGTAAGAAGACAAAAAACGGTCTTCTCCTTTATTCTGCTCAAAATTGCAGCAATTAATCTACTGATCAAATAGCCTACAAGCCATCAGTGCATTTCCTGAAAATGAATAACACACTTCAGGGTTTATTTTCTCTAAACAGCCGATCAGTGACACTTCTGTTTGAACAAGCTCTGCTGCACTAAATTCTGAGATTGGTTGCACACGTTGGATATTGTTCTAAAGCTCAGAATCTCCTCTTTTCAACAATATACTGAGTCCAATATACATTTCTAATAAAAACTTAAGAAATACCTACTTATTCACAGGTTTTTCTTTATTTTGACTATTTTCTACATTGTACAATAATAGTAAAGACATAAAAACTGTGAAATAACACATATGGAATCATGTAGTAATCCAAAAAGTGTTAAACAAATCAAAATATATTTTATATTTGAGATTCCTAAAAGTAGTCACCCTTTGCCTTGATGAGAGCTTTGCATACTCCTGGAATTCTCTCAACCAGCTTCATGAGGTAGTCACCTGGAATGTATTTCAATTGACAGGCGTGCCTTGTTAAAAGTTAATTTGTGGAATTTATTTCCTTCTTAATGCGTTGAGCCAATCAGTTGTGTTGTGACAAGTTAGGGGTGGTTTACAGAAGATAGCCCTATTTGCTATAAGACCAAATCCATATTATGGCAAGAGCAGCTCAAATAAGCAAAGAGAAATGACTTACCATCATTACTTTAAGACACGAAGGTCAGTCAATCTGGAAAAGATCAAAAACTTTTAAAGTTTCTTCAAGTGCAGTCACAAAAACCATCAAGCGCTATGATTAAGCTGGCAATCATAAAGACCGGCACAGGAAAGGAAGAAGCAGAGTTACCTCTGCTGCAGAGGATAAGTTCCTTATACTTATAAATAAGTAACAGACATGTCAACATCAACTGTTCAGAGGAGACTGTGTGAATCAGGCCTTCATGGTCGAATTGCTTCAAGGAAACCAATACTAAAGGACACCAATAAGAATAAGAGACCTGCTTGGCCCAAGAAACACGAGCAATGGACATTAGACAGGTGGAAATCTGTCCTTCGGTCTGATGAGTCCAAATTTGAGATTTTTGGTTCCAACCATTGTGTCTTTGTGAGACGCAGGGTAGGTAAACGGATGATCTCCGCATGTGTGCTTCCCACCGTGAAGCATGGAGGGGATGTGATGGTGTGGGGCTGCTTTGCTGGTCACACTGTCAGTGATTTATTTAGAATTCAAGGCACACTTAACCAGCATTGCTACCACAGCATTCTGCAGAGATATGCCATCCCATCTGGTTTGCGTATGTGTTATTTCATAGTTTTGATGACTTCACTATTATTCTACACTGTAGAAAATAGTCAAAATAAAGAAAAACCCTTGAATGAGTAAGTGTGTTCAAACGTTTGACTGGTACTATATATGTCAGGGTCCATGCGACTGACAAGGATGGAGCAAGTCACATATAAGGTTGTATGGCCACAGGACGGATCATGGTCAGGTGGTAAGATTCCTTTTCAATTTGCTCATTTGCTGTTGATCAATGGAATGGGAATGAACTCAAAAAGCCAGTTGACTTTTTTCACTCTTATTTTCCTTGAATATGCTGTTTCACCCTTCAATTTATATTTAATTAAGTCTTTTGATATGACGCTTCGTAAGACAAAAAGTGACAAATGAATAGCCCGAGATTGACACAACACTTGGGCATAATGATTTTGTTATTACAAAGAATATAGCGCTCACATTTAACTGAAATACTGAAATGAAATGACTTTGTTTTTTTTGTTTTGTATTTTTTTTTATCTATGAAGGGTGTTTTTCCTTCTGTCTTCTTTTCCTTTTAATTTTAAGTGTTTCTCTACACTGCCTTATCTCAGATCTAGACTGCTAATCTTCTTACTCATTGTATATTAAATTAGGAGATAGATGCTAAGCAGCTCGCTATGCTGCAGCCCTGCATCTGTCCAGGGTGGGACCAATGATTTATAAAGACCCTGGATTGCGATGCTATGTATTGGCCATTGAGAGGCTTTGAAGCTGCCGGTCGATCGGCCATATTGGCATTCCTAATTGGGAGCAGTCCTCCATAGAAATAAATGGAATTCTACAGTATTTCAATTAAATACGACACAATTGTATTTACGTATTTTTGTGTTGTAGTGGAGAAAATAACATTAGTAATCTCAAAAAATTATACTTTAAGGAAAATGTTTCAGTATATTTTTTCAATTCTTATTTGTATGTTAAACTGACATAATATAATTTATAAGTATGCATTAAGGTGTCTGTGATAGAATAAATATAGCAAAAACAACAGAGATCATGCCCATATCTACCTTCAATCCCAAATCTTTACAAGACCAATTCAAATAGGATAATCATTTTTGGTTTTGATAGAACTCTCTGTAGAAAGGGTTCTTACAAGGAACTCAAAAGGTTCTATAGAGCACCTTTTTTCTAAGAGTGTACTTAGGAATTATATACCAGGTAATTTAAATGATTGAAAAGGTTACCAATGAGTGGAAAAGAATATACTTACTTCCTATTTATCTTATAATCAGAGTTAATATCATCAAAATATCAATATTACCAACATTTCTCTATTTGTTTCAGAATCTTCCAACTTCACATCCAGGTCCTGTATCATCCATATAAGGTGGGTGGTCTGAATTTATCAAACCTATAACGTATTTACTATTGGACAGCACAACTCGCCCAAGTTAAGCAATGGTTTTCAACCTGATTATGTTATTGGGCAAGAGTAGAATCCTTTGACATCTCCCCGTAAGAGGTAAAGGAGATTACTAATTACCCAGTCATTTTGAAGTCCATAAGTTTGGAAGGCATTTCGTAAGTTACTGGGTTACAATTACTGGGTCTTCCCTTTCGCGCCAATATTTTGAGATCCCTGCTTCTCATCTTGTTTTAAGAATGATGCAGTTAAATCCAGGATTGATAAAGGAATAAGGGAAATTAACCATGTCTTCCAGGATGGTACTTTTATTCTTTCAACCAAGTACGTAAGAAATTCAAGATTCTGTCCACCTATTTGTTTAGATTTTTTCAAGTCGGACATATGGTCCAATTGAAACAGGGTTCTCTTATGGAACTGTAAGGGTTTTCCTGTGGTGAAGGAGAGGCGGACCAAAATGCAGCGTGGTGGTTATTCATGTTTTTAATAAATACATGAACAGACCAAACAAAACAATAAAAGTGAAAACCTAAACAGTCCTATCTGGTGCAAACACAGAGACAGGAACAATCACCCACAAACACACAGTGAAACCCAGGCTACCTAAGTATGATTCTCAATCAGAGACAACTAATGACACCTGCCTCTGATTGAGAACCATACTAGGCCGAAACATAGAAATACCCAAAACCTAGAAAAACAAACATAGACTGCCCACCCAACTCACGCCCTGACCATACTAAATAAATACAAAACAAAGGAAATAAAGGTCAGAACGTGACAGGAACTAACATCCTCTTAACTAGATGTATTACTGGACAATGGTGAAAAAACTGTAAAGTGTATTTCTAAGGATCATAAATTGTTATTAGATCACATGCCAATAGAGACAGATGTTACTAGACACAAATGGGAACAATAATTATAGGTGATAATAAACAGGGAAGACTGGTGTTACATACAGTAGAAGTCTGAAGTTTACATACACTTAGGTTGGAGTCATTAAAACTAATTTTTCAACCTCTCCACAAATTTCTTGTTAAAAAACTATAGTTTTGCCAAGTCGGTTAGGACATCTACTTTGAAAATGACACAAGTAATTTTTCCAACAATTGTTTACAGACAGATTATTTCACTTATTATTCACTGTATCACAATTCCAGTGGGTCAGAAGTTTACATACACTAAATTGACCGTGCCTTTAAACAGCTTGGAAAATGATGTGGATATATTGAAGCAACATCTCAAGACATCAGTCAGGAAGTTCAAGTTTGGTCGCAAATGGATCTTCCAAATGAACAATGACCCTAAGCATACCTCCAAAGTTGTGGCAAAATGGCTTAATTAAGGACAACAAAGTCAAGGTATTGGAGTGGCCATCACAAAGCACTGACCTCAATCCTATAGAAAATGTGTGGGTGTGTTACACTTTTAGAACTTTCGTCTGTCCCCTTGCCCTGACCCGGGCTCGAACCAGGGACCCTGTGCACACATCAACAGTCACCCATGAAGCATCGTTACCCATCACTCCACAAAAGCCACAGCCCTTGCCGAGCAAGGGGAACCACTACTTCAAGGTCTCAGAGCAAGTGAAGTCACCGATTGAAACGCTATTAGCGCGCACCACCGCTAACTAGCTAGCCATTTCACATCGGTTACATGGGCAGAACTGAAAAAGCGTGTGCAAGCAAGGAGGCCTACAAACCTGATTCAGTTACATCAGCTCTGTCAGGAGGAATGGGACAAAATTCACCCAACTTATTGTGGGAAGCTTGTGGAAGGCTACCCAAAACGTTTGACCGAAGTTAAACAGTTTAAACAGCAATGATACCAAATACTAATTGAGTGTATGTAAACTTCTGACCCACTGGGAATGTGATGAACGAAATAAAAGCCGAAATAAATGATTCTCTCTACTATTATTCTGACATTTTACATTCTTCAAATAAAGTGGTGATCCTAACTGACCTAAGACAGGGAATTTTTACTCTGAT